>NC_059115.1:16065960-16383995 GCF_020740685.1 Jaculus jaculus | reverse complement strand
TCAGATTGTGTGTGTGAAAAGACAAAAGCCAAGACACTTAGCTGTCCCTTCAGAGCCAGAACTCAGTGCAGCCTCATGCATTGCGCGTTGTTGATCAGTCAGTCTAGATTTATTCTGCCACCATGTTTCTCTTCTACAACATTGACTTCTAAAATACATTTCATTCTGGGAATATAGACAGAATAGTATAAGGAAATCCCATGCACCCTTCACTTGGTTCCAACAATTACCAGCATATGGCAGATCTTTTTTTAGTCCCAACACTGCCATGTCCCCTTTCTGTACTTCGCTGCCTTATTTTAAAGCCAGCCTCAGACATCATCAACTCATTTTGTCCACGAGTATTTTAGTATATCCCTGAGTTAGAAGTACTCTTTTATTTACTATAGCCATGATGGCATGTCCCAGCCTAAACAGAAACGGATAATTACTCAATATTATCTAATATCTACTTACTCTTTATTCCTCCTTACTGGTCTCATGAATGCCTTTTTACTGTCAATTAACTGCAAATCAGGATGTGAGTTACATGTGGGCACTGTTCATAGATCTCTGAAGCCTGTTTTAATCTTAGACAGTCTCTCTCTCTCTCTCTTTTTTTTGTAATTCTATTTTATTTGTGTGTGTGAGAGGGAGAGAGGCAGGCAGATAGAAAGAGAGAGATCCCAGCACTTGGGAGGCAGAGGTAGGAGGATTATCGTGAGTTCAAGCCACCCCGAGACTACATAGTTAATTCCAGGTCAGCCCGAGCCAGAGTGAGACCCTACCTTGAAAAACCAAATAAATAAATAAATAGAGAAAGGAAGGAAGGAAGAAAGGAAGGAAGGAAGAAAGGAAGGGAGGGAGGGAGGGAGGGAGGGAGAATTCCAGGGTCCCAGCCACTGCAAATGAACTTCAGACACCTAGATTACATTAGACACGTGTGCCAACTTATATATCTGGTATTATGTGGGTACTGGGGAATTGAATCCAATCCTTAAGCATTGCAGACAATCACCTTAATCACTGAGTCATCTCTCCAGCCCTTTCTTTTCTTCTTCTTCCTGTTTTTTTTTTTTTTTCTTATCATTTATATTAGGGAGAAACCTGGCCATGTGTAGTATTGAGTACCCATATTCTAGAGTATTCTAATCATATTTCCATGCTATAGTTTAATTCTTCCATCCATCTTTGTAAAGTAAGACCTAGGAGAAGCTTGGACAGATATGTGATACTTTTATTAGTATTACTATTGGCAGAAGCACTTCAACCCAGGTGTGGTGGCACATGCCTTTAATCTCAGCACTTGGGAGGCAGAGGTAGGAGATTCACGATGAGTTTGAGGCCACCCTTAGGCTACATAGTGAATTCCAGGTCTCCCTGGGCTAGAGTGAGACTCTGCCTTGAAAAACAAACAAACAAACAAACAAAAGCACTTCATAAAGCCAGGCACTGTAGTACATGCTTGTAATCCCAGAATTTGGGAAGTAGAGGCAGGAGGATCAGGAGTTCAAGGCTATCCTCAGCTACCTAGTGAGTTTGAGGTCACCTAGACTACATTAGAGCTCATCTCAAAAAACAGCCTGAGCTGGAGAGATGACTTAGTGGCTAAGGCACTTGCCTGCAAAGCCTAAGGACCCAGGTTCAATTCCCCAGAACCCATGAAAGCCAGATGCATATGGTGGCACATGGATCTGGAGTCCATTTATAGGGGCTAGAGGCTTTGGAACAGCCATTCTTTCTCTCTCATAAATAAATAAGTAAATATTTAAAAAACAAACAGGCTGGAGAGATGGCTTACCAGTTAAGGTGCTTGCCTGGGAAGCCAAAGGACCTAGGTCTTAGTAAGCCAAATGCACAAAGTGGCGTGTGCATCTGGAGTTTGTTTGCAGTGGCTGGCGGCCCTGGTGTGTATCTCTCTCTCTCTCAAATAAAAAATAAATAAACCAAAGCAAAATAAACAAAAGACTGAACACATCCTGGGTTGCTGGGTGGTGTTACTTAGGTCCTACTGGGTTACATCAGGAGACAAAATGTCCCTGGGCATCTCTTCCTTTGAGCTGTAAAGATGTTTTCAGATTGACCCATCCACAGTCCACTGAAGGCTCTAGACTGTCCCCCCACCCTGCATCTGTCTATTTCTGCATTTAGTTCATCCCTCTTTCCTTTTATTTTCCGTGACTTGGCAGTTATATCTAGACTTGAGGCTGAAGAGCATTCACATTAGACATGGTTGGCAAGAAAAGGCAGAGGTGCTGTGACTTTCCGTGTTCACTGTGTTAAGTCTTCCTGGAGGGAATGAACAAATACCTCCTCCCCTCGGATGGGGCACCCATGACAGACCAAAGTGACAGTTGCCCCCGCGTCTAACTTGATGAACAGATGAGGCTGTTGAACTTACAGGCGTGTGGGGGATTCTACAGATAGCCGTGCTGCAGTTACCTTCCTGTTGGCTGGGACCAAGCACCCGGCTCGAAGCAGCTGGTGGGAGGAGAGGATTGATCTTGCTTACGGTAGTGGGGGAAGCTCTGTGATGGCAGGAGAAAACGGTAGATCAGATTCTGGGCGTCACCTCTGCCACAGCAGGGGGAAAACAGCAGCAGGAGAGCGAGCCACGCGAACGCTAGGACCAGGCCTGTGAGCCTCAGGGTCCACCTCCAGGGACACACCTCCTGCAGCAAGGTTTCATTCAGAACACATGCGTTTATGGAGGAAATCTGATGCAAACCATCACAAGCCGTGTCGCCAAAAGTCTCAGCTGAACCTGGATGACAAATTCTCCATGGCTGCATAGATGGAGTTCCCAGTTCAGTTACTTTCTGAGACCCTGTGCAGCTGGGGCAGGATTCCATGCAGCGGGCTGATGTGTGCACAGGAAGGAAGGAGTGTCTGGGATCTCATCAGACCCTCCCCCAGGCCTCGTTCAGTGCTGGAACATCATCAACAAGTCTTGTTTTGTGTCAGTGGCAGACATCTTGAAGGCCTCATGCGGGTCATCACACTGCTCCTATTAAGATGATGGCTGTTACACTCTGAAGTCAGTGTTGCACAACAGAAGTCAGTACACTCTCAGAATGTCCAGCCTGCAGAGGGAGGAGAGCTCTTGGTACAGGTGACAGCCACTAAGATCTCTGGGAATGATGAACAAACAAATAGTGTGCAATGTGGCATGCTGACGTATTAAGGGGGGGGGAGGGGAGGATCCTGTTTGAGGCTATTTGTTATTTTAAAATATTAAAAATATATTTTGTGCTGGAGAGATGGCTTAGCGGTTAAGCGCTTGCCTGTGAAGCCTAAGGACCCCGGTTCGAGGCTCGGTTCCCCAGGTCCCACGTTAGCCAGATGCACAAGGGGGCGCACGCGTCTGGAGTTCGTTTGCAGAGGCTGGAAGCCCTGGCGCACCCATTCTCTCTCTCTCTCTCTTATCTGTCTTTCTCTCTGTGTCTGTCGCTCTCAAATAAATAAATAAATTTAAAAAAATTTAAAAAAATATATATTTTATTTTAGGCTGGCATGGTGGTGCACACCTTTAATCCCAACACTCAGGAGGCAAAGGTAGGATGATTGCTATGAGTTTGAGGACATGCTGGGACTACATAGTGAATTCCAGGTCAGCCTGGGCTACAGTGAAGCCGTACCTCAAAACAACAACAACAAAATTAGAGCCAGGCGTGGTGGCACATGCCTTTAATCTCAGCATTCTGGAGGCAGAGGTAGGAGGATCACTGTGGGTTCAAGGGCAGCTTGAGACAGCAGTGTGAGTTCCAGGTCAGCCTGGGCTATAGTGAGACTCAACCTTGAAAAACCAAAACAATTTTACTTATTTGCAAGCAGAGAGAGACAGAGAGAAAGAGACAGAGAGTGGATGCCAATGCAAATGAACTCCAGGTACATGCACCACTTTGTGCAACTGGTTTTACATGGGTACCAGGGAATTGAACTGTTATTAGGTTTTGTAGGCAAGTGCCTTGACTACTGAGCCATCTCTCCAACCCCTACTTTTAAACATTTTATTTATTTGCATGTAGAGAGAGAGACAGAAAAGAGTGAGCAAGAGAGAGAATGGGTGCACCAGGACCTCTAGCTACTATAAACAAACTCCAGATGCATGTGCTACTTTGGGCACCTGGCCCCATGTAGGTACTGGGGAATGGAACCTAGCTGAGGCTTTGCAGGCAGTCACTTTAGCCACTGAGCCATCTCTCCAGCCCAAGGCTATTCATTAAAAAAAAAACACTTTAAAATTTGTTTTCATTTATTTATTTATTTAGTTTTAGTTTTTTGAGGTAGGGTTTCACTCTAGCTCAGGTTGACCTGGGATTCACTACGTATTTTCCATGCTCCACAACACCCGGCTTGAAATTTGTTTTTAAAGCCAGGAGTGGTGGTGTACACCTTTAATCCCAGTACTCGGGAGGCAGAGGTAGGAGGATCATTGGTAGTTTTAGGCCACCCTGATACTACATAGTGAATTCCAGGTCAGCCTGGATTAGAGTGAGACCTACCTAGGAAAACCAAAACCAAAAAACTAAAAATTTTGTTTTTATTTATTTGAAAAGAGAGAGAGAAAGAGAGAATGGGCACTCTAGGGCCTCTAGCCACTGCAAATGAACTCCAGAATTATATGCTACCTTGTGCATCTGGCTTACAATGGTACTGGGGAATTGAACCTAGATCCTTAGGGTTTTTTTTTTTTTTTCAAGGTAGGGTCTCACTGTAGCTCAGGCTGGCCTGGAATTCACTATATAATCTTTGGGTGGCCTTGAACTCTAAGCGATTATTCTACTTCTGCCTCCCAAGTGCTGGGACTGAAGGTGTGCACCCCCATGCCAGGCCCAACACCTTTTTTTTTTTTCCAGACAGGATCTTATTATGTATCTCTGGCTGGCCTTGAAACTCATGACAATCCTCTGAGTGATGGTGTTATGGGTATGAGCCTCTGTGCCTCACTCCTTCTTTCTTTATTCTTTTGCTTTAAAATTTATTTATTTATTTATGTGTGTGTGTGTGAGAGAGAGAGAGAGAGAGAGAGAGAGAGAGGCAGAAAGAGAATATGGGCACATATTCTAGGCCTCTAGCCACTGCAAATGAACTCCAGATACATGTACCGCCTTGTGTGTTTGATTTTACATGGGTATGTGGGGACTTGAACCCAGGTCCTTAGGCTTTGCAGGCAAGTACCTTAACTGCTGAGCCATCTGTCCAGTTCCTTACTTTTTTTTTTTTTTTTTTTTGGTTCCCAGCCTCTATGATTCCCTCTTTTGCTGCACCAGGCTTTCCTGTAGCTCGGTAGGCAGCACAGTCCTTTCCACGCCCTTCCTTCAGCTCAGCGGTCTTTCTGTGAGGTTGTCCCCAGCGCGGTTGCGGTTGCTCCATAGTTCTCACAGTCTCTCTCCAGTGCCGCCAGTGGGCAGGCCAGCCTTCTCTCCTTGGATATGGACAATACTCAGAACAAAACAAGAAGGCCGAGGGAGACCTCTTCCATGCACAGGAATCCTTGAACTTCTTTTAACATAATATTTTATTTATTTGTAAGAAGAGAGGGAGGGAAAGAGAGAAAGATAGAGGGGCCTCTTGGCTGTGCGCATGAGCTCCAGACACATGTGCCGCTTGGTGCATCTGGCTTTTTTTATTTATTTATTTTTACTTTTTGGTTTCTTTTCTTTTCTTTTTTCCAAATTTTTTTCTGTTAACAACTTCCATGATTATAAAAAATATCGCTTGGAGCTGGGCATGGTGGCGCATGCCTTTAATCCCAGGAGGCAGAGGTAAAAGGATCGCAGAGTTTGATGCCACCCTGAGACTACATAGTGAATTCCAGGTCAGCCTGAGCCAGAGTGAGACCCTACCTCGAAAAACAAACAAACAAACAAACAAAACAATCAAAAATAATCCCCTTTGAAACTCCATTCTCCATCATATCTCCTCCCCCTCTCAATCAGTCTCTTATTTTTTTTTTTTTTGTTTATTTTTACTTATTTGAGAGCAACCAGGGCAACAGAGAGAGAGAAAGAGGCAGAGAGCGAGAGAGAGAATGGGCACACCAGAGCCTCCAGCCACTGCAAACGAACTCCAGACACGTGCGCCCCTTGTGCATCTAGCTAATGTGGGTCCTGGGGAATCGAGCCTTGAACTGGGGTCCTTAGGCTTCACTGGCAAGCACTTAACCACAAAGCCATCTCTCCAGCCCCAGTCCCTCTTATTTTGATGTCATGATGTTTCCCTCCTATTATGATGGTCTTATGTAGGTAGTGTCAGGCACTGTGAGGTCATGGAGATCCAGACCATTTTGTGTCTGGAGGAGCACATTTTGTGGAGTCCTACCCTTCCTTTGGCTCTTACATTCTTTCTGCCACCTCTTCTGCAATGGACTCTGAGCCTTGGAAGGTGTGATAGACATATTGCAGTACTAAGCACTTTGGTCACTTCTTTCCAGCACCATGATGCCTTCTGAGTCATCCTAAGGTCACTGACATCTAAAAAGAGAAGGTTCTCTACCAAAAGTGAGAGTAGCATTAATATATGGGTATGAACATTAAGAGAAGTGCTTACTGGGCAGTTTGATAAGCATAGTATATACTTTTAGCCAGACAGCAGCAGACATTACACCCTTAGGGCTCATGACTACCCCTGTTTTAAGTTTTCAGTATCAGGGATGTATTCCCTCCCATGGAGTGGGCCTCCAGTCCAGTTAGAATTTTTTGGTCTTTTTGAGGTAGGGTTTCACTGTAGCACAGGCTGACCTGGAATTCACTATGTAGTCTCAGGGTGGCCTCGAACTCATGGTGATTCTCCTACTTCTGCCTCCTGAGCGCTGGGGTTAAAGGTATGTGCACCACCGTGCCCGGCTGTGCATCTGGTTTTATGTGGGTCCTGGAGGTTTGAACCTGGTCCAGCAGGCTTTTCAAGCGGGCACTTTATTATTTTTTAATTTAATTCTTTATGAGAGAGAAGTTGAGAGACAGAAAGAGAGAAAGGTGGAGGCAGGACAGAACTGGCAGGCCAGG
The DNA here is from genome assembly GCF_020740685.1 of Jaculus jaculus. Lineage (NCBI taxonomy): Eukaryota > Metazoa > Chordata > Mammalia > Rodentia > Dipodidae > Jaculus > Jaculus jaculus. The sequence goes on along the minus strand of NC_059115.1, from coordinate 16,377,009 downwards.
GCCTCCAGTCAATGCAATCAAACTCCAGATGTGTGCGCCATACTGTGTGCACGTGCGACCTTGCACGCTTGCGTCACCTTGTGCGTCTGGCCTATGTGGGACCTAGAGGGTCAAACAAGATCTCTCACCAAGGCTGACCTGGAATTCACTATGTAGTCTCAGGGTGGCCTTGAACTCACAGCGATCCTTCAACCTCTGCCTCCCAATCCTCCTACCTCTGCCTCCTGAGTGCTGGGATTAAAGGTGTGTGCCACCACGCCCAGCCACTCATTTCTCTTTTCAGCACCCCTGTCTCTGTACCTTTGCTGGGTCTTTGAACTTTCCCTTTAGCAGACATGCGCTTGGAGCACTTCTTAGCAACTCAAGGAGTGTGTGAGCTGAAGTCGTTGCGTACTTTGTGTGCAGCTTGTGAGTTTGCTCAGGGCATACACAGACGGCCCTGATGTCTCTCAGATTCTAAGGATCTGGTCTGCCCGTGTTTGGTTATGTTCCCAGAGTGGCCTCACATGCCTCGCAATCTCGGAGGAGTCCTGTGTATTGTACTTCTCCCTTCTTCTTTTATATAGTTCCATTACTTTCTTTCCTTTAATCTTTTATGTTGATGTTTTTTTGAAGAGGGCCACCAGCTGTTTTGCAGGCTTCCCCACAATGTCCTCATCAGTGGATTCAGGTTATGCATTCTCAGCAGGAAGGAGGCAGTGGCTTGGTTGCCTCCTCCTTTACACACACACACACAGACACACACAGACACACACAGACACACACACAGACACACACACAGACACACACACACACACACACACACACACACACACGGCTTCACTCTGTCGCCCCAATTATCAGGGATGCAAGCCTCCATCACTTGCTTAAGGTGGTACCTGATATGTATATTTTAAACAATGATGCCATTAAAAGGTTTATTCATTAATTTATATTTGTTGTTATTATTATTTTGAGGTAGAGTTTCACCCGGTAGAGCTCCAGGCTGACCTGGAACTCACTCTGTAGCCCCAGGCTGGCTTCAAACTCTCACAGTGATCCTCCTACCCCTGCTTCCCTGGTGCTGGGATTAAAGGCATGTGCCCCTGGTTTTTTGTTTTCCATTTATTTATTTGTTTACAGGCTTGCTGTCTTCATGCCTGGCTTTGATTTTATCTTTTTTTTTTTTTAAATTTTTTTGAGGGAGGGTCTCCCTCTAGTCCAGGCTGACCTGGAATTCACTTTGTTGTCTCAGGCTGGCCTCGAACTCAGAGATCCTCCTACCTCTACCTCCTGAGTGAGTGCTGGGAATAAAGGTGTGCACCACCATGCCTGGCTGACTTTATCTTCTATTTTATGTTTGTTTATTTATTTGAAACCGTCAGGGAAAGGGAGGGGGGGATGGAGGGAGAGAATGAGTGCACCAGGGTCTCCAGCCGCCTCAGATGAACTCCAGACTCATGTACCACCTTGTGCATCTGGCTTATATGGGTCCTTTGGCTTTGCAGGCAAGTGCCTTAACTGCTAAGCCATCTCTCCGGCCTGATTTTATCTTTTGAATGCATAAAATATTAACATAATTCAGAACAGCAAAATTATGTACTTCTCATCTCTTTCTCGCTCTCACTTACTCCCTGTAGGCAATCAGCATCATTTGTTTGTCAGTGGTTTTCCTTCCAGTGTCTGCTTTGGCAGAAACAAGCCATGCACACGTATATACTGCTTTGGTTTTCAGTATTGGGGAAGTGAGCCCAAGGCTTCATGCATGCTAGGCAAAAGCAGTACCATGGAGCCATGCCTCTAGCTCCTCAGCGGGCATTCTCTACTGCCGTAGCCCCTGACAAGCTACCTCTTTAAAAGTAACCTCTACGCTTTTCTTTTCGATGTAGGGTCTCACTCTGGTCCAGGCTGACCTGAATTCACTATGTAGTCTCAGGGTGGCCTCCAACTCACGGTGATCCTCCTACCTCTGCCTCCAAGTGCTGGGATTAAAGGCATGGGCCACCACGCCTGGCTCAACCTCTACACTTTTATTTTTTTATTATTTTTTTTTTTTCTGTTTTCAAGGGAGGGTCTCACTCTTGTCCAGGCTGATCTGGAATTCACTTTGTAGTCTCAGGGTAGCCTCTTGATGTCATGGCGATCCTCCTACCTCTGCCTCCCAAGTGGATTAAAGGTGTGCACCACCATGCCCAGCTTTTTTTTTTTTTTTTTTTTTTTAGATAAGGTCTCACTATGTAGACCAGCAAGTCTTGAACTCCAGTTTCCCCAACAGCTGGGATGACTGGTGTGTAGCATCAAGCCTTGTTGTGTTCTTAGACACTCTTCTTTCAGGTTTAGAGAGAGAGAGAGAAAGAGAAAGAGAAAGAATGGCCATGCCTGGGCATCTAGCCACTGCAAAGGAACTCCAGACCCATGTGCATCTGGCTTGTGTGGGTACTGGGGAATGGAACTTGAGTCCTTAGGCTTTGCAGACAAGTGCCTTGACCACTGAGCCATCTCCCCAGGCTGCCTGCCTCCCTCCCTCCCTACCTTCTTTCCTTCCTTCTTCCCTCTCTCTGTCTCTCTCTTTTTTCTTTTTTTCCAAAAAATAGAAATAAAGAAAAAAGAGAGAGCCCCATTTCTGATTTTTTGATGCTTAATGTGGAATGGTATCATCAATTGTCTTCTGTATTTCTCTTTCTTAGTGAAGGATTCTCTCTCTCTCTCCTTCTCTTTCCCTCTCTCCTTTAAGCACGGAGACTCTAGAAAACCTTTTTTGTTGTGCATGCGTGTGTGGTGTGTGTGCAGATGCATACGTTCCATGTACACGCAGGAGAAGTCCAGAGCACAGTGTCAGGTGTCCTCCTCTACCCTCTGCCTCGTTCTTTCCTTGAGAGGTAGTTTCTCACTGAACCTTGGAGCTACTGTTTTCAGTCAGGGTGCATGACCCAAGAGCCCAGCGAGTCTCCTGTTTCTGCTTCCCACAGGACTGGAATTACAGGTCTTGTGGCCACATCAAGAGTTTTATGTGGGTGCTAAGAAATCAAACTCAAACCCTCATGCTTGTATGGCAAGTGCTGTTAGTCTCTTTGTAGGCTCTCCAGTCCCATAGAAATGATGTGGGTTTTTTTTTTTTTATGAGAGAGAGATGGAGAGAGACAGAGAGAAAGAGAATGGGTACACCAGGGCCTCCAGCCACTGCAAATGAATTCCAGATGCATGTGCCCCTTGTGCATCTGGCTTATGTGGGTCCTGGGGAATCAAACCGAGGTCCTTAGGCTTCCCAGGCAAATGTCTTAACCACTAGGCCATTTCCCCAGCCCAGAAACATTTTCCTTTGCTCCTTCCCTGCCCATCCGCCTCTACCCGAAAGCTCAGTTTGCTGTGATGGTCAGAGGAGGTCCTAGGCAACAAGAAAATACATGGCCATGACTGTGTGTCTAAAAAATGTTTATAGGTATGAAAATTTAGCTCATACACCTCAAACATTTGAGATATAAGTCACATAATACACAGTTCAAATAGTCCTGTGGTTTTAGTAGACTCAAGGCTGGGAAGAAATATTTTAGCTAATTTTTTTTTTTTTGGTTTTTCGAGATAGGGTGTCACCCTAGCCCAGGTTGACCTGAAACTCACTCTGTTGTCTCAGGGTGGCCTCGAACTCACAGTGATCTTCCTACCTCTGCCTCTTGAGTGCTGGGATTAAAGATGTGTGCCACCATGCCTGGCTAATTTCACATTTTTTTTGGAGGCAAGCCCAACAGACTGGATTTTTTGTTTATGAGAGAGAGAGAAAGAGAGAGAGAGAGAGAGAGAGAGAGAGAGAGAGAGAGAGAGAGAGAGAGAATTGGCATGCCAAGGCCTTCTGCCACTGTAATCAAACTCCAGATGCGTGTGCCACCTGGTGCACATGTGCGACCTAGCTCGTTTGCATCACTGTGTGCATCTGGCTTACATGGGATCTGTACAGCAGAGCATGGGTCCATAGGCTTCGCCGGCAAGTGCCTTAAACACTAAGCCAGGCTTAATTTTACGTTTTAATCACCCACCAAGAGAAATTTTACACTTTGTTTTTGAGTCATGGTCTTCTATATGTCTAGGTTAGCCTAGAACATGTAATTCTTCTACCTTAGAATCCCAGGTGCTGAGATTATAGGCATGTGCCACCATGCCCATCTTCCTTACTTAAAATAACTTTTTTTTTTTTTAATTTTAGAGAGAGAGAATTGGCATGTCAGGGCCCCAGCCACTGAAATCAGATGCCAGATGCTTCTGCCACCTAGTGGAAATATGCAACCTCACACTTGCATCACCTTTGTGTGTCTGGCTTATGTGGGATCTGGAGAGTCAAGCATGGGTCCCTAGGCGCCTTAACTGCTAAGCCATCTCTCCAGCCCTTCTTTACTTTTTCTTTTTTCGAGGTTGGGTTTCACTGTAGTCTAGGATGGCCTGGAATTCACTCTGAATTCTCAAGGTGGCCTCTAACTCACGGCGATACTCCTACCTCTGCCTCCCAAGTGCTGGAATTAAAGGCATGTGCCACCATGCCTGGCATACAATTTTAGAGATATTTTATCTGGGCTGTAGAGATAGTGCAGAAGATAAGGCGCTGCCTGCAAAGCCTAATGACCCGAGTTTGATTCCCCAGGACCCACATAACGTCAGATGTAAAAGGTGGCACATATGTCTAGAATTCCTTTGCAGTGGCTAGAGGCTCTGACATGCCTGTTCTCTGTCTCCTTCTCTTTCTGTGTAGCTGCCTCTTTCTCTCAAGTAAACAAATTTAAAAAGATGAAGTTAATATTTTATTTATTTGCAAGGAGAGAAAGAGAGGAAGAGAGAGAGAATGGGCATGCCAGGGCCTTCAGCCACTACAAATAAACTCCAGACACATGCACTACCTATTGCATCTGGCTTACATGGGTCCTGGGGAATTGAACCTGGGTCCTTTGGCTTAGCAGGCAAGCATGCACCTTAACCACTAGGCTATTTCTCCAGCCCTTATTTTTTTTTTCTCTCTTCAATTTTATTAATTAACAGCTTCCATGATTGTAAACAATATCCCATGATAATGCCCTCCCTCCCCCCACTTTCCCTTTGAAACTCCATTCTCCATCATATCCCCTCCCCATCTCAATCCGTCTCTTTTATTTTGATGTCATGATCTTTTCCTCCTGTTATGATTGTGTAGGTAGTGACAGATACTGTGAGGTCATGGATATCCAGGCCATTTTGTGTCTGGAGGGAGCACGTTGTAAGGAGTCTTACCCTTCCTTTGGCTCTTACATTCTTTCTGCCCCCTCTTCCACAATGGACCCTGAGCCTTGGAAGGTGTGATAGAGATATTGCAGTGCTGAGCACTCCTGTCACTTCTTCCCAGCACCATGATGCCTTCTGAGTCATCCCAAGGTCACTGCTATCTGAAAAGAGAAGGTTCTCTACCAAAAGTGAGAATAGCATTAATATATAGGTATGAAAATTAAGAGGAGGGATTACTGGGCAGTTTGGTGAGCATAGTATATACATTTAGCCAGACATCAGCAGACGTTACACCCCTAGGGCTCATGACTACCCCTGTTTTAAGTTTTCAGTATCAGGGATGTATTCCCTTCCCATGGAGCAGGCCTCCAGTCCAATTAGAGGGCAGTTGGTTTCCACCATGACAGATGTGCCACTATTGCACCCATCTCCAACCTTTTTTTTTTTTTTTTTTGATGTAGGCTCTTGCTGAGGCCCAGGTTGACCTGGAATTCACTATGTAGTTTCAGGCTGGCCTCAGACTCACATCTACCCTCTTAACCTCAGCCTCCTGAGTGCTGGGATTAAAGGCATGTGTCACTATATCCCACAAATATTATTTTTCTTTTGGTTTATTTCCCAACCATTTAATTATGTTAAAGCCATTCTCAGCTCGTGGGCCTGGGAATAGGAAGTAAAATGTATTGGCTGTGGGCAGTGGAAGGCATTGGATTTCTCTCTGGTATGAAGGGCACACTGATGCTTCTTCATAGAATTCTGAGGGGAAGAGACTGGTGAGGACTGGTTAGATCGACTTTATGGCTCCCTTAAGTCATAGTTCTTGGCACAGTGCTATTTAGAGCCCAGTTCACCTGGTGTTCTCATGTCACACCCTCCATTTCCACCCATGCTCCTGTATTCCTCAAACCCTTAACTAGTGTTAAACATGTGTCTGTGACAAAGGATTGTGTGAGTTTTGAATAAGTTACTACCAGCGCCGAGAACAGCACTTGGCACAGGCAGAGACCTTCATGAGTGTCATAAAGAGCTGATGTTGCTGCTGCTGCTGCTGCTGCTGTTATTACCGACATGGCCCCAGATCTGACTTTATTTCCCTCCCCTCCATTGACTACCGGCCAACCTGGAGGTCAACCAGCCTCCAAATGATTTAAATTTAAATTTTATGTTTTAATTAAATTTAATTAATTAATTTATTTGCAAGCAGAGAGAGAGAGAGAGAGAGAGAGAGAATGGGCACACCAAGGCCTCCAGCCACTGCAAATGAACTCCAGGTGCATACACCCCCTTGTACATCTGGCCTATGTGGGTACTGGGGAATTGAACCTGGGTCCTCTGGCTTTGCAGGCAAGTGCCTCAACTACTAAGCCATCCCTCCAGCCTGCTTTCTTAAAATTTTTAAATTTTATTTACTTATCAATTTATTTGAGAGAGGCACAGAGAGAAGGGGGAAGGAGGGAGAGAATGGGCACACCAGGGCCTACAGCTGTTGTAAATGAACTCCAGATGCATGCGCTACTGCATGCATCTGGCTTACTTGGGTCCTGGGGAATCGAACCTGAGTCCTTTAGCAAGCACCTTAACCGCTAAGCCTACAAATGGTTTTCGAACATTGTGATGTGGCTTGCTGTATGGCCTCTGCTTCAGACCTTCCATGGTTCCGCAGTATCCTTGGTCTCTGTGCCCAGTTTTCTCAGCTTGGCATTCCAAGCTCACTCTGGCTTTGTCTCTAACTCTCTCTAACCTCGTTTCTGTGGCAGCTGGCCATGTTACAGCTACATAGATGGACCAGCTCAGGAATGAAGCTGCCTGTGCAAACCATCGCCCATACTCTTCCTTTTGCTGGGGGAGGGGTTTGGGGGTTAGGAAGCGTTGTGATCGGGTGCCCTTAACCTTCCCTGGGCCTCATCCTTTAGGACTTGGATGAAGGGAACTATATTCCTTTCCTAGGTGGCTTTGTATCTCATCTGGACTCCACAGAGCTCAGTGCAAAGTCCCTCCTAGCACGCACCACCTGGCAGGGGACTTCTGGACAGGGTCCTTGATCTTTCCCAGTCGCACTGTGAGGTCCTAGGTGGCAGATTTGGAGTGGGGTGCGGGGAAGTGACTTAGCAGATTCATCTCTGGGTTCTCTGTGCCCAACCACGGCCTGTCACAGAAGGTACTTCAAAGTTCCTAAGTTAAGCCCAGCCTGGAGGCACAGGCCTGTCAGCCCAGCTCCTCTGAGGTGCAAAGCTCATGTCCAAGCCTGCCTGGTTTACATAGCAAGGTCCAGGGCCAGCCTGGGACACGCTGTGAGACTCTATCTCAAAATAAAAAGAGGGCTGGGAGTGTCACTCAGCTCTAAAGCCCTTTCCTAAGCTTTCTAGGGGGTGTGACTCAGCAGCAGACTATTTGCCTGCTGTCTCACTGTGAGGGGCTGGGGGCGTGGCTCAGAAGTAGAGCTCCTGTCTAGAATCCACAGTGAGGGGCTGGGAGTGTGGCTCAGGGGTAGAGCACTTGTCTAGAGTCCAGAGTGAGGGGCTGGGAGAGTGGCTCAGAGGTAGAGCTCCTGTCTAGAATCCACAGTGAGGGGCTGGGGGCATGGCTCAGAGGTGGAGCTCCTGTCTAGAATCCACAGTGAGGGGCTGGGGGCGTGGCTCAGAGGTAGAGCTCCTGTCTAGGATCCACAGCGAGGGGCTGGGGGCGTGGCTCAGAGGTGGAGCTCCTGTCTAGAATCCACAGTGAGGGCTGGGGGCGTGGCTCAGAGGTAGAGTTCCTGTCTAGAATCCACAGTGAGGGCTGGGGGCGTGGCTCAGAGGTAGAGATCCTGTCTAGAATCCACAGTGAGGGGCTGGGGGCGTGGCTCAGAGGTAGAGATCCTGTCTAGAATCCACAGTGAGGGGCTGGGGGCGTGGCTCAGAGGTGGAGCTCCTGTCTAGAATGCACAGTGAGGGGCTGGGGCGTGGCTCAGGGGCAGAGCACTTGTCTTAGAATCCAATGAGTTAGAAATGGTTCAGCGGTAGTGTTCCTACAAAGGGTGCTAGAAGCCCTAGGTTTAATTCCCCCAGTGCTGAGGGGAAAAAAAAGTCAGTTCTAGACTTGGAGGGAGGGGGAAGGGATGCAGCGAGCTGAGCTGGCGCTGGAGTGCCCTTTCTTAAGCTATGGGCACCTCTCTTCCCCCCAGGCCTCTCCTTGGTAGTGGGTTTAGTTCTGTACATCTCCAGCATCAACGACGAGGTCATGAACAGACCTAGCAGCTCGGAGCAGTACTTTCATTATCGCTATGGCTGGTCCTTTGCCTTCGCTGCCTCCTCCTTCCTGCTCAAAGAGGTGATGACTGGGACCCTGACTCTGGACTTTGAAGTGAGGGAGGGTCTGGTTTCTGGGCCTCGGAGGAAAAGAAGGCTGGGGTGGGCCAGGCTCTGGGTTATGAGGGAGATGGGGACTATGGAACTAACCCTTGCTTGGTTCAGGTCGGATTCCTGGGTCTTGAGGGAGGGATAACCTGAGGTTTTGGAGGAAGGATGGAAGGCCTTGGTTCCTGGATTCTGGAACAGAAGAGAAGGCTGGGAGACTTTGAAGGGAAGGTCTGGGGCTCTGGTTCCTGGGGCCAGGGGAAAGAGGAGGCTGCGGGGGTAGGGTTCTGCATTCATGACGGGGAGGTGGAGCCTGGACAGGAACAGCCCCGGTGCTCCCACTTTTGGGATAGTGGAGGACGGTGGGGGCTGGGGACCCCTGAGTTCTTCTTCAGGTCTTGGGGGTCGGGGCAAGGGTCCCGAGGCCCGATCCCTGCGCTGTCTCGCCGCAGGGGGCCGGCGTGATGTCGGTGTACCTGTTCACGAAGCGCTACGCCGAGGAGGAGATGTACCGCCCCCACCCCGCCTTCTACCGCCCGCGTCTCAGCGACTGCTCCGACTACTCGGGCCAGTTTCTGCAGCCCGAGGCGTGGCGCCGGGGCCGCAGCCCGTCGGACATCTCCAGCGACGTCTCCATCCAGATGACGCAGAACTACCCTCCGGCCATCAAGTACCCCGACCACCTGCACATCTCCACCTCCCCGTGCTGAGGCCCGGCTCGCAGGCGCCCACCTCTTCCCTTGCCCCCTCGCGCTGCCCGGCCCCTTGGGGAGGAGGCACCCCCACCTCCTCTCTACGCCCCCCCCCCCCCCCCCATTTCCCGATCTCTCCTCTCCACTGGGCCCGTTCCCTCCAAGGCGACCCGGGCCCGCCCTTGCGCCGCCCCTCTCCCCGCGGAACCTGGCTCCGAGCGCCCTCCGTCCCGCGGAGTCTTGCACCCAGCTCCCCAGAGCCCCGCGACCTCCTGCCGCCTCTCAGGGGCGCTGGCATGGAGAGTGGGTTCAGCAGCCGCTGGGAATGCCCCTCACTGTTCTCTTTCCTCTTTGCTCCTGGCACAATTACCTCCTGGCCTGCCGGGGCCGCGGTGGTAGTGGACAGGGCCTGTTTGCTCTGTCCACAGCTCCGGGTCGGGATGTGCGAGCCGCGGGTCATGACAGGCTAACTTGGGCTTCCCCTTCCCTGATCCCCCCCTTCTCCCCCAGAGAGACCCCATTCTCTCTCATTGGCTGGGCTCTTTGCCCTCCTGAAGGTGACCTGCTTTCTCAGCTCCCCTGGGCTCTTCTTCCACCTCTGACCCTCCATCTGCACACCCGGAGCATCCAGCCCCTCACACCAAACAAGGATGGGGACCCAAAGGTGGAGGGAGCTCTCCCACGCTGTCTCCACGCCTGTGCCCGCTTCTCCCCCCTCGAGATCCTGTCGGGGGAGGGAGGAGCAGTAGCGGGGGTTGACGCCCCCCAAACCTCTGTCTTCCATTTTCTAGTACTCCTCCTCATTAACGTTCCTCTTCCCACCTCAGAATCCCCCCCCCCCGAAAAAAAACTGGCCTCTTTCAAGGGCCCGTCCACCCCCTTGGACAGATTGGGGGGGTGTCACCAGAAAAATCGCCCATCCCTCCCTTTTTAGGGGAGGAGGGGCGAGGTAGCACAGTGTTATACACGGAACCAGAAGGCCTCCGGGGTGGGGGGTGGGGGGCAGGGGGGGGACAAGGGGCTTTTAGTTTGCATCTTCGGGGGGAGGGGGAGGGGACCGCAGCAGTTAACCTGTCTTTATGCAACGATTTTTAATGAGGCTGGGAGAGGGAGGCTTTGGGGTCGGGGGAAAAAGGGTGGGGTGGGGGGGCCTGGCTCTGTTATTTACCGTGTATCATATGTAAATACCGACAGAAACTTCAATAAACTTTATTTCAAACACATCTCTGCCTTACTCAGAGGGAGGGCCTTACATACAAGGGGGCTTCTGACCCCAGTCTCTCTGCTTAGGGCTGACCTGCTTCGGAATGGCTGGGCATGGTGGTGCTGTCTTGTAGTCCCAGCACTGGGGAGGCAGCGACCGCGGGACTGTTGCAAGTTGGAGGCTGACCTGGCCTAACACAACAAGGCCCTTATTAAAAAAAAAAAAAAAAAAAGTGCAGTAGAATAAGGTTAGATTGGATTTTTGTGAAAGCTGCTGAATCATCATAATTTAAAAGAGCATTTTATAATTCAGCCAGTGCATGAAGGCAGTAAAAGACACAGGTCAAGGGCAAAAAAAAAAAAAAAAAAAAAAAAAAAAAAGGTACCTATTGGGCTGGAGAGATTCCTTAGTGGTTAAGGTGCTTGCCTGCTGAGCCTAAGGACCCAGGTTCAGTTCCTCAGTTCCCATGTAAGCCAGATGCACAAGGTGATGCATGAGTCTGGAGCTCATCTGCAATGGCTAGAGGCCCGGCCTCGCCCTTTCTTTCTCTCTTTCTTTTCCTTTTTCTTTCTCTCTCGCTCTCTCACAAATAAGTAAATAAAAATTTTAAAACTGCCTCTTTTTACTTGCCTTTCTTCTACATTTACCATTTCATTTGACTTTCCAAGTCCCAATATCTTTCCTGTGGAATTGACTGACCTCTGGGCCTATGCATCCAAAGAAGGAAAGATTCATCTGAGGTCACACAGCCATTTATGGAACCACATCTATCTAACCCCCCAATTTGAGCTTTCTCCCCTTGCCCCACAGAGAAGGGGGCTTTCCTGACCCTTGGCCCTGACACTCGGTCAAGAAATAACTGATTTCATTAGTTGCACTCCTACTATGAACCAGACAACTTCCTCTCTGAACATACTCACATTAGACCATCACAGTAGGCGAGTCTACAGGAATGACAGCTTTTTGCAGGTGAGGAGGTTCAAAAACTGTGTTGAAAGATATACAGTCTTGGGCTGGTGAGATGGCTCACTGGTTAAGCAAAGCCTAATGACTTTGGTTTGATTTCTCAGTACCCACCAAAAGCCAGATGCACAAAGTGGCACATGAATCTGGAATTCCTCTGCAACCCTAGAGATCCTGGTGTAACCATTCCCTCTCCCTCTCTCTGCTTGCAAATAAATAAAAAAATATATTTTCTAAAGAATGTAATCTTGTCCACCACACTGAAGGATGGAGAACAGTCTAGATGCCTGATAAATGTATTTTTGAGATTAATTTTGACGTACTGGAGACTGAACCCAAGGTGTCCAGTTTACAAGACTAACACAATATCACTGAGCCCCCACCCCTCACTGTGGATTCTAGACAAGTGTTCTACCCCTGAGCCATGCACCCAGCCCTCACTGTGGATTCTAGACAAGTGTTCTACCCCTGAGCCACGCACCCAGCCCCTCACTGTGGATTCTAGACAAGTGCTCTACCTCTGATCCACACCCCCAACCCCTCACTGTGGATTCTTAGGCTTCACAGGCAAGTATCTTAACCACTAAGCCATCTCTCCAGCCCCATCACTTTGATTCTACACAAATGCTCTACTGCTGAGCCATGCCCCCAGCCCCTCACTGGTGAATTCTAGGCAGGAGGTCTCCAGTTAAGCCAGCGCGACCCCCCCAGCTCCAAGTCCCTCACTGTGGATTCCAGACAAGTGCTCTACCCCTGAGCCACGCCCCCAGCCCTCACTGTGATTCTACACAAGTGCTCAACAGCTAGCTATGTCCCCAGCCCCTTAGTAGAAGATTTTAGGCAAGTATTCTACCACCTAAGGCACATCCCCGCAGCCCTGCCAAATTTATTCATGAAGCGTATTAGAAAGGAAGTTCTGTACAAGCCTCTTGTTCGTGTCTGGATTTAGCCTCCTGAGGGGCCAATAGGAATGACCTCTGCAACCACACCACACTGGTCACATGCACAGCCACACTGAGGATCATTTTACACTTGCATTGTATCCTCCTACCATCCCGTGAACTCCGCTTTCCAAGTAGCCCCATGTTGCGGATGAAAAAACTGAGGCTCAGGGAAGTGAGGTCATCCAGCTGGTAAGATGCAAGAGTCCACAACCAGACCTCTGTAGCCCCAGAGTCAAGTCTATTAGCTGCTACATTTCACTACAGATGTGATGCAAACTCATGCTGTGACCTTGAGCAAGTCTTTTAATCTCTGGGGCTTCAGTTTCCTTTTCTGTTAAAATAAAATACAATGGGGGGTGGGGGGGGGTTAGAATGATTCCAAATCCCTCTGGAGCAAGGAGGGTGGGCCGGTATGTTCTCAGGAAAGAATTCTTATTCAGCAGGGTAAGACTCCCCGAGGGAAATATTCTGAGTCATTTTCAATGATTCCAGGAATTTCTGAAGGTCATGCTTGAGATTCGCCATGGCAAATGCGTTCAGCCTCTTTGTTAAGACTAATTGATTCATAGTGGCTGCTTGGAGCACAGTATTAGAAGGATTCTAAACATTTACTCCGTGGGAAAGGATGGCCCCATCGATTGGTGCTGTCTGCCATGATGATCAATTGGTGCTGTCTGCTTTGCCTGCAGAATGCGGGGTGGTGATGTTAGTGCTGGATATTTGCTGACTTTATCTAGAATTTAACAACCTAAAATCCTGACGATCATGTTCTTTCAAGAAACTAAGTTAGAATGCTGGGTGTGGTGGTGCAGGCCTTTAATCCCAGCACTCAGGATACAGAGGTAAGAGGGTCACTGTGAGTTCGAGGCCACCCTGAGACTACATAGTGACTTCTAGGTCAGCTTGGGCTAGAGTGAGACTCTACCTCAAAAAAACTAAAACAAATAGACAAACAAACAACAACAAAAATAAATAGAGACTAAGTCTGGGGCTAGAGAGATGACTCAGTAGTTAAGGTGCTTGCCTGCAAAGCTTACTGACCCAGGTTTGATTCCCCAGTACCCATGTAAAGCCGCATGCAGAAAGTGGTGCATGCATCTGGAGTTCTTTTGCAGCTGCTGGAGGCCCTGGTGTGCCCATTCTCTCTCTGCTTGCAAGTAAATAAATAAATAAGAATATTTTAAAGAAACAAAAAACTAAGTCAGGGCTGGAAAGATTGCCCAGTGGTTAAGCCGCTTGCCTGTAAAGCCTAAGGACTCCAGTTTGAATTCCCAGTACCCACTTAAAACCAGTTGCACAAAGTGGCACCTGCATTTGGAGTCAATTTTCAGTGGCAAGAGGCCCTGGTGTTTCTATCCTCAATCTCTTTCTCTCTTTCTGCTTACAAAATAACAATAATATTTTAAAAATTCCCTCCTCCTCAAGGTACTGTCAGTTTTGAATACACAATTTGAGAAATATTCTTTGCATGTTCATGCATCTAAGCATGTATTTACAAATGAGTTTGTAGCATGTATATGTTTGTGAGCATTGTAAAGTTTATCTAATATCAGTTATATAACCCTTTCTGAATGTTTTCAAAGGCTACTTAATGACGATAGTTTCCATGAATTAGTTGTGTATTTATCAAGTCTTTCCTACAAGTCAACCACTTTGTTTAAAATCCTAAGCCCAGTATGTTCCATAACCCAGAGAGGTTTAGAGGTCTTACTATGATCCACATTTTGTTAATGAGGTCCTAGGGTATAGAGAGTTAACTTTCTCATTGTCACACAGCTAGAAAATTACCAAGTCTGTACTGCATTATCTCACTGTAAAGTGAAACCACAAATTTCCATCTATTTATCTATGACAAGTATTTTAAAATAAAATTATTTATTTTTGAGAGAGAGAGAGAGAGAGACTGAGAGAGAGAGAGAATGATCATATCAGGGTCTCTAGCCCCTGCAAACGAACTCCAGATGCATGCACCACCTTGTGCATAGGGTTTATGTGGGTCCTGAAGAATTGAACCTGGGTCCTTTGGCTTTGCAGGCAAATGCCTTAGCCACCCAAGCCATATCTCTAGTTTTTGTTGGTGTTTTTAAGTAGGATCTCAGTCTAGCCCAGGTTGGCCTGGAATTCACTCTGTAGTCTCAGGCTGGCTTTGAACTCACATAGATCCTCCTACCTCAGCCTCCTGAGTACTGGGATTCAAGGTGTGGGTCACCACACCCCGCTATGACCAGGTTTTATACATACATACATACACACACACACACACACACACATATTTTTATACACACACACACACATTTATTTATTTATTTGTTTATTTATTTATTTGACAGAGAAAAAGAGAGAGAGAGAGAGAACGGGTGTGCCAGGGCCTTAAACCACTGCAGACCAAGTCCAGACGCATGCATTTCCTTGTGCATCTGGCTAACGTGGGTCATGGGGGATTGAACCTGGTCATTTGGCTTTGCAGGCAAACGCCTTAACCGCTAGGCCATCCCTCCAGCCCAAATCTTTTCGTTTTTTGAGGTAGGGTCTTATTCTGTAGCTAGGTTGACCTGGAATTCACTATGTAGTCTCATGATGGCCTCGGACTCACAGCAATCCACCTACCCCTGCCTCCTGAGTGCTGGGATTAAAGGTGTGCACCACCACGCCTGGCTGAATTTTTATTTTATTTTATTTTTATTTTTTTGAGGTAGGGTTTTGCTCTAGCCAGGCTGACCCAGAATTCACTATGTAGTCTCAGGGTGGACTCGAACTCACAGCAATCCTCCTACCTCTGGCTTCTGAGTACTGGGATTAAAGGTGTGCACCACCACACTGGGCTTGAAGTTTTATTTTGACACTGGGTCTCACTAAGTTGTCAAGACTGGCTTCAGACTCACTCTGTAGCTCAGTTTGGTTTTGAACTTATTGTCTCCCTGCCTCAACCTCCTGAGTAGCTAGAATTATAGTCCTGTACCACCATGCTTGGCCTCAGCTTTCTTCTATTAGGCCAAATGTTCAGTAGAATTTCATATATATATAATTTGTTTTGTTTTGTAAACCATAGTTTTAAAAAATTAAAGTTGCTGGGCATGGTGGTGCATGCTTTTAATCCCAGCACTCAGGAGGCAGAGGTAGGAGGATTGTCGTGAGTTCAAGGCTACCCTGAGACTACTGGGTGAATTCCAGGTTAGCCTGGGCTAGAGTGAGATCCTACCTCAAAAAAACCAAAAAAAAAAAAAAAAATAATTAAAGTAGTTGCTAATGTAAACATGCTGTGAGTTGTTGATGGGTTGATTGATTGAGAAAGGTCTCAGTGTGCAGTCCAGGCTGCCCTGGAGCTTGCTATATTTCTATATAGCTAGCTCAGGCTAGCTTCAAACTCAAGACTCTCCTGCTTCAGCCTTACTGGGATTTCAGGCGTGTATCACTGTGTCTAGATTTTACTAAAATATATATTTAAGAGTTTTTCTTCTATTTATTTATTTGCAAGCAGAGAAAGAGAGAGAGTATATGGGCATGCCAGGACCTCTAACCACTGCAAACGAACTCCAGATTCATGTGCCACCTTGTGTATTTGGCTTATGTGGGCACTGGGGAATTGTACCTTGGTTGTAGGCTTTACAGGCAAGTGACTTACCCTCTGAGCTATCTCTCCAGCCCTAAAATATAAATTTACAATATTTTATTTATTTACTTATGTGACAGAGAAAAAGGGAGAGAGACAGAAAGAGAGAGAGACAGAATGGGCATGCCAGGGCCTCCAGCCACTGCAAATGAACTCCAGATGTGTGCACCCCCTTGTGCATCTGGAATCAAACCTGGGTCCTTTGGCTTTGCAGGCAAATGCCTTATCCACTGGGCCATCTCTCTAGCCTCTAAAATATATATTTAAAGATATTTACTTTTTCATCTTCAGCATTGCACAAACATAATAAAACAAAAACCTTTTTGGTATGAATTTCAATCTAAAAAGCATTGATTGCATGAACTATCAATAGATATAACACACATAAACAAGTCCTCTGTTTAAGAGTGTAGGGCAATATATTTACAAGGAGAGAGAGAGAGGGAGGATATGGGTGTACCAGGACCTCTTGTCTCTGCAAATGAACCCTAGACATACGCACCATTTTATGCACCTGGCTTTATGTGGGTATTGGGGAATCAAACCCAGGCCATCATGCTTTGCAAGCAAGTGCCTTAACTGCTGAGCCATCTCTCAGGCCCAGCTTTTTTTTTGGTAGGATGCTGTGGCTGAGGAAAGGACACACTTGGGACAAGAAGTTGTGGGAGGATGGGATTGAGGAAGGAATAGTATGCTCCAGGGTAGGGACAATGGAGGATATATATAAGTCCCCTAAACTGAACTATACCCTGATCTCCTGCCTAATTCCTTTTTTATTTGTTTTTTACTTTGAGTGTGGGTGTGTATGTGTGTGTGTGTTTAAATAGAATGTTACCATATAGTCCAGGCTGGGCTTAAACCCTGTCTAGAACCCTCAGTGAGGGACTGGGGACGTGGCTTGGTGGCAGAGTGCTCACCTAACAAGCACAAGGGCCTGGGCTTAATCACTACAACCAAGGATACACATGAAAAGTGGAAAGGGCTGTGTTCTCGGTACTGCTCTTCTCAGCGCCAGCCTCCTCTCCAAGGGAGCGACTGTGAGCAGTTTCTTCTAGATCAGTGGTTCTCACTGGGCCGATTTTGTCCCCAGATTACAAGCAGTCATACCCAAGCACATGTTTGGATGTTAGAATGACATCCTGAGGACATCCCAGTGTCAAAAAAAAAAAAAAAAAAAAAAAAAAAGCTGGGCTGAGAGTTGGCTCAGCAGTTATGGCACTTGCCTGCAAAGCGTGATGGCCTGGGTTTGATTCCCCAATACCCACATAAAGCCAGGTGCATAAAATGGTCCATATGCCTAGGGTTCATTTGCAGAGACAAGAGGTCCTGGTACACCCATACATCCTGGAGTGGAGTGCACTGCATACATTCCCCACTGTCCACAGAGAAGAATCTTTTGGCCCAAGATGCAAACAGAGTCAATGTTTCAACAAAGAGTTCTAGTTATTGCCTATGCACTTATATATTCCTATCTTTTTTTTTTTTGCCTTTGTTTTTATTTTTAGGATTTAGAGAAAGAGAGAGAGAGAGTGAGAATGGGTGTGCCAGGGTCTTTAGCTGCTGCAAACGATCTCCAGATGCATGCGCCACCATGTGTATCTGGCTTATGTGGGACTTGGAGAATTGAACCTGGGTCCTTAAGCTTCTCAAGCAAGCACCTTAACTGCTAAGCCATCTCTCCAGCTCTGTTTATGCCTTTATCTATAGAAATATAAATAATTATTTATATGCAAATATATAGATGCTATATATATATATATATATATATATTGAGATGGGGGTCTCAAGTCCCACAGGCCTCCATCTCCCAAGTCCTGGGTGTGCAGCTCCATATTCAGTACATGAAGTGCTAGGAATCAAAGCCAGGGCCTCATGCATGCTAAGCAAGCACTGTACTAAATGAGCTACATCCCCAGCCCTCCTCCCCCAGTTATTTCTTATTAACACAGAGAAAAGTGCTAAATCAACTGACACGCAGTGACTCTAAACTTGTAAGGAATTAAGGACCCCTTTGGGAATCAGACAGAAGTCATAGATCTCTAGGAAAAGAAGTGGCCATACTCACAACGTTCTCAGGGGCTTCGCAGTCATCCCCCAAACTCTGTCGGGACCCCCTGGCTGTGTGATGTTTGAATCTCAGCCATGGAACATCTGATCTAGAGAGGGCTCACAGCATCCCTTTCCTCATACAGATTAGTTGACAAGATGTGTACAGGGTGAGACTCTGGCTCAGCCTCGAAGCATGGGCTGCCTCAGGAAGACAGGCAAAAAAGCAGGATTCTGAAACTCCACCTGACTCCCCAGTGCTGGAATATTTCCACTTCACCCTGAATGAGGACATTTTAGAAATGCTGATCCTCCCTTCCTGGTGCAGCAGGAAGACAAGCCACTGCCACTCGGTGCCTCGAGAGAAAACAAAGGCCCCAGCTGTGGCTGATGAGAAACACCTGGGGAAAGGACACGCTGGGGACAGGATCTGTGGGAGGATGGGGCTGAGGAAGGAACAGGATGCTCTAGGGACCATCGAGGGTAGATCCACTTGTTCCCCAACTCATTCACGCACTCTCCCATTCATTCAGCCACCATGGACAGAGGCCTTTCCTCTGACTAGCTGGACTGCAAGGATGCTGAAGTGAGGCAGACCTGCTCCTGCCTTGGGACAGCGCCTGCTCCGCTGGGTCAAACAGACTGGCACACCAGCCATCAGGTAGGACACCTGAATGCTGGTAGAGACGGTGTACGGTAAGATGGCAGTAGACAGCTCTGATGAAATCTGCAGAGGTCAGGGAAGGCTTCCTGGAGATGAAGCACTGACGTTGAATCTTTCATCACTTGAGCCATCTCTCCAGCCCTGAAGTTGAATCTGTGTGAGGCTTGTTTATCTTTTTTAAAGGAAGATTATGTCTGCCTGTCGTCTGTCTCTATATATGTATATGTATGTATGCATGTATGTATGTATATATTTTGAGAAAGGGTACCGTGTATTTCAGTTTGGCCTAGAACTACCTGCATAGCTGAGGATGATCTTGAACTTGTGAACCTCCTGCTTTCACCACTCCACATGTTGGGATTAAAGGTGTGTGCCACCATACCTGGTTTATGCAATGCTAGAGAACTGAATCCAGGGCTTCATGCATGCTAGCCAAGTACTCTCTCAATTGAGCCACATCCCCAGCCTGATTTTTATTTTTATTTTATTTTATTTTTTAAGATTTTTCAGGTAGGGTCTCACTCTAGCCCAGGCTGATCTGGAATTCACTATGTAGTCTTAGGGTGGCCTCAAACTCACAGTAACCCTCCTACCACCATGCCAGGCTCACCAGCCTGATTTTTTAAAACTATTTTATTTAGCGCTGGGTTTATGTGGGTCCTGGGGAATTGAACTAGGGTTCTCTGGCTTTGTAGGCAAGTACCTCAACTGCTAAGCCATCTTCCCAGGCCCAGTGTATGTGTGTTGTTTTAAAATATTTTCTTTATTTATTTGAGAGAGAGAGAGAGAGAGGGAAGGATGGGGGGGAGGGAGAGAAGGAGGGAGAGGGAGGGAGACAGGCAGATAGAGAGAGAATGGACATGCTAGAGCCTCCAACCACTGCAAACAAACTCCTGACATATGTACCACCTTGTATATCTGGCTTACATGGGTATTGGGGAATCAAACCTGGGTCCTTAGGCTTCACAGGCAAATGCCTTAACCACTAAGCCATCTCTCCAGCCCCCTGTGCTTTTTTTTTCTTGTTTATTTGCTTTTA
Organism: Jaculus jaculus; assembly: GCF_020740685.1. Taxonomy (NCBI): domain Eukaryota; kingdom Metazoa; phylum Chordata; class Mammalia; order Rodentia; family Dipodidae; genus Jaculus; species Jaculus jaculus. The sequence continues at coordinate 16,357,292 of NC_059115.1, read as the reverse complement.
TTTATTTATTTATTTTGGCTTTTCGAGGTAGGGTCTCACTCCAGCTCAGGCTGACCTGGAATTCACTATGGAGTCTCAGGGTGGCCTCAAACTCATGGTGATCCTCCTACCTCTGCCTCCTGAGTGCTGAGATTAAAGGCGTGTGCCACCACGGCCACGTCATTTGTTTATTTTTTGAGACAGGGTCTTAAGAGTGTATCCCAGGCTGGCATGGAAGTCATTATGCAACTGAGGAGGACCTTGAACTTCTGATCCTCCTGCCTCCTCTTCCTTCCAGTGCTGGGCTTATAGGTGTGTGTCACCTCACTTGGCTTGAGGTTGAATTTTCAAGAGTGCAGGGAGGATTTGTCATCTGCACAGGGCAGAAGAGTGAGCAGTGTAAGGAGGCAGCAGAGGGGATGACAAACCCCTGAGGCTTCGTGGTCTTGGCCAAAGGGTGCAGGTGAGAAGCATGGATTTTCTTCTAAGGACTGTAGGGAGCTGCTGGAGAAGTTTAAACCAAGGAAGGATCGGGTCAGTTCTGGTGCTGCAGAGTCCTTGGGAGTCATGTGGAAATGAGACCAGAGGGAAGCTGGTTTCCATGGGCTGGTGGCAGAACCCACTCAAGAACAACACAGATGGAAGGGAATGGAAACATACGGGCTCCAGGAGGAGGGTTCTGCCCATGGGCAGACTAGTTGTTGGGAGGGAGGTCCTGAGGAGGCAGTCATGCACCATTGGCTGTGCAGCCCCTGAGTGACCTTCACAGCATGATGTGATTTATGGGGTGTATTAGTCATCTATGGCTGCATAATAAATTAGCACAAGCTCTGTAACTTAGAACAACACATGCTGCACCAGGGACTTAGCTGGGTTGGCAAACGGCTTGACTGGCATGCAAGAAGCCCTGGGTTCGATCCTCAACACTGCATGCCTAAGCCGGGCATATGCATAAACCACTCGGGAGTCAGAAACAGAAGTTTAGCATCAGGGCTGGAGAGATGACTCAGTAGTTAAAGGCACTTGCTTGCAAAGCCTGATGGCCTAGGTTTGATTCTCCAGTGCCCAGCTGAAGCCAGATGCACAAAGTGGCATGTGCATCTGGAATTGAGTGGCAGTGGCAAGAGACCCTCATACTCACTCTGTCTGCCTATTTCTCTCTGTTTCTATCTCAAATAAATAATTAAAATATTTTTTTAAAAAAAGCTGGAGCCAGCCATGGTGGCACACATCTTTAATCCCAGCACTCGGGAGGCAGAGGTAGGAGGATTGTTGTGAGTTTGAGACCACCCTGAGACTCCATAGTGAATTCCAAGTCATCCTGGGCTAGAGTGAGACCCTACCTTGCAAAAACAAATATGTATATGAAGTTGATCTAATGTTCGTGGTGGCACAACCCTGTGCAATTAAAAGCTGCTGAAGCCGGGTGTAGAGGCATGTATCTATAATCCTGCTACTCAGGAGGCTTGACAGAGTTCAAAGGTATAGCAAGACTCTGTATTTTTGTAATAATAATTATTATTTAACATTTTTACTTATTTATTTGCAGAGAGAGATAGAGAGAATGAATGGGCACACAAGGGCCTCATACCACTGCAAATGAACTCCAGCTGCATGCTCCACTTTGTGCATCTGGCTTTACATGAGTAATAGGGAATCGAACCCAGGCTAGTGGGCTTTGAAAGCAAGTGCCTTTGACCACTGAGCCCCCAAGACTACTCTGTTTTTTTTTCAAATTTTTTTTTTAAATATATTTTTTAATTAATTTATTTATTTATTTGAGAGCGACAGACACAGAGAGAAAGACAGATAGAGGGAGAGAGAGAATGGGCGCGCCAGGGCTTCCAGCCTCTGCAAACGAACTCCAGATGCGTGTGCCCCCTTGTGCATCTGGCTAACGTGGGTCCTGGGGAACCGAGCCTCGAACCGGGGTCCTTAGGCTTCACAGGCAAGCGCTTAACCGCTAAGCCATCTCTCCAGCCCCAAATTTTTTTATTAACAACTTCCATGATTATAAAAAATATCCCATGGTAATACTCTCCCTCCCCCCACTTTCCCCTTTGAATCTCCATTCTCCATCATATCCCCTCCCCCTTTTTATAATTTTTTTTTTTTTTTGAGGTAGGGTCTCACTCTAGCCCAGGCTGACCTGAAACTCACTATGTAGTCTCAGGGTGGCCTCAAACTCACAGCAATCCTCCTACCTCTGCCTCCCGAGTGCTGGGATTAAAGGCGTGCGCCACCATGCCTGGCCTTTGTCTTTTTTTTTTTTTTTTTAAAGCTATTGAGTTATGTACTTTAAGAAAGTAGATTGTATAGTATGTGATTCTATCTCAATAATAGATGTGAGGTATGCTTTTAAGCATGGAAACAAAAAATCATGATCTCATTTAATTGTTTCTCTTTCTCTCTAACTGCCTCTTTCTCTCTCAAATAAGTAAAAATAATAATAAAAAACTTGGGGGATATGGCTCATCTGTTAAAGGCAATAGCTTGCAAAGTCCAATGACCTGGGTTTGATTTCCCCAAGTAACCCAGTAAACCAGATGTGCAAAGTAGCATATGCATCTGAAGTTCCTCTGCAGTGGCAAGAGGCCCTGGCATTCCCATTCTGTTTTCTAATTCTCTCTTTTTCTCTTGTGCTTACAAATAAATAAAAAAATAGGGCTGGAGAGATAGCTTGGTGGTTAAGGGGCTTGCCTGCAAAACCTAACGACCTGAATTATTCCCCAGTACCCACGTAAAGCCAGATGCACAAAGTGGTACATATGTCTGGGGTTCGTTTTTTGGCTAAGGCCCTGGTACACTCATTCTCTCTTTTCTCTCTGTGTTCAAATAAAAAAAAAAAAATGTTTTAAAAGTATGCTGGGTGTGGAGGCCCATGACTTTAATCCCAGCACTTGGGAGGCAGAGGTTGGAGGATCACCATGAGTTTGAAGCTAGCCTGGGACTACAAAGCGAATTCCAGGTCAGGTCAGCCCTGGCTAGAGCAAAACCCTACCTCGAAAAATTTTTCTAAAAATTAACTATTTATTTATTGTTTTGGTGTGTGTGTGTGCAGTCACGTTTGTGAGTGTGGGCAAGCATGTGCCATGGCATGTGTGAAGGTCAGAGAACTTTGGGTTGGTCCTCACCTTCTATCTGGTTTGAGACAAGGTCTTTCATTGTTGACCACTCCATTTCTAAGCTTCTGAAAAATTCTCTTGCCTCCACTTTTCCTTTCCTTTCTTTTCTTTTCTTTTTTTTTTCTTTCTTTCTTTCCTCTTCTCCTTCTCCTCCTCCTTCTTCTTTTTGTTTTTTTTTTTTAATATTTATTTATTTATTTATTTGAGAGAGACAGACACAGAGAGAAAGACAGATAGAGGGAGAGATAGAGAATGGGCGCGCCAGGGCTTCCAGCCTCTGCAAACGAACTCCAGACGCGTGCACCCCCTTGTACATCTGGCTAACGTGGGACTTGGGGAACCGAGCCTCGAACCGGGGTCCGTAGGCTTCACAGGCAAGCGCTTAACTGCTAAGCCATCTCTCCAGCCCTTTTTGGTTTTTTGATGTAGGATCTTGCTCTAGCCCAGGCTGACCTGGAATTTACTTTGTAGTCTCAGGGTGGCCTTGAACTCACAGCACTCCTCCTACCTCTGCCTCCAGAGTGCTGGGAGTAAAGGCGTGCGCCACCACTGCAGGCTCCTCTGCCTTTCTTCTTCTCAAACACACTGCAATCATGGCAGTCGGCCACAGCTTCTGGCTTTTATGTGGGGTCTGGGGCTCTGAACTCAAAATACTCAGAGTTGCTTAGCAAATGCTTTATCCCCGGAGCTTTCTCTTCAGCCCTAATTAAAAGCATTTTAACAGCCCTTTTCCATAAGGAGCAGGATTTGGGGTGGAACCGGCTGAATTATTTTTCTTAGACTCCTTGGTGCACTATTTGGTTCTTTTGCTAAAACTATGAGCATGTATTGATTTGCTTAGGAAATTAATTTAAATTTAAAATAAAGACAAAGTAGGTACTCCAGTGGCAAATTAGTTTCTTTTAGTGCTTCTCAAACCAGGAGTGATTTTGTCACTCCAAGGACATTGGGAATGTCTGGAAACATTGGTTGTCACAAGTGTGGGGAGGCTGTTGCTTCTGACTTCTAGAAGGTGGAAGTCAGGGTTGCAATGGGGCATCCTCCAGTGCCTACAGTGCCTCCCGAGCCCTAGTAAAGTCGTGCCTGTTTGCAATGTCAGGTGAGGGTGAGAAGCACCCCCACTAGGTTATTTCAATCTTAAAAAAATATATTTATTTATTTTATTTGGGAGATAGAGGAGAGAGACAGAAGGAATATGTGCATGCCAGGGTCTCCTGTCACTGCAAATGAACTCCAGATGCATGCTCCACTTTGTGCATCTGGAAAAATTGGTGAGCTCTGGGTTCCATGACAGACCCTATATCAAAAAATTAGGTGGGGGCTGGAGAGATGGCTTAGCCATTAAGCACTTGCCTGTGAAGCCTAAGGACCCCAGTTCAAGGCTAGATTCTCCAGGACCCACGGTAGCCAGATGCACAAGGGGGCACACACTTCTGGAGTTCGTTTTAAGTGGCTGGAGGCCCTGGCGTGCCCATTCTCTCTCTCTCTCTCTCTTTCTTTTTTTTTTTTTAATTTTTATTTATTTATTTGAGAGTGACAGACACAGAGAGAAAGACAGGTAGACGGAGAGAGAGAGAATGGGCGTGCCAGGGCTTCCAGCCTCTGCAAACGAACTCCAGATGCGTGCGCACCCTTGTGCATCTGGCTAACGTGGGACCTGGGGAATCGAGCCTCGAACTGGGGTCCTTAGGCTTCACAGGCAAGCGCTTAACCGCTAAGCCATCTCTCCAGCCCTCTCTCTCTTTCTTTATCTGCCTCTTTCTCTCTGTCTGTCGCTCTCAAATAAATTTTTTTAAAAAATGAGGTGGGCCGGGCATGGTGGTGCACTCCTTTAATCCTAACAGTCCAGAGGCAAAGGTAGGAGGATCACTGTGAGTTCAAAGCCATTCTGAGACAACAGAGTGAATTCCAGGTCAACCTGGACTAAAGCAAGACCCTACCTCTAAAAACAAAACAAACAAACAAAAAATGAGATGGGAACTGGACCAGAGAGATGGCTTAGCAGGTAAGGTGCTTTCCTGAGACGTCTTAGGGCCCAGGTTAAATTCCACAGAACCAACATAAGCCAGATGCACATGGTAGCACATGCATCTGGAGTTTGTATGCTGTGGCTAGAGGCCCTGGTGTACCCTTTCACTCTCTCTCCCCCCTTTTCTGTCTCAAATAAAATAAATAAATAAATAATATTTTGAAAAAATATGGTGGACACTGGAGAATTGGCTCAGCAGTTAAAGGTACTTGCTTGCAAATCCTGATGAGCCAGGTTCAATTCCATAGTATCCACATACAGCCAGATGCACAAAGTGGCACATGCATCTGGAATTCATTCGCAGTGTCCAGAGGCCTTAGCATACCCATTCTCTCTCTGCTTGCAAATAAATACATGAAATATTTTTTAAAATAAGGTGGAGAACAATTAAGGAAGACATTTGACATTGATTTTAGGCCTCCATGAACACATGCACACACATGCACATTTGGTCACACATGTACCCACACACGTACCTACACACATATGAACCTGCACACACACACATGCACATCACACACATACACACAGAAATAAGCCCTTAAAATAACATAAAATAGGGGCCAAGTCCAGAATTGCTTCTTTCAGAGACTGAGCCAGTGCCTGCAAGCTGTTTAGAGTCTGCAATATTAAACGTTCAATTTATATTGGCTGTTATCATGGTGTGTTATCGTATCCTTCTCCCCGGCCAAACCGAAGAGGTTGAACAAATACATCCTGAACTAACAGATGCATCTTAGGCCCCTTCCTTCCCTCAGGGGTTGTTTTTATTTGCTTCTAAACCAGAGGTGCTAGAATGCTTTTCCAAACTCCTGTCCCTTAGGGAGCACCATGATACGGAAATGAACTGAGATCAAGAAATATCAGTGGAGGACTGGCGAGATGGCTTAGCGGTTAAGCGCTTGCCTGTGAAACCTAAGGACCCTGGTTCAAGGCTCGATTCTCCAGGACCCATATTAGCCAGATGCACAAGGGGGCGCACGTGTCTGGAATTCGTTTGCAGTGGCTGGAAGCCCTGGCACGCCCATTCTCTCTTTCTGTCTCTCTGCCTCTTTCTTTCTCTGTCACTCTCAAATAAATAAATAAAAATGAACAACAACAACAAAAAATTAAAAAGAAGAAACATCAGTGGAGAGATGGCTTAGCAGTTAAGACACTTGCCTGTAAAGCATAAGGACCCAGGTTCGATTCCCCAGTACCCACATAAGCCAGGTGCACAAGGTGACACATGCATCTGGAGTTTGTTTACGGTGGCTAGAGGCCCTGGAGTGCCCATTGTCAATCTGCCTCTCTGCCTCTTTCTCTCTCTCTCTCTCAAGTAATAAAAAATAAAAAAAAATATTTATTTTTTTAAAAAAGAAATATCAGTGGTGAGCCCAGACATAGTGGCTGAGGCCCACCATCTCAGCACTTGGGAGGCTGAGGTAGGAGGATCTTTGTGACTTTAAGGCCAGCCTGGGCTACAAGAGTGAATTTCATGTCAGCCTGAGTTAGAGTGAGACCCTGTCTGAAAAAGCCACAAGCCAGACATACAGAGACACAGAGGCTCCCAAGAGCCCATCACTGAAGTAGACCTAAAATCCACCCAACATGGCTCAGGGAAATTCGCGGAAGAGGGGGCAGAAAGATTATTAGAGCCACAAGTTGGGACATTATGCACAGAGACATTGCTTCTTCCCCATAACTGATGGCTAACCCCACAGTAAATGACCCATATTCCCCAACAAGGAGGGTCACTTTGGAGGGGGGACAAGGATGAGGGTGAGGAATGTACCAACATGTGCTGTTTACATACTGAGTATGTCCATAACTAATAATAATAATAACAGCAACAAGTTGCCATGGTGGTGCATGCCTTTAATCCCAGCATTAGGCAGAGGTAGGAGGATCACCATGAATTTGAGGCCAGCCTGAAACTACATAGTGAATTCCAGGTCAGCCTGGGCTTGTGTGAGACCCTACCTCGAAAAACAAAGCAAAATAAAAATACATAAATAAAGATTGTGGGGTGATATGACTCTGTAATTTACCTATGTCTGGCTACAGGCTGATTCAAACTAAGCTCTGTCTTTCACTGCCCGGTTCTCTGTGGGGAATAACACCATTCCTCAGAGCCTGAGCTTGCCTGAATTACAACGATCTGTAAGAATTCCATGAGATAATGAAGTATACAAACTGACAAGTCCATGATGAAGAAAATCATGGCCAACTCCTACAGTGGTTTATTTATTTATTTTTTTACTTTTTATAAAAAGTAATTTTTAACATTTTATTTATTTACTTATTTGAGAGAGAGAGGCAGACGGAGAGACAGAGAGACAGAGAGAGAAAGAGTGGGTCTGCCAGGGCTTCCAGTCACTAAACAAACTCCAGATGTTTGCACCACTTGTGCGTCTGGCTTATGTGGGCACTGGGGAATCAAACCTGGGTCCTCAGGCTTCACAGGCAAGAGCCTTAACTGCTGTCTCCAGCCTCTTAAAAATTTTTTAAAAACTTTTTTTGTTTCTTTATTTTGAAACAGGGTCTAACAAATCTCAGGTGGCCTTGTACTCACTATGTAGCTGTCGATGACCTTGAACCTGATCCTCCTGCATCCACCCCTCAAGTGCTGGGGATTACAGATTCCCACCACCATGCCAGGCTCAATTGGTAAAAACTGCTTATCTAGAATAATGTGCAAGGATGTCTTCATTTAATTTAGGTAGCTTTGGTCTGAGAACAACTGAGTTTAGAGGGCAAGTAGTATTTGCCCAAGGTCACCCAAGGCTGAGAGACACCCTGGGATTCAGACCAAGACCAAACTTTCTGACTATCCTCTTAGATTTTCCCCCTCAGATCGTTAGATCTAGAAGTGACATCCCTTCTCAAAACCAATGCTGAGCCCTCCAGCTCCATCCTGAAGGGAACCATTACCTCCACCCAAGTTTTCCCCACTCTGCTTCCCTCCTCAGTCCGATTTCCTGATTTGTGGCGAATCTTAGCTCTGCCTTCCTTCCCCATCAGAGTTAAACTAAGGGGAGGTAGGGGTATGAAGAAAATGAAAATTGTTGGCAAACTCAAAATGCTTGTTCTCCTCACACATTTATTATAATTTTATTTTGGAAGGGATCTTTGGCCTAGCTACTGGGGGAAAAGGTGGAAAGACCCTGAGGAAGTTGAGCTTTCCCTTGGATTGTGGAAAGGGGGAACATTCCTGGGGTCTTTTTTTTTTTTCAAAGGCCCTCCCCTCATTTCCGGCCGCTGCTGCCAACCTTGGCTGGGCGCCTGGATCCCGTTGCTATGACGACAGGAAGAGGCGGTGGCGGCGGCAAGCGATGCTGAAGAGATGGAGGCTGGTGGGGGTGGTGGCTAGGAAATGGGGGTGGGGGTAGGGATCAGGGGATGGGGATGCAGTGGGGGAGGGGGAGGGGGTGCCCTCCGTCTCTGACCTCCTTCATGCCTCCGAGACTTGCCACTCTCCCGTGATTTTTCTCGGGCTTCCTCAGTCTCTACACACACGGTCTCTAGGTCTGTGGGTCTCTCTTGCTCCCAGTCATTCTCTCTCTTTCTCTCTCTCTCTCTCTCTCTCTCTCTCTCTCTCTCTCTGCCTTGCCCCCACCTCCAATTTCTTTCCTCCCCACCCCCATTTTCTGTTTTTTTTTTTCCCTCCCCATCCTCTCAAATCTGTCTGTCTTTCCCCATCTGTCTCTCCTCCCCACTCTCTGGATAACTCTGCCCCTTGTTCTTCTCCCTTCTGTTACCCAGATCCTGACCCCCTCCTCTGGCTTATCCCCAATCTCTCCCCCCACCCCCACCTCGTCCTCATCTCTTGCTTTTCTCTCTTCGCAGCTCTGTCTCCAGTCTTCTTCTCTCTCTGGATATTTCTCTCTGTGTGTGTCTCTTCAACTTCCTTCTGCTACCAGTCACTGCCTCCCCCAAATCCTTCCCTCCCCCATCCCTATTTCTCAGTCTCTGGGTCTCCCCCCCCCGTTTCTCCTTGTCTCTCTTTCTCCCTTTTAGATCTCTCTCTCTCTCTCTCTCTCTCTCTCTGTTTCTCTCTCTCTTCCCCAGCTTCCTTCCACCACCCAGACCCTGCCCCCCAATCCTTTCCCTTCCCCCTATCCCTCTCCTCTCCGAGGCTCCCCCATCCCTCAGCAGCTCCCCTCCCCCTCCCTCCTTCCTCCCTCTCTCGTCCTACGGCTCCGCACTTTACCCAGCGACACGAGAACCAAATTGTCTCCTCACCTTTTTTTTTTTTTTCTTTCTTTCTTAAATTCCGACCCTTACTCCTTGGGAACCCGAGCTCAGCGCTACCCCCAGCTATCCTCCCCCTCCCTCACACCCCCATTCCTCATACGCCTCCTTATCTCCGTCACCCCCACCAAACCAGGTCGGACGCCTGGGTCCCCGGCTGCTGGGGGAGGGGGAAGCATCAACAACTGGGAGCCCAAAGGGTGTTCTTAGGGTGGTACCGGCCGCGAGGACTGGACGTTCCTCCCCAGTGCTTGGAGAGTTGACCTGTCATTAACTGAGGTGAGAGATCTTTTTATTAATCGGAGTGGGTTGGTGTAGCATTAAGGTTCTGTGATTTCCCCCCCCCCTCCATGCTGAGAGAGAACTGGCCCCTCCGAAGAAGGAGACAGCACAGTGAACCCCATCTTTTATCAGGAAGCTGTAGAATTGGGGGGTCCCCTGTTCCTCTCCTCTTTGCAGTCACCGCGGACAGATGGACTCGGAGAACAGTCCCTGAAGCCAAACAGCTTGTGTCTCCCCCTCCCCAAATTGACAAAAATTGAAAAGGAGTTCGCATCTTTATTGATGGAGAAAGTCTCTCCTCGTCCCTTCCATTCTCATCCCGGGTTGTGGGCCCCCCGGCAGGGGGAGGAGGTACACCCCCCCCCGCCCCGTCAGCACTCAAGCCGGCGGAAACAGCAATTTGTTCCGACAGGGGTGGTGAGGGGCGCAGGCCCGCCCGAGCCCCCGGAGCGTGGCCGGAGTGACCCAGGAAGGGGCTGTGTGTGGGCAGGCAGGAGTTCAGGTGGGGGAGGGAGCCTATGTGTGGGGCGCCAGGCCCCGTCACCATGGAGACACCCCCCCCCCCCGACAACCTTGCTCTACAGCCCCTCCCGGGAGCAGACCCCGTGCAGGGCCGGCTGGTGGGGGCGGTGGAGCCCGGGAGGGCAGTGGAAGGCCAAGGTCATCGTGCGTGGGGACCCTGGGTTTCTGTTTGTTCCTTGTCTTCCTCGAAGAGCTTCTTGCAGGCCCTTGCGTAGCAGGGGGATTTGGGGAGAAGTCTAGGAAAGTGGAGGAAACAGGTGAGTTGCACATGGCCAGGAGGCGATGCAGTGGTGGGCACCGTGTGGACGACAGACGCGAATGGCAAGCGAAGGGTGGGCACGAGCGGGTTATTGTCCCTAATTGAGAAGAGTTGTAGCCCCGTAGATCCCCCCCCCCCATTGAGGGTGCAATTTGATTCAGGGGTGGGGAGGAGATCTTTTTAAATCTGGAAGAAGATGGGGGCTAAGTTTCTGCACTGGTGAATTTGTGGTGGGGAAGGACCAGGGATGTTCCCAAGCAGGGAAGTCTGTGGGGGCCTAAGGAGGGGATTTTCTTGCTCTGGAGCTGTTGGGAGCTTTGGTGGGTGGAGGAAGTGGGAAAGAGAGAAGGGGATTCTCCATGATGTAAGAGAAGTCAGGGAGGGCCGTTTCTAGTACGTCGAAGAGAGTGTGGGGTTCATAGTCACCTGAGGAGATCTATAACTGGGGATCCCTTGTGATGTGGATGATAAGGGCTGCTGTGAGGCATGAGGGAGGGACAGAGGACAAAACCATGGCATGGGGCTAGGGAGGGATTATAGTTTTTCACAGATCAAATGTTGAGTTGGGACAAGTCTGAATGGGGGGAAATTGGGGTCTGGAGGAAGCTGTGAGTAGAGAATCCTGCGGTGCTCATAGAGAAAAATTTTCTTAATGGAGGAGAAAATGATGGTGATGATGAGTTTTTCTAAGTTGTACAGAGAGCAGAAGCCAGGTTCTGAACACGGTTGAAGCAAGGGAAACAGCGGGGAGTTTTCCTTGAGTCCAAAACACAGAAGGACACTTGGGTTGGGGGATGAATGAATGGTACATGGGGAGGCCGTGGGGATTGGGAGAGGCGGTGTGACGGAGATGGGAGGGGGCAGTCTTCCAAGCCCATAGGGTCCACTAACATTGCTCACACACTAGAATTCCCCAGGGTGCTTCAAAAAATCTACATGTGTGACTTCTCAGACCAATGAAGTTGCCATTTCTCAGGTGGGACTCCCCGCAGCTGAGGTTTCGAAAAATCCTCTGGTCATTGTTAACATGTGCTGGAGGTTTTATCAGGCCAGTTCCCGGGACACCGGAACCAAAAGAGGAAAAGCATTCCCACAGTTTCAACACAGAAGAAACTGTGGGGGTTGCAGGACATTGTGGCTTGTGCAATTAATGAGGGTTACTTGGGAAGACTTATTTTTACTATTCTTTTAAAATATTCTTATTTCTTTATTTGAGAGATGTGTGTGTGTGTGTGTGTGTGTATGTGACAGAGAGAGAGAGAGAGAGGAAGAGAGAGTGAATGTGTGTGTGTGTATGTGTGTGTGTGTGTGAGACAAAGAGAGAGAGAGAGAGAGAGAGAGGAAGAGAGAGACAGAGTGAGTGAGTGTGTGTGTGTGTGTGTGTGTGTGTGTGTGTTAGGGCCTTCCAGTGCCTCCTACCACTGTAGAGGAACTCCAGACACATGCATCACTTTGTGTATTTGACATTAAATAGGTACTGAGGAATTGAACCCAGAACCATCACGCTTTCAAGCATGCACTTTTAACTGCTGAGCCATCTCTTCAGCCCAAGATTTTTTTAAAGCTAAGTAGAGATTGAGATATTTGTTTTTTCCTTAGAGGAAATTGTAGGAGACATGTTAAGTGTTGCTGGATGATGAAACAGGGGCCGATGGGGGTGGGGCCAGTGGGTGGCATTGACCAAGGAAGAGAACAGGAAATGGTGGAGTCGGAAGTGGAATGTCTTCTTCTTTCTTTTCCCCTTCCTTCCTTTCTTTCTGCAGGATCTTTAGTCCAAGATAGCCTTGAACTCAATATGTAGCTGAGAATGACCTTGAACTTCTTATCCCTCTGCCTGCACCTCCCCTCCCGAGGGCCGGGGTTACAGGCACTGGCACACTGGTTTGCGGAGCCCAGGCTTTGTGCATGCTAAGCGCGCGCTCTACTGAGTTCCCCAGCCAAGGCGGTGGTTCCTAAGTTGGGGAGATGGTGTAGACAAAGTTTGGGATACAGGACAGGGATTTCCTGAGCAGATGCAGAGAAGGACCAGTTCAGTGAGGCGGGGAGGGGGCAATCAAAAGGCTTGTGGGTGTGTGAGGAGGGCTAGGGGCCCCTTAGGAGGAAGAGGCAGTGGTGTAGGAGAGGCTAGCTTTTCAGAGGGTGAGGACAGAGGGCAGAAATATCAGCAGGAAGGAGGTCTGGGGTGCAGAAGACCTTTGTGGAGGGCCCCTCTGTCTAACTCCTCTCCTCTCCTCCTCCCACCAGCTGGGCACGATGGCTTCGCCCTGACCCCGGCTCTGCAGCTGCCTGCTCGCCGCTCCCCCTGCCCCCCCCCACCCCTCGGCCTCCCCTGGGGCCCCCAGCTTCTGCCTGCGCCGTGACCCCCCCCAGCCGCCGGCACGGCCCCGCCTCCGCTGCCCCGGTGGTGGCCCACGGCCCCCCGGCTGCCGGTGGTCAAACTGGAGTCGCTGAAGCGCTGGAACGAAGAGAGGGGCTTGTGGTGCGAGAAGGGCGTCCAGGTGCTGCTGACCACGGTGGGCGCCTTCGCGGCCTTCGGCCTCATGACCATCGCCATCAGCACGGACTACTGGCTGTACACGCGCGCGCTCATCTGCAACACCACCAACCTGACGGCGGGCGACGAGGGCCCGCCCCACCGAGGAGGGGGCAGCGGCTCCTCCGAGAAGAAGGACCCTGGGGGCCTCACCCATTCTGGCCTGTGGAGGATCTGCTGCCTGGAAGGTAGGGTGCGGAAAGGCCCTGCGCCCCAACCAGTAGATGCCCCGGGTTCCCACTCTTTGAATCCCCCGAGGTCTCCGCCAGGCCAGCGTGCTTCTCTGCTTAGAGGCCTGTGGCTCCCTCCACGCCCTCGGGCCCGAACTTCCCTCTTCTGCCTACACTCCCTCTGCTACCGGTCTTGCCTGCCTCCTAAGCAAGCCTGCGTGCCCCTTCTGCCCGCTTGCTTGCTCGCTCGTGGGGTCTTACCAACCTGCATCCCCAATCCCTTCGCCTCTTCCAGCATGCACCTCTTCCTTCCTCCAAAACTGGTACTTCATTGACTCTCCGCCATCCTTCAAACTTCCCTCCTTCCCTCTCACTGTTAGAGGACCCTGCTTCTAGACCCTCCCTCGCTCCCATCCCCTTCTCACTCTCTTTGGCATTCTACCTCATTCTCTGAATTCTTCAGCCTCTCTCACCCCCAATCTTGCTTTCTGCTCTCGCTAACCCCCCCACTCCTTTCTCTCCCCTCCCCCTCCTCCCTCCCCTCCCCTCCTTCCCTTCCCCTCTCCTCCCTCCCCTGCTAGGCTCTGTGGCTCCCTCAGGAATGAATCCATGACTCATGACCCTCTCCTCTGCTCTCTCTGGTCGCTCTTCCTCTTGTAAATGGTAACCGGCTGTCTTCCCGCTCCTGCAGTCTCTCTCCCCACAGCCCCTTCTCCCTTCTCTGTGCGACTTCCTGCGACCTCACATCCTGGTCCTTTTCTTTCTGATTTAGATGATTCTGCTTCATCTTCCCTCCTGTTGCAGTCGGGGAGACTGAGGCCCAGAGAGGCTAAACCACTTGCCCAAAGTCACTCCATTGTGAGAAGGGTGGGCTTTGCAAAAGCGCCCCTCGGAATGTTTCACTTGCAGCCAAAACTGGAATCAGTCACTAACATTATTTATTTATTTACAAGCAGAAAGAGAGAGAGAGAGAGGATGGAGGGAGGGAGAGAGAGGGAGAGAGAATGGGCAGAATGGGCATTCCAGGGCCTCTAGCAACTGCAAAGGAACGCCTGAAGCATGTACCACCTGGTACATCTGGCTTACATGGATTCTGCGGAATCCAACCTGGGTTCTTGGGCTTCGCAGACAAACGCCTTAACTGCTAAGCCATCTCTCCAGCCCAGTCTCCACCATTTCAATACAGAGACTGCTTCCTCAAGATCCTTTCCACAGCTTCTTTCAGCTGACAGGGAAGATCTGACCGCAGCAGGCTTGTGCTCTGCACTGACTCCACGTTGCTGGAGCAGCAGCTGCTCTTTCAGACTGAACCACAGGGGCATCATCCCATCCTAGTCACCTCTGTTTCCTGTCTCCTCAACCCCTCCCCATCCTCACTGTGTTAATTTATTCCCTGGTCGCATCAGGCATAAGTACAGGGATTTGTACCACGAAACCTCCAGGGCAGTGTGTGAGTGCCATTCATTCATCCATCCATCCATCTGTCCATCTATTTATTTTATTGACAATACTGTGTGGCAGACTCTGTTCTTGATTCATGAGCAGGTGGGGAAGGAGAGGCAAAACCCAACAGCATTCCTGTCTTTAAATCTCGCATGCTCTAGAAAGAGAGATTGACAATGACAGCGATAACCAGGTGAAGCATTTAGGGTGTTAAATAAAGTCCTAGGGAAAAGGCAGCCGCAAGGAGAGGGGAGGGAGGCACGGGGCTGTGTGTGCGAAGTCATCAAGAAGGCTTGGAGACATTTCACATAGCAGGTTGACATTTTGGATGGAGATTTGAAGGAAATATGGTTGGAGGCATATGGGTATCTGGGGGGAAAGTGCTTGGGTTGTGGAAGCAGCAGTTGCAAAAGCCCTGAGGTGGACATGAACTTGAGTGTGGACGGAGTGAGAAAGGCAAAAATGTAGTGTGGGGGGGGTGATGGTCAAAAAGGTGACACTGTCTTGACTTCACAGGTTCTTAGAGATCCCAGGAGGGACCGTGCATTGTCTCTGAGATGGGGAGCGGGGATGTTCTTGAGTAGAGGAGTCACAGGAACTGACTTACGTTTTAACAGGAAGGTGCTTGCTGAAGCGGGGGGGGGGGGGCAGAAATGACTAAGGGGAAGGCGAAAGGGGAAACAGGAGGTGGCTTGCCTCCAGTGGGAACCTTGGCGATTGGGGGAGTGAGTGGCTTGAATTCATAGTATATCCCCAAATTCCCCATGGGCAGACACTGCTGAGGGAGCTGTAGTTGGATCTGGGGGGCGGCGGGGGGGGGGGAGAGAAAGAGTGAGGGTGTCTTTGGAGTCAGGTTTCTCAACCTCAGTCCTGGTGACATTTTGGGCTGGAGAATTACGTGTGGCGGGGGGCTGAGCTGTGCGTTGCAGAGTGTTGAGCAACTTCTCCACTCTCTGCCTAGACCCCCCTCCATCCTGCAGTTGTGACAACCAGAATTTTAAGTTCTCCACACATTAACAACTTTCCCTGGGAAATAAATTCAGCTCCAGGTGAGAATCATGGCTACAAGACTTTTGGACTTGAGCGCCTGAGTATGGAAAGCCATTGTCAGATGGAATAACAGGTGTTTAGTTTAATTTCCCTTTTTAATATATATATATATATATAATTCATTAGTAAGGAAGGCTGTCATGGGCTAAATTGTGGAATTTAAGATGTCTGCTAAAAAAAAAAAAAAAAAACCTACCACAGGGGCCGGCATCCCAGAGGGCTTACAGAGTGCCTCCGTGCGGTGACTATTTTGGGCTTTATGGAACATACGGTCGATGTCACAGCTACTTGTGAAAACAACCACACTGTACGTGAGTGTGGCTATGTCTTCAGTGAACTTCATTTATGGACACCAGTCTTTGAATAGCATGTCCTTTCCTCTGCTCTCTTTTTATTCTCTCCTCTACTTAAAAAAAATATATATATATATATTATTTATTTATTTAACAGAGAAAGAGGGAGAGATAGAGAATGGGCATGCAGGGCCTCCAGCCACTGCAAACAAACTCCAGACATGTGCGCCACCTTGTGCATCTGGCTAACATGGGTCCTGGGGAATCAAACCTGGGTCCTTTGGCTTTGCAGGCAAATGCCTTAACTGCTAAGCCATCCCTCCACCTCTCCTTTCCTTTCTATTTCAATTCAGTTTTTGTAGTCAGGGTCTCACTCTAGCCCAGGCTGGCTTTGAACACATAGCAATTCTTCTACTTTATCCTCTCAAGTGTTGGGATTCCATATGTGAGCCGCCATGCCTGATCTCCTTTCCTTTTCTTTTCCTTTCTCGCTTTCTCCTTTCCCTCCCTTCCTCCCTCCCTTTGTGTTTTTTATTCTCAGTCTTTTTTTTTTTTTTTTTTTTTTGGTCAAGGTAGGGTCTCACTCTAGCCCAGGCTGATCTGGCACTCACTCTGTATTCCCAGGATGGCCTCAAACTCACAGCGATCCTCCTGCCTCTGCCTCCGAGTGCTGGGATGTAAAGGTGTGTACCACCATACCCGGCTTCAGTTGTTTCATCAAGAATATTTTTATTTATTTCTTTGTGAGGAGAGAGAAAGAATAAATATAGGCGGGCTGGAGAGATGGCTTAGTGGTTAAGCGCTTGCCTGTGAAGCCTAAGGATCCCGGTTCGAGGCTCGGTTCCCCAGGTCCCACGTTAGCCAGATGCACAAGGGGGCGCACGTGTCTGGAGTTCGTTTGCAGAGGCTGGAAGCCCTGGCGCGCCCATTCTCTCTCTCTCTCCCTCTACCTGTCTTTCTCTCTGTGTCTGTCGCTCTCAAATAAATAAATAAATAATTTTAAAAAAGTATTTAAGAATAAATATAGGCAGGTCAGGCCTCTTGAGACTGCAAATGGTGCATGTGCCACTTGGGGGCATCTGGCTTCATGTGGGCACTGGGGAATTGAACCCAAGCTGGCAGGCTTTAGAAGCAAGCACCTCAACTGCTGAACCATCTCTCCAGCCCAATTTTCAACTGTTTTTTGAAGGGCAAGGTCTCATGTAGTCCAGGCTGCCTTCTCAACTCGTTATATGGCTTAGGCTGGCCTTGAACTTGTAATCTCCCTGACTCTGCTGCCTGAGAGTGCTTGGATTCCAGGCACCCACAACCGTGCCCAACTATTCTGGCCTTAAGCTCCTGGCACACCTCCTGCCTCAGCTTCCTTAGTGCCAGGATTACAGTGGGTATGATGGTGTGAGCCATCATACCCAGCTTTTTAACAAATATTTTATTTTTATTCATTTGAGGGGGCAGAGGAGAGAGAGAGAGAGTATGTCAGGGCCTCCAGCCATTGCAGATGAACTCCAGACACGTGCACCAGCCATATGCATCTGGCTTACATGGCTCCTGGGGAATAGAACCTGGGTCCTTAGGCTTTGGAGGCTTGCCAAGGCTGACCTGGAATTCATTATGTATTCTCAGGGTGGCCTTGAACTCACAGCAATCCTCCTACCTCTGCCTCTCGAATGCTGGGATTAAAGGCGTGTGCCACCATGCCTGACTTTTTTACTTTTTTGAGGTAAGGTTTCACTCTAGTTCAGGCCAACCTGGTACTCTGTAGTCTCAGGCTGGCCTCACATTCACAGCAATCCTCCCACTCTGCCTTCTGAGTGCTGAGATTAAAGGCATGAGCCACCACGCCCAGCCATGTTCTCTCTCTCTTTTTTTTTTTTTTACAGTTATTTATTTATATGTGTGTGTATACGCGCACTAGGGTCTCTTGAACTCCAGACACATGCACCACATTGCAGTGCCTCTTAGTGTCCAGCTTTACACAGGTGTTGGGAATTGAACCCAGACTACCAGGCTTTGCAAGGAAGTCCTTAAATGCTGAGCCATCTTGTCAGCCTTTCCCTTTCCTTCTTTTCTTCCTTCCTCCCTTCCTTCCTCACAGCAGCAAGAAGGCTTTATTTTATTTAAAAAATATTTTATTTGTTTATTTGCAAGCAGAAAGGTAGAAGACAGACAGACAGAGAGAACAGGAATGCCTGGGCCTCCAGCTGCTATCCCCAAATTCCAGACACATGGGCCCCTTTGTGCATCTGGCTTTATGTGGGTTATGGGGAGTCAAATTAGGTCATTAGGCTGTGAAGGCAAGCTCCTTGACTGCTGAGACCTCTCTCCAGCCCCCTCATGTTCTTTTTTGATACTTTCTCCATCCTCTGCAAACTGAAAAAGCTATTCTCAGCTGGGTTTGGTCCATGGCTGTCATTTCCTGCCCCTGTCCTAAGATGCTAGAGATAGTCTGAGGCTGGAGCCAGAGACAGTTGGGGCTGAAGATATGCACATCAATGAGGAATTTCAGATTATGGGTGCAGAAGGTCACTTAAGATATGGAGAAGGGCTGGGGAGATGGCTCACTGGGCAAAGTGCTTACCTCAAAAGTATAACAGGGGGCTGGAGGGATGGCTGAGCTGTTTGGGTGCTTGCCTGCAGGGCCAAAGGACCCAGGTTCGATTCCCCAGAACCCACGTAGGTCAGATTCACAAGGCGGCACACGAGTCTGGAATTTGTCTGCAGTGGCTAGAAGACTTGGTGTGCCCAATCTCTCTATATATCTCCCTCTGCCTCTCGAAATAAGTAAATAGATAAAATACATCTTAAGTATAAGAGCCTGAGTTATATCCTCTGTGCTCTCGCAGAGATGCTCAGCAAGTGGTGCACACCTGTAGTCCCCTTGCTGGGGAGGTAGAGATAGGGAATCCCTGGGCTCAGCTAGTCTAGCTTAAATGTGAGCTCCAGGACAATGAGAAATCCTCTCTCAAATAGAGGTAGACAGGGCTGGAGGGATGGTTTAATGGTTAAGGTGTTTGCCTACTAAGCCAGAGGACCCAGGTTCAATTCCCAGGACCCCCGTTAGCCAGATGCACAAAGGGGCGCACACATCTGGAGTTCCTTTGCAGTAGCTGGAGGCCCTGGTGCGCCCATTGTCTCTCTTTTGCTCTCCTTCTTTCTCTGTCAAATAAGTACATAAATATAAATTAAAAATTAAAAAAAAAAAAAGAAGCTGGGGATGGTGCTACACGCCTTTAATCCCAGCACTTGGAGGCAGAGGTAGGAGGATCACCATGAGTTCAAGGCCACCCTGAGACTACATAGTGAATTCCAGGTCCGCCTGGACCAGAGTGAGATCCTACCTCGAAAAACTAATAATAATAATAATAATAAGTAAAATAACAATATAAAAATAAGAAAAGAGGTAGGCAGTGTTCCTGAGGACGAGACTCAAAGTTGTCCTCTGACCTCCACATACGCACATGTGTACTTGAACATACACAGCATCACACATGTGTACATGCATGCACATACAGGGAGAGAGAGAGGAGAGGAGAGGAGAGGAGAGAGGGGGTAGAAAGGAGAAGACCCAGAAACAAACTAAAAGCATGTGGGGGGCAGTGGATGCAGCTCAGTGAGTGCAGTCCTTGCCCAGCATTCACTAGACCCTGGGTTCCATCCCCAGAACTGCACAGACTGGCATGGTGGTGCATCCCTATCCTCCCAGCTCCCAAGAGATGGAGTTGAAGGCTTTAAACACCCGGGAGGTAAGAAGCTAAGCTTGGGTGGGGTGCTGAGAACGGAGTGAAGGCTTGGGCAGAGCCAGGTAAGTGGGTGTCCTGTAAGCCAAGAGAGGTTACTGTGTCAGGGAGGCAGTATGTGAAGGCTGACTTCTTTGCTACTGTAGCTGTCACTCATGTGTCGTTCACAGGAACCCTGCAGAGGAGGTAGCAGGGCTCTGGAAAAGAACAATGGCTCAGAGAAGTTAAGTGCCTGGCTGAAAGTCACACAGCTCACATGCAATAGGGTCTGGATTGGAATTTACATCTGTTTTCTTTCCTAGGAGAAAAGGGCAACAAAAATACCAGCTTCCCACACACATGGGATTCAGGAGTGCAGACAGAGGCCCTGTCTGGGGATTGTGGGGCTCAGGGTACACCTCCCTTTGAGATATTTGAGAAGCTGAGTTCCATCCCCAGTACTCTTGCAAAAATGCCCTTCAGTGGACTGGATGATTGGGACGCACATCCCCAAACAAGACAGACTTAGTTTGCCTTTTGTGTATCATGGAAGGTCGTGTGACCTTGGGCTGTGTACTTGACCTTTATGTGCCTTATCCCCACAACTGCGAGAAGGGAAGCAAAGCAGTGTCTTACAAGAACAAGGAGGGAGTCAATGCGCGGATGAGCGAAGCGTTTGCCAGGCTAGCAGGTGCTCTGCAGGTTGTAACTGTTACTATTTTTTAAATTAATATCTTAAAATTTATTTGGGAGAGAGGCAGATACAGAGCGTGAATGGGTGCACCAGGGCCTCCAGCTGCTGCAAAGGAACTCCACACACATGTGGCACCTTGTGCATCTGGTTTATGTGGGTCTTGGGGTCTTGAACCTGGGTCCTTTGGCTTTGCAGGCAAGCACATTAACTGCTAAGCCATCTCTGCAGCCCATTGTTTTCTTCTTAGTTTTAGGAAGCCAGGTGACCAAGCTTCTAGTCCTTCCTCCCTGATCACTCCATGCTGCCTAACCATGAGGAACTGGAGAGATAGCTCAGTAGTTAAGGTGCCTGCCTGGCCAAGTTTGATCCACCAGTACCCATGTAAAGTCAGATGCACAAAGAGGTGCACATCTGGAATTGATTTGCAGTGGCTGGAGGCCCTGGTGTGCCCATTCTCTCTCTGTCACTGTCTCTCTGCTTGCAAATAAATAAATAAAAATATTGGGCTGGAGAAATGGCTCCGCAGTTAAGGCACTTGCCTGCAAAGCCCAAGGATCTGGGTTTGATTCCCCAGTACCCATGTAAAGCCCGATGCACAAAGTGGTGCATGCATCTGGAGTTTGCAGTGGCTGGAGGCCCAAGTGCACCCATTCTCACCCCCCCTTGCAACGAAATAAAATATGAAGTGCATATAATTAAAATGAACATTTTCTAGTAGTTACATTAAAATAGAGAGGAAGAAGCTGGCGTGGTGGCACACGCGTTTAATCCCAGCACTCGGGAGGCAGAGGTAGGAGGATCACTGTGAGTTCCAGGTCGCCTGACTCTACAGAGTGAATTCCAGGTCAGCCTGGGTTACAGCAAGATCCTACCTTGAAAAACCAAAAAATAAATAAATACATAAATAAGTGAAATAAATAAATAGGAAGAGCTGGGGTGTAGTTTTGTGGTAGAGCACCTGCCTAGAATCCATCAGTGGGAAACCAGGAGCATAGGTCAGCAGTAGAGTGCCTGTCTACAATTCACCAGTGAGGGGCTGGGGGCGTGGCTCAGAGGTAGAGCTCCTGTCTAGATCCACAGTGAGGGGCTGGGGGCGTGGCTCAGAGGTAGAGCTCCTGTCTAGATCCACAGTGAGGGGCTGGGGGCGTGGCTCAGAGGTAGAGCTCCTGTCTAGATCCACAGTGAGGGGCTGGGGGCGTGGCTCAGAGGTAGAACCCTTGTCTAGAATCCACAGTGAGGGCTGGGGGCGTGGCTCAGAGGTAGAGCTCCTGTCTAGAATCCACAGTGAGGGCTGGGGGCGTGGCTCAGAGGTAGAGCTCCTGTCTAGAATCCACAGTGAGGGGCTGGGGGTGTGGCTCAGAGGCAGAGCTCCTGTCTAGAATCCACAGTGAGGGCTGGGGGCATGACTCAGAGGTAGAGCTCCTGTCTAGAATCCACAGTGAGGGCTGGGGGCGTGGCTCAGAGGTAGAGCTCCTGTCTAGAATCCACAGTGAGGGGCTGGGGGTGTGGCTCAGAGGTAGAGCTCCTGTCTAGAATCCACATGAGGGCTGGGGGCGTGGCTCAGAGGTAGAGCTCCTGTCTAGAATCCACAGTGAGGGCTGGGGGCGTGGCTCAGAGGTAGAGCTCCTGTCTAGAATCCACAGTGAGGGGCTGGGGGTGTGGCTCAGAGGCAGAGCTCCTGTCTAGAATCCACAGTGAGGGGCTGGGGGCATGACTCAGAGGTAGAGCTCCTGTCTAGAATCCACAGTGAGGGCTGGGGGCGTGGCTCAGAGGTAGAGCTCCTGTCTAGAATCCACAGTGAGGGCTGGGGGCATGACTCAGAGGTAGAGCTCCTGTCTAGAATCCACAGTGAGGGGCTGGGGGCGTGGCTCAGAGGTAGAGCACTTGTCTAGAATCCACAGTGAGGGGCTGGGGGCGTGGCTTAGTAGAGTGTTTTCTGAACATACCTGAGGCCTTGGGTTCCATCCCCAGCACCAAAACCAAGTGAACTTAATTTAACCCAAAATATCCTATGCAATCAATGTAAACATTGCTCATGAACTCTTACCTGCTTTTTCCTCTTTCCGTCTTCTCTGGTGTGGATGTTACCCTCACAGCACTTATCTGTTGGCACTTCAGGGAGGTGGCATCTACACTGGACCACTGCCCTTGAGCCCCGTCCTTGGTAATGTCAATTGCCACTCTCCTCTCTGAGGATGCAAGAATCTCGCCCCACGGTGCCATTTATTAGTGCCAGCCCTGCAAACCCTTGCGATTAGCACTCTTCTTAGCGCATTGAGACGTCACAGGCAGGCCGTGGGGATGGCATTACTCTGGCTTATCAGAGCAAGAAGCTGGTAGCTTGAGAAGAGATGTGACTCAGCTTGGGACACCCGCCATGGGAGACGTGGAGGGACACAGCCTGCTGGACCTATTCTCTGTGCGGGTCCCCACAGACGAGCTGCCCTTTAACCCTCCCGTCTGCTTGTGCCCTAGGCAGGTCTGAGGAGTCGCTCAGAGCTGCGCCAGTACCAGCAATGGATGTAAAGTCCCAGCCTAAGACAGCACAGTGGCTCATGCCTATAATGCCAGCACTTGGGGGGGCAGGGTTAGGAGGGCCGCTGTGAGTTTTAAGTTTCAGCACGAGGTACAGAGTTTCAGAGTGAGACCCTGCCCCAAAACCAAAACAAGTCTGGTGGGGCGCACGCCTTTAATCTTAGCACTCAGGGAGGCAGAGGTAGGAGGATCGCTGTGAGTTTGAGGCCACCCTGAGACTAGACTACATAGTGAATTCCAGCTCAGCCTGGACTAGAGTGAAACCCCACCTTGAACCCCCTCCCCCCAAAAAAATAACCCAAACCCTTATATTGTGGTTAGGGGAGAGATGACTCAGTAGGTATGAGCTCTTCTTGCACAGTCATGAGGGCCTGAGGGAGCCTTGGTTCCTTCTGAGTTCTATTCCCCAACATTCACATAGACAGCTGGGCTTGGCCATGCACATCTGTAACCCCAGTCTTTTGGGAGCAGAGACGAGAGACTTGCTGCGACAAGCTCCAGTGAGAGGCTCCATGTCAAGGAAAGCCGGGGATGAGCGATGTGGGGGACACCCCATGTCTCTGTGTTCTAGTTGCTAAAGTCACAGCCGGAAACTTGCAGGTCTGCAATGGGAGTTTGGAGGATTTGATTTCAGAGTCTGGGCTCCATGACTTCCAAACTTGGGCTATGCTTACACCTCATCAATGTGTGGGGCTGGGCAACTCCTTCAGTGCTCTGTGCCTCAGTTTCCTCATTTGGGAATCCTGTCACTGCGTACTTTGTAGGATTGTCCAAAGGTGTTAAGTTAATGAACCACCTGTATCAGTGGTGGCAGACACCTTTAGTCCCAGTACCCTGGAGACAGAGGTAGGAGGAGGATCGCCATAAATTCAAGGCCACCCTGAGACTACATAGTGAATTCCAGGTCAACCTGAGCTAGAGTGAGATCCTACCTTGGGGGGAAAAAAAAGTGTTTAGCCTGGTGTGGTGGCACACGTCTTTAATCCCAGCACTCAGGAAGCAGAGGTAGGAGGATCACCGTGAGTTCGAGGCCACCCTGAGACTACATAGAGAATCCCAGAAGTGTTTAAACACTCGTCATCATGTTACATAGTGCTTTATTTACTTATTTATTTTGATACAAGGTCACATGTATACTAGGTTGGCCTTGAACTTCTGATTCCCCTGCCCCCCATCTCTGGAGTGCTGGGATTACGAGCATACACCACCACATCCTGTTTTATTTGGTGCTGGGGATCAAACCCAGGGCTTTATGCATGCTAAGCCAGCACTCAACCAGTTGAGCCTCATCAGAGGACATATGTTAGATTCTGTGTGCCATGTGCTTCTCTTGCTCAGCTGCATGTGATCCTGCTGTCCTGGGAGCGGCCTAGGACTCCATCCAAGAAAGGCGCCAACTTGAGAGTGAAATCTTACTGATGGATAAAAATTTACATTTGGAAATTTTATATATTCCTTCCTTCTTTCCCCCTCAAAGTCGTGGCAAAACACTATGTAAAGTCAAGCGTTGTGGCACACGCCTTTAATCCCAGCACTCTGGAAGCAGAGGTAGGAGGACTGCTGT
Organism: Jaculus jaculus; assembly: GCF_020740685.1. NCBI lineage: Eukaryota > Metazoa > Chordata > Mammalia > Rodentia > Dipodidae > Jaculus > Jaculus jaculus. Next base: position 16,332,865 of record NC_059115.1, on the reverse strand, counting down.
GAGTTCAAGGCCGCCTGAGATTGCAGAGTGAATTCCAGGTCAGCCTGAGCTAGAGTGAGACCCTACCTCAAAAAACCAAAAATAAATAAATAAATAAATATAAACCAACCAAAAAACCAAACTGAAATAATTCCCTTTCCTCTAGCCCTAGCAAACACTGTTCTTCTTTCTTCCTTCCTTCCTTCCCTCCTTCCTCTCCCTCCCCCCCCCTTTCTTTCTTTTTAAATATTTATTTGCAAGCAGAGAGGGATAGAGAAGAGAGACAGATAGAGGGAGAATGGGCACGCCAGGGCCTCTAGCCACTGCAAACAAACTCCAGACACATGTGCCTCTTATGCATATGGGTTATGTGGATCCTGGAAATTGACCCTGGGTGCTTTGGCTTCACGGGCAAGCACCATAACCACTGAGTCATCTCTCCAGCCTCTCTCTCTCTCTCTTTCTTTCCTCCCTTCCTTTCTTCCTTTTTTTTGTTTTTTAAAATAGTTTTTTGTATTTTTTATTATTATTGTTTTTATTAACAACTTCCATGATTGTAAACAATATCCCATGGTAATGCCCTCCCTCCCCCCACTTTCCCCTTTGAAACTCTATTCTCCATCATACCCTCCCTCTCTCAATCAGTCTCTCTTTTATTTTGATGTCGTGATCTTTTCTTTCTATTATGATGGTCTTGTGTAGGTAGTGTTAGGCATAGTGAGGTCATGGGTATGCAGGCCATTTTGTGTCTGGAGGAGCACATTGTAAGGAGTCCTACGCTTCCTCTGGCTCTTACATTCTTCCTGCCACCTCTTCCGCAATGGACCCTGAGCCTTGGAAGGTGTGATAGAGATATTGCAGTGCTGAGCACTCCTCTCCTTTCTTTTTTAAAAGATATTTTTATTTATTTATTTGCAAGCAGAGAAAACAAGAAGAGAGGCAGAGAGAATGGGTGCCTCAGGACCTCCAACTACTGCAAATGAACCCCAGATGCATGTGCCACTTTGTGCATCTGGCTGTATGTGGGTACTGGGGAATCAAACCTGGGTTGTTAGACTTTGCAGGCAAATACCTGAACTGCTGATCCATCTCTCCAGCCCTCACCATTCTACTTTCTATGCTTAAGAATTTGATTGTCCAGGTGCCACATATGATCATACAGCATTTGTCTTTATGTGAATGGATTATTTCCCATAGCATAATGTCCTCAAGGTTCATCTATGTTATAGTGTGTTTCAGAATTCCCTATTAAAGGGTGAATAATACTCCATTATATATACTCCCATAGTTATATATGTATGTATGTGTGTATGTATGTATGTATGTATATATATACACACACACACACACATATATATATACATACATATATATGTGTGTGTATATATATATATTTTCTCTCACTTTTTATTTTTTGGTATTTCAAGGTAGGGTCTCACTCTAGCCCAGGCTGACCTGGAATTCATTATGTAGTCTCAGGTTGGCCTTGAACTAACAGTGATTCTCCTGCCTCTGCCTACCCAGTGCAGGAATTAAAGATGTGTGTCACCACACCCAGGAGAGAGAGACAGACAGGGAGGGGGTGAATGAAAGTGGGTGCACCAGGGCCTCTAGCCACGGCAGATGAACTCCAGACACATGCATAGCCTTGTTCCTTGGGCTTTACATGGGCACTGGGGAATCAAACTCAGGTCTTAGGCTTTATGGGCAAGCACCTTAAGCGCTCCAGCCTATGTATCACATTTTGTTTGTTTATTCATTCATCTTTTAAGGGCATTCGAATGTTCCTATTTTGGGGCTATTATGAATAATGCTATTATAAATGCCTGTGTGTAAAATACCCTTTTTGTGTTACTGCTTTCCACTTTTTAAAATTTTTATTTATATGAAAGCGATGGGAAGAGAGAGAGAGAGAGAATGGGTATTCCAGGGCCTCCAGCCACTGCAAAAGAGCTCCAGACGTGTGCGTCCCCTTGTGCATATGGCTAACGTGGGTCCTGGAGAATTGAGCCTCGAACTGGGGTCCTTTGGCTTCACAGGCAATGCTTAACCACTAAGCCATCTTTCCAGCCCATGCTCTCCATTTTGGATGCATACTGAGGAGTGAAGTTTCTAGATCAGATGGTAATGCTATATTAACTTGATTTATTGTGTGTGTGTGTGTGTGTGTGTGTGTGTGTGTGTGTGTGTGTGAAGGTCAGAGGAGCTGTCTGTGCTCTTCCTTCTTTTTAATTTTTTTTTCTGATTTATCTATTTATTTGAGAGAGAGAAGGGGGGGGGGAATGGGCATGCCAGGGCCCTTAGCAACTGCAAATAGACTCCAGATACATGCACCACCATGTGCATCTGGCTTACGTGGGACCTGGAGAATCAAACCTGGGTCCTTAGGCTTCACAGGCAAGTGCCTTAACCACTAAGCCATCTCTCCAGACCTGCTCTACCTTCTTTGAAGCAGGGTCTCTTGGTGCTGCCAACCAGTCTGGCCCTAAAGTCTGTGTGTGCTGAGGATAAGTGCTGAGCTATCTCCCCAGCCTCCTTTTTCTTTTTTCTTTTTTTTTTTTTTTGAAGACTCACCGTACTGTTTTCCACAGTGGCTGTACCATTTTCCATTCCTGCCAAGGGTTCCAGCTTCTCTAAATCGTTGCCAGTACTTGTTTTATTTTCTGCCTTTTTTAAAATAGTAGCTATCATAGTAGATCTAAGGCTGTGTCTCAGACTGTGCATAGCGGTGCACATCTGTTCTCCCCGCGCTCCAGAGGCTGAGGCAGAAGGGCAGCTGGGACTACAGAGTAAGTTTGAGGCTAGACTGTGTTGTCTCAAAGGAATCAAGACAAATATCCCATACTTTTCATTGCTTTCCCCAGTGACGAGTGACACAGAACACACCCGCCCACCCCCACCCCCACACAGAGTGTGTATGTGTGCATGGTGTGCATGTTTGTGCGTGTGTATGTGTGCATGCTTGTACAGGTCAGAGGTTGACATTAGGTATCTTTCTCTGTTTTTTCTTTCCTTTCTTTTTTTAAAAATATTTTTTGTTCATTATTTATTTATTTATTTGAGAGCGACAGACACAGGGAGAAAGACAGATAGAGGGAGAGAGAGAGAATGGGCGCGCCAGGGCTTCCAGCCTCTGCAAACGAACTCCAGACGCGTGCGCCCCCTTGTGCATCTGGCTAACGTGGGACCTGGGGAACCGAGCCTCGAACCGGGGTCCTTAGGCTTCACAGGCAAGCGCCTAACCGCTAAGCCATCTCTCCAGCCCTCTTTTTTTTTTTTTTAAGAGGCAGATAGAATGGGTGTGGTAGGGCCTCAATACAATGCAAATGAATTCCAGACACAAGCACCACCTTGTGCATCTGGCTTATGTGGTACTGGGGAATCAGTTCTGGGTCCTTAGGCTTTGCAAGCAAGCACCTTAACTGCTAAACCATCTTTCCAGTCCCCTTCCTTCCTTCCTTCCTTCCTTCCTTCCTTCCTTTCTCTCTCTCTCTCTCTCTCTCTCTCTCTCTCCCTTTCTTTCTTTCTTTCTTTCTTTCTTTCTTTCTTTCTTTCTTTCTTTCTTTCTTTCTTTCTTTCTTTCTTTTGAGGTAGGGTCTCGTTCTACCCCAGGAAGTCACTAAGTAGTCTCAGGGTGGTCTTGAATTAACTCACGGTAAACCTCCTACCTCTGTCGCCCAAGTGCTGGGATTAAAGGTGTGTATCACCATGCCTGACTTCTCTCTCTCTTTCTGGTCTGGCTTTACATAGATACTGGAAAATTGAACCCAGGCTAGCAAGCTTTGCAAGCAAACAGTTTTAACCACTTAGCCATCTCCTCAATACATACATACATACATACACACACACATATGTGTGTGTGTGGGTGTGTGTGTGTTTTAGGCAGGTTTTCATTCTAGCCCATGCTGGCTTCAAGTTCATGGCAACCCACCTGGCCCCAGCTTCTGAAGTGCTGGGGTTATGAGTTTCATCCATCACACCCTGCCATGAGTGTCTTTCTCAATAGCTCTCCATCTCACTTTTTTTTTTTTGGGGGGGGGTCTTCTAGGTAGGGTCTCACTCTAGGCCAGGCTGACCTGGAGCTCACTTTGTAGCCCCAGGCCGTTCTCAAACTCCTAGCAATCTTTCTACCTCAGCCTTCTGAGTGCTGAGATAAAAGGACCATGCCTAGCTTTACCTCGATGTTTATTGTTTTAAAATTATCTTAATTGTGTGTGTGTGTGTGTGTGTTTGCAACAGTGCAGGCACATGTGTGGAGGTCAAAGGACAACTTTTGGGTTGGTCCTTGGCTTTCTCCCTCATGTGAGGCAGGGTTTCTCACTCTGCTGTTGTTTTTGCTCCTCACCATGAGCTTCTGAGAAATTCTCTTGTCTTCCATCTGAGTCAAAGTCAGCATCGGTATGCTAGGATTACAGAAGCCTGCCAAGGCTCCCAACTTTTTGTGTTGGTCTGGGGTCTGAACTTAGGTACTCCAGCTTGAGCTGTGACAGCTTTAGTCATTTCGCTATCTTTCCAATTCCCTCGACCTTGTTTTTATTTTAAAAAATTTAATTAATTTGCAAGGAGGGAAAGAAAAGAGAGGGAGGGGAGAGAGAGGAAGAGAGAGAAAGAATGGGCACACCAGAGTCTACAGCCACTGCAAACAAACTCTAGATACATGCACCACCTTGTGCATCTGGCTTTATGTACTGGGGAATTGAACCCAGGTTCTCAGGCTTCACAGGTAAGTACCTTAACCACTAAGGCATCTCTCTAGCCCTTCACATTATTTTTTGAGACAGGATCGCTCACTGAACATAGGGTTTATGGATTAAGCTAGACTGGATAGCCAAAAAATCCCAGGGATCCTGTGCTGGGATTACAGACACATCCCATCATGCCTGACCTTTACATGGGTGTTGGGGATCTGAACTTGGGTCTTCATGTTTGCACAGCAAGCACTCTACTGACTGAACCATCTCCCAAGTTCCTCAGTATTAAGTATTTGTTAGGTACTTACACTGTGCTCGACCTTGTTCAGGATGCTGAAAAGTTACTGGGGAGAAGTCCCTGTGCTTACATCCCCATAGTATCTATTTGAACCCTTTTGTGTGTTTGAATTCTGTTTCCTCCACCCATCAGCACTAAATTGGTGAACCTTTCTGTGTCTCAGTTTCCACATCTGGACAATGGGTACAATAGTAAACAGAATACTCAATTGTGTTCCAGGAAAAACATGTTAAATCTCTTCATCTGGATCCCATTGTCACATCCAGGTGGTAAGGTGGGGCCTATTACCTGCAATAAATATATATATATATATATATTTGAGTGAGAGAAAGAATGGGGCGCCAGGGCCTCTAGCCTCTGCAAATGAACATGCACTACTTTGTGCACGCACCTTATATGGGTTCTGGGGAATTGGACCTGGGTCCTGTGGCTTTGCAGGCAAGTACCTTAACCGCTAAGCCATCTCTCCGGCCATTATTACCTGGTTTTCATCGGTGAGGGAACAGAATAAAGTTGGAGATATAAGGTCAAGAGGGTCATAGAAGGACTTGGTAGAATCCAGCCTCCTTTAGAAACAGTATGACTCTAATATGTAAACATCTGGCCACTGCGTGACACTAACATTAGCTGCCTTTAGGCATCAAGTATGTTTATCTACACAGGAAGCACTTCAACATTTAGGTCCTAGGGGAATCACTCAGTGCCTTGTATCTGTTATTTCCTCTCTCCTCCTGTGTTCCTTTGCCTGTCTTGCTCTGCTTCCAGTCTCTTTCTGTTATCCTTATATTCATTCATCATTTCACCCATTCATCCACTCAGTCATTAACTGGGAGCACGGCCCAGTGTTTAGTACTGCTAGGGACACAGGGGCACCGGACCTCACCTTCCGGACAACTCCCAGCTTGCTGAGGAAGACGACTGTCCTAGGTCCACATAATGTATGTGCTGGAGGGAAGGGACAGTCCAGGGAGCTGTTGACGCTAGAAAGGGGGAGGGGGGTGTCACTGACCCAGCTGTGTGTGTGTGTGTGTGTGTGTGTGTGTGTGTGTGTGTGTGTGTGTGTGGTGTGCTTCCTCAAGGGTATGCCTGCCCCTGAACTGCCACTGCAGGGTATCACACTTACAGAAAATCAGTAGACTCTCTTCAAAGGCTAAGGCCTCCAGGTTGGAGTTGAGGAAACTGCTTATTTTTTATTTTGTCTTCTCCAGCTATGCAAAACAACCTGGTCCCAAAGATGAGCTAGCCAGGTTCTGAGTGAGAGTGAGGATGAGGGTCTGAAGAGGAAGGCATGAGCCTGCGGGAGGACCCCTAGGGGACACACTGCCTCTGCGGTCACTCCATCTCTCTCCCAGCTTCTGAGTTACCCACAAAAAAAGACTGGGCCGCTGGGTGTGTTGGCACATGCCTTTAATCCCAGCACTGGGGAGGCAGAGGTAGGAGGATCGCTGTGAATTCAAGGCCACCCTGCGACTACATAGGGAATTCCAGGTCAGCCTGGGCTAGAGCGAGACCCTACCTTTACACACACACCCCCAAAAAAAAGAAAGAAAAGAAAAAGACTGGGCATCCCTCCCTCTCTCTCCAAGACGGAAGAGATTCTCCCAGGACCTTCTGGCCTGCTTCCGCCTCCAGTAGCACGTCTCAGGGTCAAGGGGAATGCACGCCCCTGAATTTCAGCCTTCTCAACAAGTTTAGGGTACCCCGGGAGCTTGACATGGTGGAAATAGCATTCTCTTCCTTACAGGGGAAACAGGAAGTCAGGCAGCTTATAGTAGTTTTACAGTACTTGGAAGGATGTTGGCCCTTCTTTTTTCTCCTCCCTAGCCCTCCCTTTCTCTTTCTGTTTCTGTTTCTTTGGCTTTTTGAGGAAAGGTCTGGAATTCACTCTGTATTCTTAGGGTGGCCTCGAACTCACAGCGATCCTCCTACCTCAGCCTCCCGTGCTGGGATTAAAGGCGTGCACCACCTCGCCGGGCTTTCTTCTCTCTCTCTTGAGACAGGGTCTCATTATGTAGCCCTTGCCTGCTTGAATTTGCAGTGATCCTCCTGCCTCAGCTTCCTGAGTACTGGGATTGCAGGTGTGTTCACCTTTTTTTTTTTTTTAATTTAAATGCAGGTGGGGAAACAGACCTGAGAAATTTAAAAAAAAAAAAAAAAAAAGTCCCAACCCAGAGGGAAAAAGGAACTGGAACAGGTGAGGGTCTTCCTTCACTGGGGATCGCCTCGCCCCCAACTCTGAAGTCCCCATTTCCACCCCCTTTCCAGGGTTGAAAAGAGGTGTCTGCGTGAAGATCAACCATTTCCCGGAGGACACGGACTATGACCATGACAGCGCGGAGTATCTGCTCCGTATGTGGGGGTCACGGCCCGATCTGAGGGACCGAGGGCCGGGAGCGCGCGAAGGGCTGGACGGGGCAGGGCTGAGGATCCTGGGTGCTGGTTGGACGTTTGGCTGTCTTTGGCACTGAACCCAGTCAGTGGTTGTAGATTTCCAGGTTGGGATTGGCTACTGCGGCTGCGCCGTGGGCCAATCAGCGGCGGGGGACTAGCTACTCCTCGGAGGGGAGGGGGGGGGAAGCCTGTGCAACAATCGACTGTCAGGAAAAGCCCGAGTTATGATTGGCTGAGGACTCAGCAGGGTTCAGAAATCACAACATCTGTTGAGCCGGGTTCTTACCGGGTTGTAAAAAAGACTGCTGAGTGAGAGAAAAGATACAAGGAGGAGAGAGATGAGATAGAGAGATAGGACAATATGCCAGGAGAGAGGGAAGTGGACCGAGGAAGAAAGAAAAAGTTGAAGAGAAGACGCTGGAACAGGCAGAGACAAGTGGAGAAATTTTTAACAGCAAGAAAGAATGGGACATACTCCGGCAGAATAAGCTCAGTACAGCGAAGGGAAACCTGCGGAGGAGGCGCAGGCCAGGCACGGGCCTTGGGACCGCCCTCGCTCGCGGCCTCTCCGCATCTCTGTCCCTCCTGCCCACAGGAGTGGTCCGCGCCTCCAGCATCTTCCCCATCCTCAGCGCCATCCTGCTGCTGCTCGGGGGCGTGTGCGTGGCGGCCTCCCGCGTCTACAAGTCCAAGAGGAACATCATCCTGGGCGCAGGGATCCTGTTCGTAGCAGCAGGTGAGAGGCAGAGGGAGGGGGCGGCGGTGCACCCACGCGTGTGCGTGAGTGTCTGAAAAGCCAGCCTGCCCCGAGCGCCCCCTGGGGCCCGGATCCGCCCCTAGGCTCCTCCCGCCCGGTAAGGTAGGTGTAGTCTCCCGGCCAGATCGCAGCACCAGCGAGGTGGCTATCGGTGACGGGGGAGATGCTTCAGCCCAGGATCTGAAACCGCGGTCCCAGGGAGGAAGGAGGAGGAGCTTGGGAAGGAGGTGGGACCTGAGACCCATGGGGTCCGAGGCTATCTTCAGAGCGGAGCTGGCCAATAAAGGGGTCGGAGCCATGTGAAGGAGAAAGTAATTTGGAGCCTGTTTAAGGAGTTGAGCTTGGCAGACCCAGCTAGATACTAAAAGGAGTGGTCGGAAACCCCAGGGGTAGGAAATTGGAAAGGCTAGGCTAAGACGATTCTGTGGTCCTTTGCCTGTTTGAGGACGAAGTCTAGAAAAGAAAGGGTCATGCTTGGAAAATTCAAAAGCAGGGCCGTTATGCCATTATAAGGCACCAAGTATTATCCCGGTTAACTCAGGAAGCTGGTCTGTGGTCAGGATCTGGGATTGGCCACTTAACAGTTAGGGTCAAGCCTAGCAGACAGCCAGGGTTGGAAGCCTTAAGGGACAGGTCCCAGACCCACTCACTGACATCACTGACAGGGGTGAGGGTAGGGATGAGAAATTCCAAGAGGGCAGAGCCCTTTGGAAGGGATGGAGGATAAAGAAAGGACAGGATTTAACTCATTTATTTCCTTTTTTTTTCTTCCTTTTTTTTTTTTTGAGACAGTCTCACTCTGTAGCTCAGGCTGGCTTTGAACTTATGGTGAACACCTGTCTCCACCTCTTGAGTATTGGGACTATAGGTGTGAACCACCACACCTGGCTTGAAAATGTACTTTGTGACAGGCAAGGCTGTGGGCATCTTGGAATCAGTATGGTTAAGTAGCAAGGCAGGGTATGCTGTGGATAAGACTAGATCTGCACTGTGCAGGGCTAGCTAGGGTTAGGAGGTCATGAGGGGAAGTTTGGCCTAGGTCTACAGGGGCTGGATTTGGAAAGCTGGAGGTTGAGATCTGGGGAGATAGCTCGGTCCCTAAAGTGCTTGCCATGCAAGCATGAGGACCTCAATCTGACCCCAAGAACCCCTGTTATTTTATTTTTAACTGGGGTGGTGGCTTTCTTGTAATCTCAGGACTGAGGCAGTGGAGACCTGGGGGCTCAGTGGTCAGTTCCAGATCAGTGAGAGACCCTGTCTCATAAAAGATAGACAGCACCTGAGAAGTGACACCCTAAAATGTCTTCTGACCCCCCCCCCCCCGACACACACATGCACCCTCCCCCCACAGAAAACTGGAGACTAGGCCTGGAATAGGAAGATGTACTTTAATAAGGGCAAACTTCAGATCAGCAAGGGAGGTCTGGAATAGATAGATGCCAAGGGTGGGATTGTATTATCCAGGGAGACACTGTATAGTCAGCAGTGGACAGCCAAGAGATTCAAAGTAGGGTTACATATTTGGCTCAAGGGGCAGAGGGTGGGGCCTGGGGGTAGGAAATCTTAGATGATTAGGGCAGGGCCTAGAAGCCAAGCTTGGGACCATTTCATCAAAAACTATATTGCAGATGGACCAGGCAGGACAGGGCCTAGACATGCTGGGGTAGAACCGGACCACCTAAGGGTGATGCCTGGACACTGAGGAAAAGTTGAGATCATTTAGGGCAGAGATGGGCCAGCCATGGCCAGGACGATGCAGGTTAGGGTCTTACCCCCTTGGGTCAAAGCCTTGATCACATGGGGGTGGATTTAGGCCAACAAGAGTGTGCCCTGGACCGTTCAGGACAGAACTTAGACCATGTCCAAGCATAGATAAACCATCTGGGGTGGAGCTTAGACCATGGGACACAGCCATACCCTTAAAGGGGTGGAGTTTAGATCAAAGGGCTGTGGCTTAGGCTTGAGGTGGAGTTTAGCACTGTGAGGTCCGGATTTAAACTCCTGGGAGTGGAGTTTGGGCAAGGGTGGTACGGGTTAGACTTCTGTGGAATTGAGTACGGCCGTGGTGGGACTTAAGACTCTTCAAGGTAGGGTTTCACTCTAGCTCAGGCTGTGTAGTCTCAGGGTGGCCTCGAACTCGAACGCTTGGCGACCCTCCTACCTCTGCCATTACCATGCCCAGCGGATTTAAGACTTAGGTGTCAAGATTTAGCTCAGTGGGGACGAAGACGTTTAGACCAATGGAAGTGGGGTTTAGTCCAGTGGAGGGGGGGCTTGGATTCCTGGGGGTGGAGTTTAGACCAGTGGGGTGGGCCTTCAACTCGAGGTTGGAGCTTAGCGCCATAGGCGTGAAATTTAGATTCCTCGGGGTAGAGCCTTGCTCAGTGAGGTGGGGCTTTAACTTGTGGGTGGAGCTCAGAGCAATGTGGGCAGGGCTTGGACCAGCCCGGTGGACTTTTTTAGACTCCTGGGGCTGGAGTTGAGCTTAATGAGCGCGGGCCTAGACACCTGGGTTGGGGTGTAGACACTGGGGGCTTAATGACACGCTGGGCCTGGACCACGGGGCGGGGCCGGGCCGGGGTGTCCCGGAGGCTCCCATCTGACCGTCTCCGCCCAGGCCTGAGCAACATCATCGGCGTGATCGTGTACATCTCTGCGAACGCGGGCGAGCCGGGCCCGAAGCGGGACGAGGAGAAGAAGAACCACTACTCGTACGGCTGGTCCTTCTACTTCGGCGGGCTGTCGTTCATCCTGGCCGAGGTGATCGGCGTGCTGGCCGTGAACATCTACATCGAGCGCAGCCGCGAGGCGCACTGCCAGTCTCGCTCGGACCTGCTCAAGGCCGGCGGCGGCGCGGGCGGCAGTGGCGGGAGCGGCCCCTCGGCCATCCTCCGTCTGCCCAGTTACCGCTTCCGCTACCGCCGCCGCTCCCGCTCCAGCTCCCGCTCCAGCGAGCCTTCGCCTTCGCGGGACGCGTCTCCCGGGGCCCCCGGGGGCGGCCCGGGCTTCGCCTCCACGGACATCTCCATGTACACGCTCAGCCGCGACCCGTCCAAGGGCAGCGTGGCCGCGGGGCTGGCGGGCGCCGGCGCGGGCGGCGGGGGCGCGTACGGCGGGGCGCCGGGGGGCCCCGGGGGCGGCGGCGGCGGCGGCGGCGGCGGCGGGGCGGGCGGCGAGCGGGACCGCGGGGGCTCGTCGGGTTTCCTCACGCTGCACAACGCCTTCCCCAAGGATGCTGGCGGCGGCGGCGGCGGCGTCACGGTCACGGTCACCGGGCCCCCCGCCGCGCCCGCCCCGCCCGCGCCCGCCGCCGCCGCCGCCAGCGCGCCCGCGCCCGGGACCCTGTCCAAGGAGGCCGCCGCCGCCGCCGCCTCCAACACCAACACGCTCAACAGGAAGACCACGCCGGTGTAGGGGCGCACGCCGGTGTAGGGGCGCACGCCGGTGTAGGGGCGCGCGTGGGGCGCCGCGGGGCGTGGCCGGGGCGCGTGCGCGGGCGCGCGTGCATCGAGGCTGCCGGGGCGGGGCGCCCCCGGGCTCTCCCCGCGCGTGAGCGCGCTGGACACTGCTGGGCCTCTTTTTATTTGTATTATTTATTTATTTACCTTTTTTTTTTTTTTTTCCTGCACCCCCCTGCGCCCTTCTCCACTCTTCCGAAGCAGGGACCCTGGGGGAAAGAAGAGGGACGGGAAGGGAGCGTCTTGTTTTGTTTGTTCATTTATTTATTTATTATTATTTTTGTGGGGGGGGTGTCTCGGGGAGGGGAGGGCGGGCCGTGGTGTTTTTTGAAGTTTTGAGATGTTTTCTTCTTTTTAATGTTCTGCTGTGTGTGTGCATGTGGGGGGCGGGGCGGGGGGAGGGGAGGGAGGGACTCCCAGCCCAGCCCAGCCCAGCTCCTGGAGAGGGGCCCATAACACATGAATATAGAGTCACATCTACAAACTATATATATAATTATATATATACATATGTTCTGTATAAAGAGACAGCAGAAGGGATGCAGAACTCAAAGAGCCAGGGGTGAACGCGCTGATACTCATTTCACTGTCTCATTTCTTCACAAGGGCTTATTAAGCACCTGCTGTGTGCCCAGGCGCTGGCACCGAAGAAGGAGCCGGGGGAGGGGACATAAACGCACGCACCATTATTCATTCATTCCTGGCAATTTATTGGTGTGCTTAGCCGCTAAGGTATTGGGCTGAACGCTGAGCACACAGAAGGGAAGAAGCTAGGGTCCCTGACGTCCTCAGTTCACAGCTTGCAAGTGGGACAGGCGCACATTACAGAATCACGACATCCCCGGTAAACTTCGAGATGTGGGAGGTCTGGACATGTAACTCAGTTGGTCAAGTGATTGCCTAGCATGCACAGCCATTCGATCCCCAGCACTGAATACACTAGCCATGGTGGCACACACCTGTAACCCCAGCATTCAGGAGGTGGTAGCAGGCGAATCAGAAGTTCAAGGTCCCTGCCAGCCTGGGCTAGACCTTTAATCCAAAACAAAACAAATCCAGTAAGAATCAGATGCCACAGACTGCTCCGTGGAAGGCAGAATTAGCCCAGTTTAAGAGGACCAGCTATACTGATACTCAAGAGGGACAAATCAAACAAGGTGTCCCAGGCAGATGACTGTATGCGCCAAGATCTCGGGGCAGAAAGGAGCTTCTGGGGTGTGCTGAGTTACAGTGAGCCAGGAGTGGCCAGAAGAGGCTGCAGACAGAGCAGTTGGTGCAGGACTCTTGGGTGAGTTATATTCTGAGGGAAGGGGTTGGTTATAAGCAGGAGTGTAGCGTGACTGGTGGTCAGAGTGAAGACAAGATCTCAGGGTTAAGAGCTAGAGGCAGAGGTGGCTAAAATGCAGCATGGATGGAATACAGGCTTAGACGCCGGAGCGAGTGCGCTCTTGCAGAAACTAAAGTCCAGGCCAGGCATCTGGGCATCTGTTGCATGGAATCAGAAGGCTGATTCATTCATTCATTCCGCCACGAGTGACTGCTAACGTACCAGGCAGTGTGAGTTAGGATCAGGATTCTGAGGGGACAGACCCTAGCCTGCTTTCAGAAAGGGCACAAATCCAAACCACACAATCTAGGGCCAGGGAGATCACTCAGTGAGTAAAGTGCTTGTTATACAAGCATAAGGACCTAAGTTCAAATCCCCGGAACCCACGTGAAATTCTGGGTGTATGCTTGCAATCCTAGGGCTGGGGAGATGGAGACAGGATACCTGCAGCTCACTGGCTAGCCAGTCCAGCAGAGTGGGTGAGCTATAGTTTCACGGAGAGAACCTGTCTCAAAGAACAAGGCGGAGGGAAGGTGAAAACACCCAGTGTTGACCTCTGGCCTCCAGATGCACACATGTGTGTTCATCGACACACATATGAACCGGTGTACACATGCAACCCCATCCCTGAAACCAGGTAGGGAAATTGGGGTGCTAACAAAGTCACAGTGGTCACCAGGGAACAGAGGGCAGAGAGAGCGATTGCCAGATGCGCATGGGAGAAGAATGTGGTGCCCAGTCTGGGCCTTAAAGGATTGAGAGGTGCCTGCTGCATCCTGACGGGATTGAGAAAGGCTTTCTGGGAAGAAAAACGGGCAGAAATGCAGGCAAGTGAGACAGTATAAGGTACTGGGTGTGTGTGGGGGATCATGATAATGGCTCCTGTGTGCTGAAGTCCACGTGCAGGGTTACAAGGTGAAGCAGCAAAGGTTTTGCAATCAGAACCTTAATAGTGCTTGGGTTCTAGGGTGAGGGCCTTGGGCTTTATTCTGAGGGGAGCAGGAGAGAAGGACAGTTGAATTGAGTGGGGTAAGGTCTGAGGGATGGGTGGGATGGATAAACTTGAAGGTCACTAAGAAGGCAGAGAATGGTGGTGGTTAGTAATTTCATTGTCACCCTTCTGATCAGTGATGGAGTGAATATAAGCATGCTTTCCTTCCTGCCCTGCCCTCCAGGGGCTTCCTATCTCCAAGGAAGACAGACATGCACAAGGGAGGGAGTGGTTAGCAATGGGACTGCTCCTGGTTACCTTGGAAACATGGCAGCTGATGAAGTGAGAGTGAGGAAGGAAGGCATCAGAGCTGGGTGTTAAAACTTTTCTCCTGGGGCTGGAGAGATGGCTTAGCGGTTAAGGCCCTTGTTTGCGAAGCCTAAGAACCCACGTTTGACTCTCCAGGCCCCATATAAGCCAGACGCACAAGGTGACGCAAGAGTGCAAAGTCGCACATGCGCACCAGGTGGCGCACGCATCTGGAGTTCCATTACAGTGGTTGGAGGCCCAGGCGTTTCAATTCTCTCTCTCAAAAAAAAGGGGGGGGGGGGTCAGTCTGTTGAGCTTGCCTCAATTTTTTTTTTTTTCCTCCTGGGATGCTTCTTGGACATACCTGTTATCCCAGGACTGCAGGAAGATTATAATTTGGAGGCCAGCTTGGGCTATGTAACTAGACCCTATCAAAAATCACAAAAATAAAAAAGAGATTTGGCTGGGGATGTAAGTCAGCTGGTAGAGTGCCTGCCCAGCATGCACAAAGCCCTTAGTTTGATCCTCAACACAAGGTAGCACACACCTGCCATCCCAGCACTTCAGAGGTGGAGGCAGGAGGATCAGAAGTTGAAATTCAAAGTGTCCCTTGGCTGCAGAGTGAGTTTGAGGTTAGCCTGAGCTACATGAGACCCTGTCTTTACAACAAAACAAAAAAATGCCAAGGGAATTTTGCTTCCGGGACTTGGGTGGAAGGGCTACTGGAAAGGGGAGGAGGCTTGAAGGAGTTCAGTGAGGGCAGCTTCAGGGAGAAATACTAGAAAATCCGAGGAAAAGACGATATAACGAGTGGGGTTGGAGCAGACAGTGTAGGGGATATTTCATGGAGAGCTTAGAGACAGTGAGAGGTGGAGGTGAAAAAGACGTGTGTAAAAAGAGGTCACCCTGACCCAAGGAAAGTGCCTCAGTCTCAAGGCCAAGGCCAGAGGCAAAAAACCGACTTGGAGGCGGGGGTGGAGGGGTGGGGGTGTGTGGGGGGGCTGGAGAAAGACAGATGGAAGGAGCTGGAGGGCAGAGGAGACCACAGCCAGGTGAGTCCTGGACACAGGCCAAAGTCAAAGACACTAGAAGGTGATCCAGAAAGGGGAGGAGAAGAAACGGGAGGCTGATGAACGAATGTACAAACGAAAGGAGAGAAATGGCAAAGACACAAAAAGCAAAACCCAAACCCCACAGAGACAGATAAACCGAATTTTGAGGCATAGGGCAATCATCTATTTTTTATACTGTTCCAATTTTAAGAAACAGTAAGGAGATGGGGGAGATGGCTCAGAGGTAAAATGCTTACTTGGGTGAGCATGAGGACCTGAGTTTAGGTCACCAGCACCCATGTAACGATACTGAGCGTGGAGGTGCATGCCTGTGATCCGAGGCTCTCTAGCTAATCTATCACATTGGTGAGCCCCAGTTTCAGTGGGAGACTCTCTCAAAGAATATAGTGGAGCGCTTCTGACATCAACCTCTGGCCTCCACATGTATGCATAAGCATGTGCTGATATGCTTGCATACACACATGAACAGGTACACTGCATACACATACGTATTAAAAAAAGGAGCTTCCGGTGTGGTGGTGCACGCCTTTAATCCCAGCACTCAGGAGGTAGAGGTAGGAGGGTCACTTTAAGTTCAAGGCCAGTCTAGGACTACACAATAAGTTCCAGGTCAGCCTAGGCTAGAGTGAGACCCTACCTTGAAAAAAAAAATTAAAAAACAAAAAAGGGGGTTAAGAGATGGTTTAGCAGTTAAGGGGCTTGCCTGCAAAGCCAAAGGACCATGGTTTAATTCCTCAGGACCCACATAAGCCAGATGCACAAGGTGGCACATGCGTCTGGAATTCATTTATGGTAGTTGAAGGCCCCAGCATGCCCATTCTCTCCCTCTCAAAAATAAATAAATAAAATAAAAATAAATAGCAGGGCCTGGTGGTGCAGGCCTATAATCCCCGCTACCACAGTGGCTGGAACAGAAGAATGGATAGTTCCAGGGACTGCCTGAGCTACCAGGCAAACATAAGATCAACCTGGGAAATCTAAGGGAGACTCTCAAAAAATAGCTGGGTGTGGTGGTGCACTCCTTTAATCCCAGCACTTAGGAGGCAGAGGTAGGAGTATCACCGTGAGTTCAAGGCCACTCTGAGACTACATGGTGAATTCCATGGTCAACCTGGGCTAGACTGAAAACCTACCTAGACAAATCACCCCCCCCCCCCGCAGCAACAACAAAAGTAAATAGAGGACAAGGTATGTAGTTCAGTGGTGAAGTGCCATGTCTGTCATGTACGAGGCTCTGGGTTTAATCCCTAGAGCCATATAAACAAAAGAAACCCTCAGTTCCAACATGTTCTAGAACATCTGGGCCCAATGTGCTGGTGTATGGGTTACTTTTGTTATAGCTGTGGCCAAAATTCCTAGGAGAACAACTTAAAAGAAGGCAGCGTTTGTTTCAGCTCATTGTTTTAGAGCACTCAGTCCATGTATCCTAGTCCTAAGCACTCAGACCCATCATCAGGGGATTATTTACCTCTTAATAGGAAGTGGCGGTGGTGGGGCTGGGGTGGGACAATACATAGTCCTTAAGGGCATGCACCTAGTTCCCTACTTCAACTAATCCTTACCTCCTACTTTTCACCACCGCCTCCCAGTGATGCCATCATATCACGGATCCATGAAGGAATGATCCTGTCAGTGAGGACAGAGCCCTCAGGGTCTAATCACTTTCCAGAATCCCAGCAGCCAGCAACCAAGCTTTCCACCTGTGGTCCTTCGGGAAACAGCTCAGATTAAAACCCCGAGAGTCACTGCACCACTTTATATCTCCATGAGCACTAGATGAGCATTCCAGTTTAAACCCACTTGTCTTGTGACTGTGAAGGCTTTACATTTCAGTAAATCCCTCTCCTCAAATGTCTCAAGTTTCCCAATTGCTCTAGCTTGCCAGAAGGGGCTTTCTTCCTAGCTGTGAAGCTGGGTACCTGAAAGTCACAGATCTAGTTCAAGGAGGGTTTTATGGGCGGCAACTGCAGAAGCCCAGCCTCTGCTCCCATGGGGGACATTCTATATTTAAACTATAACAGGGGGCCAAAGAGAGAGCTCAGCTGGTAAAGTGCTTACCTTGCAAGCATGAGCAACTAACTTCAATCCAGAGTACCCACATTAAAAAAAAAAACCCAGCTGGGTGTGGTAACGCATGCCCTTGGGATGGTAATCCCAGCACTTGGGATGCTGAGGTAGGAGGATCGCTGTGAGTTCAAGGCCAGCCTGAGACTACATAGTGAATTCCAGGTCAGCCTGGACTAGAGTGAGATCCTACTTGAAAAATCAAAAAATAAAATAAAACAAAACATATAAACTCTAACAGGTGGTAAGCAGACAGACAAAGGCCGGCTGTCCTGGGACCTCCCCATGAGGGTCAATGACTGCTAAAATCCATCTAGTCACTGAATGGTGCTTTATATGCTAAATAGTGGGGTGAAGGTACTGGTGAGCTGCCACAAAAGTCAAATGCCCTTCCAGACCCAGTATGAGGGCCTGAGGGGGTCAGAGAGTGCTTAAATTTGAATCCCCAGAATTCACATAAATAGCTGGGTATGGTCCCACAACACCTGTAATCACAGTACTGCAGTGGAGCCGAGACATGGGAATTGCTGGAACTCCCAGAAAAAGCACAAGACAAAACAACAAGACCCCTGGCAAGTTCCGGGATCATTAAGAGATTCTGGCTCAAAAAGAACAAGCAGGGGGAAGCCTAATGATCCATGTTTGACGCTCCAGATCCCACCTAAGTCAGACACACACAAAGGTGAGGCAAGCACAAGGTTGCACATGCCCACAAGGTGGTGCAAGTGTCTGGAATTTGATGTCAGTGGCTGAGGCCCTGGTGTGCCAATTCTCTCCCTCCCTCCCTCTCTTAAAAACAAAAAAGAATAGGCAGGACCGCTAGAGAGATGGCTCAGTAGTTAAGGTGCTTGCTTGTAAAGCCTAAGATCTGAGTTCAATTCCCCAGTACCCACCTAAAGCCAGATGCACAAAGTGGCGCATGTGTCTGGAGTTCTTTTGCAGTGGCAGGAAGCCATGGTGTGTCCATTTATTCTCTCTCACTCTCCCCTCCTTGAAAATAAATTGTGTGTATACACACACACCACACACATATATATAGGTATATATATATATATGTATGTATATTTGGTTTTTCAAGGTAAGGTCTCGCTGTAGCCCAGGCTGACTGGAATTCACTCTGTAATCTCAGGCTGGCCTTGAAACTCATGGTGATCCTCCTACTTCTGCCTCCCAAGTGCTGGGATTAAAAGCATGTGCCATCATGCCTGGTTTAAATAAAATATTTTTTTAAAAGAATAGGCTAGGGCTGGAGAGATGGCTTAGCGGTTAAGGTGCTTGCCTGCAAAGGCAAAGGACCCAGGTTCGACTCCCCAGGATCCACATAAGCCAGATGCACAAGGGGGTGCACACATCTGGAGTTTGTTTGCAGTGGCTGGAGTCCCTGGCGTGCCCATTCTCTCTCTCTCTCTCTCTCTCTCTACCTGCTCATTTCTGTATTTCTCTCTCTTTCAAATAAATAAATTAATTAAATTAAATATTTAAAATAATTTAAAAAAGAATAGTCAGAAAAGCAAGTGGCAAGTGGCCACTGGAGGTGAGAGACCCCTGCCACAGGCGATTTCATGGGGTCACACATTCATGTGTATACACACCACACACACACGCACACACCCCATAAGAAAAATAATAATGATAATAATAAAATTATAAGGCTAAATGGGGGACCGGGGAGATGGCTGAGTGGATAAAGTGCTCACAGCTGAAGCTGGAGTCCCCAAATTCCACCCCAGGCCCCATTTAAAAAAACTATAAAAGGCCAAGCATGGTGGCACTTGCCTTTAATCCCAGCATTCAGGAGGCAGAGATAGGAGGATTGCTGTGAGTTTGAGGTCACTCAGACTACATAATGAATTCCAGATCAGTCTGGGCTAAAGTGAGACCTTGCTTTAACCAAAAAAAAAAAAAAAAAAAGCCAGAGCCATGGTGGGTTTCTGTAATCCCAGTATGCCAATGCTGATGCTAATGGCAAAATGGGAGGTGGAGACAGGAGCCTTTCCCTGAAGCTCAGTGAGCAGAGCGAGACTCCAGAGCGGGACTGAGTGAGAAACGCTGTGACAAATGAGGTGGAAAGGTAGAGAACAGACCTGAAAGTTGTCTGATCATCTTCACAAATGTGCTGAGGTACATGTGATGCCTGTTTGCGTGTGTGTGCATGCACGCGTGTGTGCATGTGTACGTGCAGACACATCTATTTATTTATTTTATTTTTTATTGACAACTTCCATGACTGTACACAATATCCCATGTTGATTCCCTTCCCCCCACACTTTGAAACTCCACTCACTCTCCATCATATCCCCTCCCCCTCTCCATCAGTCTCTTTTTTATTTTAATGTCATGATCTTTTCCTCCTATTATGATGGTCTTGTGTAGGTAGCGTCAGGCATTGTGAGGTCATGGATATGCAGGCCATTTTGTCAGACATGTCTTTTTAAAAAGCTGAATGGGAACTGGATATGGTGGTGCCCAACATAATCCCAGCACTCGTGAAGCCGAGGCAGGAGGATCATGAATTCCAGGCCAGTCTGGATTACAGAGTGAGTTCCAGGTCAGCCTGAGCTACAGTGAGAGGCAGCCTCAAAACAGGAGGCAGGGGCTGGAGAAACGGCTCAACCCTTGCTTGCAAAGCCTGACGGCCTGGGTTCAATTCCCCAGTACCCATGGAAAGGCAGATGCACAAAGTGGTGCATGCACCTGCAGTTCATCTGCAGTGGCAGGAGGCCCTGGTGCCCCCACCCATCTCCACCCCTTCTTTTTCCTCTCTCTTAAATAAGTAACTAAAATTTTTTTTAAAAGAAAGAAAAGAAGGGGAAAAAAAGTAAAGTGAAAAAAGAAAAATAAGCTAGGCGGGTGTGATCACTCCATGACAGAGCACGGACCAGGACCCGTTTTAGGCAAGCTGCTTGGAGACAGCAGAGTGAAGACAGAGGGGCGGGTTGCTCACAAGGTCCAAGAGCAGGAAGCAAAGGAGGCCTGGTAGCCTTGGGAAGAAGCTTGTGTTTTATTCTTGATCTGATGGGAAATTCTTGGAGAGTTTTGAGTGCAGACGTGACGGGGTCACAGCTTTATTTAAAGAAAATGGAAACAGAATCCTGTTACTGTGCTGGAAATATATTTTGAAAGTCAAGGGTGCCCTGGTGGTGACGGCAAAGGCCTGTGGTTACCGAATTTGGGAGATGGAGGCAGTAGGATCAGAAGTTCAAGGTCATCCTTCGCTATGTAGAGAGTTTGAGGCCATCCTGGGCTCAAAGAGTGAAAAATGGAAAATGAGCATTAGAGATAGATTTTTTTTTTTTTTTGAGGTAGGGTCTCACTCTAGCCTAGGCTGACCTGGAATTTACTATGTACCCTCAGGCTGGCCTTGAACACAGCGCAATCCTCCTGTCTCAGTCTCCCGAGTGCTGGGATTAAAGGCCTGTGCCACCACGCCTGGCTAGAGATGGATTTTTGCAGATCGTGTCTACAGTAATAATGTCTTGCATTTTGGGGGCTAGTAACCAAGAAGCCAAGGTAGGGGGAAGACAGAAATCTGAGTTGGAGTTGCATCCTGGTTTTGTGCTATTGCATATTGGAAAGAGGATTTGTGTGGAGGAGTCAAGCATTCTCTTTAGGATGCAGCCAGTTGGCAATGCCCTTGAGTATCAGGCAGGGTTGGATACCCGAGATTCCAGTACTGGAGAAGGCGTGGCTTGAGAGTTTTGGAAACGTCAACTCCTAGGACACATTTAAAGCTACAGAATGAGAGAATTGCTGGGCGTGGTGGCGCACACCTTTAATCCCATCACTCGGGAGGCAGAGGTAGGAGGATCGCCATGAGTTCGAGGCCACCCTGAGACCATAGTGAATTCCAGGTCAGCCTGAGCTAGAGTGAAACTCTACCACAAAACAACAACAACAAAAACCCAGAATGAGAGAATGTAGAAAGTGACCTGGCCAGAGGTTTGGGGACATTTACATGATAAGGTAAAGAGAACAAAGTAGATGGAGTGACCTGAAGGTAGGCAGAAACATGGAGCCTCTCACTAGGCAATGGCCTGGGGTGAAGCTCAGGAGGGTGGGAGGGCTCCGAGGTAGAGCACTTGTCTAGAGTCCACAGTGAGGGCTGGGGGGTGTGGCTCTGAGGTAGAGCTCCTGTCTAGAATCCACAGTGAGGGCTGGGGGTGTGGCTCAGAGGTAGAGCTCCTGTCTAGAACCCACAGTGAAGGCTGGGGGGTGTGGCTCAGAGGTACAGCTCCTGTCTAGAACCCACAGTGAGGGCTGGGGGCGTGGCTCAGCAGTAGAGCTCCTGCCTAGAATCACAGTGAGGGCTGGGGGCGTGGCTCAGAGGTAGAGCTCCTGTCTAGAACCCACAGTGAGGGCTGGGGTGTGACTCAGAGGTAGAGCTCCTGCCCAGAATCCACAGTGAGGGCTGGGGGCGTGGCTCAGCAGTAGAGCTGCCTAGAATCACAGTGAGGGCTGGGGGCATGGCTCAGAGGTAGAGCTCCTGTCTAGAATCCACAGTGAGGGCTGGGGGCTGGCTCAGAGGTAGAGCTCCTGTCTAGAATCCACAGTGAGGGCTGGGGGCTGGCTCAGAGGTAGAGCTCCTGTCTAGAATCCACAGTGAGGGCTGGGGGCGTGGCTCAGCAGTAGAGCTCCTGTCTAGAATCTACAGTGAGGGCTGGGGGCGTGGCTCAGCAGTAGAGCATTAGCCAGTAGGCATAGTAATGCAGAAAGTCCAGTACCAACACAAAACATAAAAGATTAAAGATGCAAGAAGATGATAAAGTATGTCTGTTGTTATTGCGACCTGGAAACAGGTGTAGGAGCAAAGTGACCATTGGCTTTGCTAATGTGGACATGGGTGACCCTTGACAAGAGGTCATTCCAGTCTGATGACAGAGATGAAACTCTGCTCAAGTGCGGGGAAGAGGATGGAAGAAGAGGGAAAGAAAATCCAAGAATTTATTATGATTGTTTAATATGTAAAGGATACAGAGCTGGACATTGTAGTTCATGCCTATAATTCTAGAACTCAAGAGATTGAAGCAGGAGGATTGCTTCAAATTCCAGGGCAGTCTGGGCTGTGGAGATCTTGTCTTCAAATACAGAGAGAAAGAAGAAAGAAAGGAAAGGAAGGAAGGAAAGAGAGAGAGAGAAGGAGGGAGGCAAGCTGTGAAGAAGCTCAGTGGGTAGAGAGTTTGCCTCGCATGCACCAAGCCCTGGGTTTGATCCCAGTCCTGGCTTAACTTGGTGTGATGGCCCATACAAGTAATCCTAACACCCAGAAAGTGGATACAGGAAGATCAGAAGTTCAAAGCCATTCTCAGCTATATAGCCAGGTTTGAAGACAGCCTTGCTTGCCTGAAACCCTGACTCAAAAACCAAAATAAGGAGGGATGGTAAGGATGGACAGGCAAAAAGGAAGGAAGGAAGAAGAGCAGGAAAGATGTAGGAAGGAGAAAGGGAAATGTAACATACAGACAGAATGAAGGAGACAGAAAACAAAGCCTGAACTATTTCAAGTGTCCCGGAGACTCCTGGGCAGGGAGGAGGAAGGAGGGGTTCTGGAGAGGCCTGGGCTGAGGCTGCTCCGCTCAGCTTCTCTCCTCTGCTGTTGTCCGCCTCAAAGCTTGGTCTGGGGTTTCCCCTCTGGAGCCTGTCAAGACTCAGGAAGATCCAGCAGGGTGAAGGACGGCTTCCTCCATGTGTTTTCAGAAGGACAATTCACTCAGTCTTCAGACTATGAGGTGCCAGGCTGGGCCTTCTGAGAGGTATGGCCATGCTGCCTCTGCCTGTGGGGCAACAGGTAGCAAAGCCAGGCAGAGCCAGGAAAGGGCAGTGTGGTGAGCCACACAGACATGAAGGAAAGGAAGCCATATTTCCCAGGGTTTGGGAGGGGAGCTGTCTGTGTGACTGCCATCTCACCTCACCAAGCCTTTTTTTTCTCATTCATTCATTCATTCATTCATTCATTCACTTATTCATTCATTCGCTAATATCACCTAATGCATAGTGTCTAAGGCTTCTTGTACACCTGGCCTTGAACTAGATAGTGGTGAGGACCTTGGTTCCTGCCCCAGTTTGGTGGGAGAGCAAGACGCACAAGCAATCACGTCCCAGGGAAATCCTGCTCTGGGGCTGAGGAGATGGCTCAGAGGTTAGCGTTCCAATGGAAAAGTCCAAGGTTGGGGCGGAGGAGGCAGAGCTGTCCAGCATATGTTGGTCCCAGAGTTATCTGGAGCAGCCATGTACGGGAGGAGTTGGTAAATGATGGGTCCCACCTGGGTAGTTTGCAGGAGGGCTGAGCAAAGGAGCAAGGGATTAGGCCCTGCCCCTGGGAGAGCTGAGGCTGCATGGAGAGTCCTTCAGGAGTGCTCCCTCGAATAAATTCAATGAGGAGGGCTACTGCTCCGGTTTATGTTTACTGTCCCCACCTCGCTGCCTTTCCTACCTCCTGGGGACCGCAGATTCCAACACCACAGTTCATCCCTCTGTCCTTTAAGACCCAGGAATCTGACCTCATTGTCCTTTCCCAGACCCACCAGTGGAGGTTTCCAGACATTCTTCTAGGAATGCAGGCCCACCCTCCTCCCTCAGACCCAGAAGTCCAGACCCCAGCCCTCCTCCCTCAGACCCGGGAGTGCAGACCCCAGTCCTCCTCCCTCAGACCCGGGAGTCCAGACCCCAGTCCTCCTCCCTCAGACCCGGGATTGCAGACCCCAGCCCTCCTCCCTCAGACCCGGGAGTCCAGATCCCAGACCTGGGAGTGCAGACCCTGGCCCATCTCTCTTAGACCCAGGAGTGCACAGCTCAGCCCTTCCCCCCTGGCAACCCAGCACTTCAGATTCCCTGCCCAGCCCATTTCAGGACAGAAATCCAGATCCGCGTTGGCTTTGCTGTGTGAGATTCTGGAGTTTATAGACTGTCCGCGTCACTCTGGACCATGCAGGAAAGAAAAGTCTATCAAGCCCCAGCCTGCAGAAGACCAGGCCCCCAGCCCCTCCCCAGCGGCCTCCCACCCCTCCCCTCCCCTCCCCTCCCCTCCCCTCCCTTCCCCTCCTCCGTCCACTTAAAATACCCGGGATCCCTATGGTAACAGGCACCCGCGACAGGTGCGGGTGTTATTTACGGGTCGAGCCCGAAATAGCCGGTGGGGTGAGGGGGTAGGCGGATGGGGCGAGGCCCGGGGCAGCGGGCGCCGAGGGTCCGGCGGGCTGCGGGCGGGCGCCGGCGGCACAGGCGGACGCTTGGGAGGCTGGCGGAGCTGGGGCCGGCGCGGCGCGGCGCGCAGGCAGGAGAGCGCGGGGCCCCTGCCCGGGGTGGGACGGCCGAGGGCTGCTCGAGGCCCGCAGCCCAGCCTGGAGCGATTGCTGCCGGGCAGGCCCTGCGAGTCCGGGCGCGGGGAGTGGGGAGGAAGAGGCGAGGGATCGATCCCAAGGGGTGCCCATGGTCCGGTGGGTGGTGAGCCCTAAGGTACTTTGCCCTTGCTTTCTGAGCCGCGGTGTGCGGAGCACTGTGCTTGGTCTGAGCCTCAGTGGGGACCCCAGGTCCCCCTTCCTCGGCCCTAAGGGACACCCTCCTCTGCCTTCCTGGGCTGCACCGTGTCTCAGTGACTCTCTGCAGTCTTAGCCTTAAGTGGAGTCTTGTCTGGGCGCTCCTCTGAGTAGCTTGTCTTCAATGCCCTGTCCCAATGCCTCCGAACTCCTGCGAGGATTTCATAAATCTGCCCTGACTGTTGGAGGGTACCTTTACCCCTCTGAGACCTGGGGGGAATTCCAACCACCCTTGGGGACCTCACTTCCTCCTTTGTGTATATCCCACAGGTGTTCCCACTTCAACCCCCCCTCCCCCAAGCTCTGAGCCCAAGGGAACCCAGGGCACCTCTCTCACACACACCGAAGACTTCGTCTCTCCTCCTTGGGGACCCCCAAACTTGGAGCCTTGGCCTTAGAGGTTGGACAAGTGTTCCGGCCTCCTTTTGGAATCTTCCTGCGTAGGCCAGCCTCAAAGGAACGCGGCTTTTTCTCTAGGCTTCAAACTGTGTGAAATTAATGTGTGTACTTCCTGTGGTACCCCTTTAAATCTCCCAGATCTCCCCAACCTAGGAACCCAGTTTTTTCCTCTTCTGAGTCCCAGAGGAGGCCTGGACTTGTGCATTTTGAGGTTTGGCTCGTGATTTCACCCTGAGCCTCCCCCACTCCCTTCAAGACTCCAAGCCGCTCCCTTCTCCTGCCTCTTTTGGGGCTCCTCCGCATCTCTGTCTCCTTGAAGCTGGCCTGAGCCCTACCCATCACCATCAGCATGATGATGTGGTCTAATTTCTTCATGCAAGAAGAAGACCGCCGGCGAGCCGCCGCGAGCCGCCGTCGTGCCCAAGGGCAGCAGAATCTGGGCCTGACTCCTGAACTGGAAGGCAAAATCAAGCTGGTATTGCTGCTGTCCTCCGTGGGAGCCACGCTGGCCGTGCTGTCGGTGGGCACTGAGTTCTGGGTGGAACTCAATACCTACAAAACCAATAGCAGCGCTGTGTGTGATGCTGCCCATCTGGGGCTGTGGAAGGTGTGCACCAAGCGACTGTGGCAGGCGGATGTGCCTGTGGGCAGGGAGACCTGCGGTCCAGCAGAGCTGCCTGGAGGTGAGACTGTCTTGAGCCCAAGGCTTGTGCCCAACAGACCGGGAGAGAGAAGGGGGCGTGTGTGGGGGGAAAACCGTGCCCCTAAAAAAGGCTGTGCCCAGATCAATCTCTGTTTTCAGAAAGGAGAGACAGACAGACAGACACTGAGAGACTGTAGCCAATGCTCTGACCTAACTGGCTTAACCCTCAAAGATCCTGTGTGCCTCAGAACTTGTTTTCTTTTCTTTTCTTTTCTTTTTTTTTTTTTTTTTTTGAGGTAGGGTCTGGCTGTAGCCCAGGCTGACCTGGAATTCACTATGCAGTCTCAGGGTGGCCTCAAACTCATGATCCTCCTACCTCTTCCTCCTGAGTGCTGGGATTAAAGGCGTGCACCACCATGCCTGGCTTCAGAGCTTGTTTTCTGACAGTGCCCTGTATCTAAGGCCAACCTGTGCCCAAGAGAGAATCTAAGCTTCCACAGACAGCACCAACCCAGCTTGTCTCCTTACACCAACCTGTACCCCTAGAGACAGCCTGTGTTCACCCTGACAACCCACATCTCTTAGAACTGCCTGCACCCCTTCCCAACCCCACACACAGCCTGAGCCCCTGTGCGTGTGCCCACAGACAGCCTGTGCCCTTTTGTTGAGAAGCTTTTCCCGCCTGGAGACATCCTACATTCCCATTCTGTTAGCACGCACCAGGGAGACAGACTGTTCTACCCGGAAGTAGAGTCTGTGCTCATTGGCTCTCTGCTGATACAGGCAAACGAAGTTCTCCCTGCATCCCTCCCTCCATCCCAGGCAGACCTTGTGTCTCCTGAGAAATGTTTCCTTCCGGTCCCTCTCATCAATGAAGGTCCAGAGTAAACATTTCGACTCTTCTTATTTTTTTCTACAGAAACTCCACAGCCCTAATTTTCCTGCCCAGTGTTTTGGTTTTCTTTTTTGACACTAGCCGTGCCAGGGGGCTATCCCATTCCTCTCGCTCTCTGATAGGACATGCTATACCCTTTGCGTATACCAGCAGGACATTCTGCACCCTTTGGGAACTGGATGGGAGCTTATTTGACCTCTTCTGACCCCAAGGCAGTATCTACCACCCTTTAGAGCCTTTAGAGCCTGGTTGAGACATCATATGTTTAGTGATTTTTGTGAGATCTCCACTATTCTTTCCCGAGTGTGCCTAATAGGCCCAGCATTCTTCAAGGGTTATCTCCTGTCCTTCTGGATTCACGTAGGGTTTCTTTTACAAGTGGCTTCTCCAGGTATGACAGGATTCAAAATACGGTGCTCCAAGCCCTCATGAGCCAAGTGGGAGGCCATGCGCTGTTCATGGTCTGAGCGACTCTTTGTCCAGATCAGTTATTTTATTTTAATTTTTTTTATTGAGAGAGAGAGAGGGGGAGGGAGAGAGAATTGGCACATTAGGGCCTCAACCACTACAATCCAACTCCAGACGCTTGTGCAGTCTAGTGGGCATGTGTGATCCTACGCTTGCCTCACCTTTGTGCATCTGGCTTACATGGGATCTGCAGAATCAAACCTGGGTCCTTAAGCTTTGCAGGCAGGACCCTTAACCTCTAAGCCATCTCTCCAGCCCCAGATAAGCTATTTTAAACACGTCCTTTCTGTTGTCTCTCACATCTCAGGATCTCAAGGTGGACAATCCCAAGCTCTTGCAAAATAGCATGTCCTAGTAATCAAAGTACGAGGTACTAGCTGGGCCTAGTGGTATAGGCTTGCAATCCCACCTGTTTGGGAGGCTGAAGCAGAAAGGTCCTAAGTACAAGCCCAGTCTGGGTTTAAAATAAAATGTCAGCTGTGCATGGTGGCACTCACCTTTCATCCCAGCACTCAGGAGGCAGAGGTTGGAGGCTCCAGGTCAGCCTGGGCTAGAGAGAGACCCTACCTGGAAAAATGAAAATAAAATAAAAGCCAAAAAATGTAACTTGCCAGGCTGGGTGACACATGCCTTTAATCCCAGTATTCAGGAGGCTGAGAAGGAGGATCACTGTGAGTTCTAGGCCAACCTGAGATTACATAGTGAATTCTAGGTCAGACTAGGCTAGAGGGAGACCCTACCTTGAAAAAAAAAAAAAAAAGATATACACCTCAGTGATAGAGGGCTTTCCTAGAATCCACAGCGAGGGGCTGAGGGGCTGAGGGCCTGGCTCAGTGGTAGAGCTCCTGTCTAGAATCCACAGTGAGGAGCAAGAGAAGTCTGTACAACCAGCCTAGTCCCATGGGGTTTGAATCCTGGCCATGTCTGTTCCTCACAGCTATGCTATACCTACCTGTATGTCACTGCATAAAGAGGTTCCAAAGATCCTCATTTGCAGGGCTTGGTGCTGTCCTCCGCCACCTCACTGCATATGATGAGGTCCCTTATGTCTTTTGCCATCTCTACTACTTGTCAGAAAGCATGTCCCAACCTGGTGTGTACACCTGTAACTCCAGCACTCTGAGAGCTCTGTGGGGGTAGGAAGATCATGAGGTTAAGGCCAGACTCAGCTGCATAGTGAATTCAAGGTCATGTAGTCTGGGTGACATGACAGCTCATCTCAAAAAACCGAAAACATATGTAAGCCGGGCGTGGTGGCGCACGCCTTTTATCCAAGCGCTCGGGAGGCAGAGGTAGGAGGATCACCGTTAAGTTCAAGGCCGCCTGAGACTACATAGTGAATTCCATTCAGCCTGAGCTAGAGTGAGACTCTACCTCAAAAAACCGTTAAAAAAAAAGGAAGGACATGACCCTTCTTTTATTTATTTATTTACTTTGAGAGAGAGAGGGAGAGAAAATGGGCATGCTGGGGCCTTCAGTCTCTGAGAACGAATTCCAGACATGTGCACCCCCTTGGGCGCATGTGCCACATTGCATGTTTGCATCACTGGCTTACATGGGACCTGGAGATCCTGGAATTCACTCTGTAATCTCCGGCTGGCCTCGAACTCACAGTGATCCAAACACATTACCCTTCTTACAGGACTATTGCCATCATACAACAATTCTGCCTCCTCCCATGTTTCTGTAATCGACAAGAAATCGTTCCCATTTCAGAATCAAAGCACAGCCCATACCTCCTTTGGCTGTCAGAGAGTGCCTCACACCTGTGGATTTCCAAATGGGATATTTTGTATCTTCTGGGTGTGGAGAGACACAAGGCCTTGTCATTAGCTGCCAAAATGGGATGCTAGACAACACACCCTGCTCAGGACTGCACTTCTCTGGTGAATGTGCCCTGAGCACCCCCTGACCACTCCCAAGGGCGTCCTCCCCTTCTCTCTGGTACAGTCAGTTCCCTTTGCCTCCTCCTGCAGCTCATACCTGCCCGGCTCTTGATGGAAGGCCGCGAGCCCTCGTCCTAGGGCTGCCGTGAATGTGCCCCACACGACCCCTCTGACTTGGCTAGATTCCTTATTCCTTCATATTCTCTCCTTCAAGTTGAGAGAGAGAGAGAGAGAGAGAGAGAGAGAGAGAGAGAGGGAGGGAGGGAGGGAGGGAGGGAGGGAGGGAGGGAGGGAGAGGGAGAGGGAGAGGGAGAGGGAGAGGGAGGGAGAGAGAGAGAGGGAGAGGGAGAGAGAGAGAGAGAGAGAGAGAGAGAGAGAGAGAAGTGAGTATGTCACACCAGGGGCTCTTGCTGCTGCAAACCAACTCGGTGTATCCCCCACTTTGTGCATCTGACTTTATGTGACTTGGAAAGCAGCCACCTTTAGCTGTTGACCCATCTCCCTATTCCCCACTTAAAAAAAAAAAAAAAGACAACTTTTTTGAAGCAGGTTCTAACTCTAGCCCAGGCTGACCTGAAACTCACTTTATAGCCCAGGCTGGCCTCAAACCCACAGTGATCCTCCTACCTCAGTCTCCTGAGTGCTGGTATGAAAAGTGTGTGCAACCATGCTGGCCAGAGTGAGCACGGGTGTGTCAAAGCCTCCTGCCGCTGTAAACAAACTGGGCCATCAAGGTTTGCAAGCAAGCACCTTTAACTGCTGATCCATTTCTCCAGTCCATGCAGTGTTTATTTATGAATTTATTTTTTATTTTTATTACTACCCAATCATGTAATTGCTGTGTCGTAAGGCATGAACATACATTCATGTGTCACTTAATAGTGGAGACATATTCTAAGAAATGCATGCTCAGGTAAAACGTTCACAGAGTGTCCTTACGCAGACTGGGCTGGTTCCCATGTGATATCGTGTGACGGGGTCTCCATCATATGTGTGACCCACTACTGGCTGAACCAGTGGCATTCGACTTTCCTGCGTTCATTTGACACGGTGTGTCGGAGTCCCTTGCAAGGCGACCAGCCCCAGTTTACGCTCACAGCTGTTATCCACTTAGCACTTGACTTTGCCCTTTGGTATTTTCCCGTCTAATTGATGAAAAGTGGTACCTCCCTGCTGACTTAGGTCGCCCTCGTCTGACTCCTTCGAAGCAGTCTCTCTTCATGTAGTTGCGAGCCACCCAGGCTTCCCCCTCCCGTGAAGAACTGTTCATATATATACTCTGCCCGTTTTTCAATGGGGTTACTTCTCTCCCCCTGCTAATCGGCAGGAGCTCTTTGTGTATTCAGGACAGGAGAAAGGAGTCTTTTTTTGAGTCTCTTAGTCTCTTGTTACTGAGTCGTAGTGTCCTTTGTTGCATAAAATGATAACCCGTTTCTAATCCACTTCATACTCCACAGACTCACATGAAGGAGCCAGGAAAGAGATTGTCAACTCACTGAAAGACAAAGATCTGGGCCAGACAGGTTGAGGGCCTACCGAGACCACAGTCTTAGACCTCAGAGTTCAGGGTCACAAGCTCAGCCCCCGGACACAGGTGGTGTGCAACTGAGTGTCACCTCTCTCTTCTGTATGCCAAGGATTGTCAAGATGTATTTTTTATGAGACGGACATGCTACCTACTGTGCTAACAAGGCTCCCAAAGATGTGCACGCCTTTAATCCCAGCACTCTGGAGGCAGAGGCAGGAGGATCGCCATTAGTTCGAGGCTGCCCTGAGACTACATAGTGAATTCCAGGTCAGCCTGGACTAGAGTGAGACCCTACCTCGAAAAACAAAACAAACAACAACAACAACAACAAAAAGATGTATTTTTCATTCCCTGTGGGGTCTACTAAGTGTCCAGCCCTGAGCTTACACGAAGGTCACTTCCCCTCCTCCTTTCTCTCTGTCCCCACAGAAGCAAACTGCACCTACTTTAAATTCTTCACCACTGGGGAGAACACACACATCTTCCAGAGAACTACCAAGAAAGGTGAGACTTTTTCCCATGACAAAGGAGGGCTGCTTGGGGGGGCGGGAGGGGATGCTGATGATATGGAGGTGTGACTGATTGCATGGTACCCTCTTTATCCCAGGATGGGCTCAGCTGCTATAATCTGCCCATGTCCCATCTTGGGGGAGTGGTGTTGATGGGGTTAATGGTGAGGACACAGAGCGGGTGACCCTGTGCCTGACACTCTGACCCTTAGCTCCATTCTATGTGGCTTTGGGCACATTACACTCCCTCTATATGGCTAGCACTGTAACATCTCACAACTGGGCACTCCTAACTATCTTAGCACCCCCACACACACCTGAGGCTTTGCTTATACAGTTTGATGGCTCATAGTCACTCTCAATTTTATCGTATTTTTATATTTTACTTATTTATAAGCAGAGCGAGCGAGTGAGTGAGCGACAGAGAGAGAGAGAGAGAAGGAGAGAGAGGAAGAGAGAGGGAGAGAGAGGGAGAGAGAGGGAGAGAGAGGGAGAGAATGTGGATACCAGGGCTTCCAGCCACTGCAAACAAATTGCAGACGCCCGTGCTATTTTGTACACCCCAGCTTTAGTGGGTTATTAGGAAATCAAACCTCTGGTTGTTGGGTTTTGCAGGCAAGCATCTTAACTGCTAGGCCAGCTCTCCAGCCCTTCCCTGTCAATTTGACAGGACCCTAGGATCCTGTAGATTAGGTTAGCCTCTGGGCTTGTCTGTGAGAGATTAGCTTGATTTGGTTAATTAAGGTGGGTGGCATCATTCCGTGGGCGGGGGTCCTGATCTGTGTCAAAGGAAGAGTGTTGGCTGCGCCCCAGTGCTCATCCCTCTCCACTTCCTGTGCTAGATAGAATATGACTCCAGTTTCCTGCTTCTGCCTGGTGTGGTGGAATCTACTCTTTGGAACTGTAAGCAGAAATAAACTCTTTCTTTCCCTAAATTGCTCTGGTCAGGTATTTGGTCACAGCCACAAGAAGGAAACCGAAAATATGGACCCTAATCCACGCCATAACCCTCCAGGATTGGGATTTTAACTCCACCCCCCACCCCATCCAAGAAAGGTCTCACTGTAGTGCAGGTTGACCTGGGATTCACTGTGTAATGCCACGCTGGCCTAGAACTCACTGCGAACCTCCTACCTCTGCCTGGGTCCCAAGTGTGCACCACCATGCCCGGATGAACTTGCAGTTTATCTTCCAGGTGAAAAAACACGAAGTCCAGAAATGGTTGAAATTACTGTCTTTTTCTTTCCCCCCAGGAAAGGGTAAGGGCAAGATTCTAATTTGAATAAATCTGACAGAAAGGAATGTTGTTCTACAGAATTGTCTGTGAAAATGAAAATGTCCTGTCTGTACTTGGATCCAGATGGCAGACTCCAGCTCCATGTGATCATGCAGTACTTGGAATGCGGCTGGTGTGATGGAAATGAATTTTTACTTCTAATTTCAATCCATTAAAAGAAAAACGTCCCAGGTGTCTCGGGGCTGCTACCCTCCTGGGCAACAGAACTCGGAAGACTTTGCCCATTCTCTCTAACCCAGCATCTCCACCACACCATGACTTGTGTCTGATTTTTTTTTTTTTTTTCAAGGTAGATGTCTCACTCTAGCTCAGGCTGATCTGGAATTCACCATGTAGTTTCAAGGTAGCCTTGAACTCATGGCGATCTTCCTACTTCTGCTTCATAAGTGCTGGGATTATAGGTATGTGCCACACCCAGCTACATGTCTGACTTAAAAAAAATATTTCATTTATTTATTTGAGAGAAAAAATGGGTGCGTCAGGTCCTTTAGCCACTGCAAACAAACTCCAGACATATGTGCCACTATGTGCCCATGGGTACTAGGGAATTGAACCTGGTCTTTTGGCTTTGCAGGCAAGTACCTTAACCACTAAGCAATCTCTCCAGCCTTTGTCTGATTTTTTTTTATTCTGGTTTTTGAGATAGGGTCTCACTCTAGCCCAGGCTGACCTGGAATTCACTATGTAATCTCAGGGTGGCCTCAAATTCATGGCAATCCTCCTACCTCTGCCTCCCAAGTGCTGGGATTAAAGGCATACACCACCACACCTGGCACCTTTGTCTGATTTATAAAATATATTTTATGTATTTATTTATTTGACCGAGAAAGAGGCAGAGAGGTAAAGAGAGAAAGAGAGAGAGAATGGGTGCCTTAGAGCCTCTAGCCAATGCAAATGAATTACAGATGCATGCGCCCCCTTGTGCATTTGGCTTATGTGGGTGCTGGAGAATTGAACTTGGAATCTTTGACTTTGCAGGCAGATATCTTAATTGCTAAGCCATCTTTCCAGCCCTCTTGTGTGATTTTTAAAAAAATATTTTATTTATTTATTTGCAAGCAGAGAGAGAGAGGGAGAGAGGGGAAGAAGGAGAAGAAAAGAAAAGCTGAAGAAGAGGAGGAGGACAAGAAGAGGAAGAAGGAGAAGAAGGAGGGGGACAGAGAGAATGGGCACACCAGGACCTCCAACCCCTGCAGCAAACTCTAGATGTGTATATCTGTTTGTGCATCTGGCTTTCTGCGGGCACTGAGGAATCGAACTGGGGTTGTTGGGCTTTGCAGGCAAGCGCCTTAACCAATAAGTCATCTCCCCAGCCTTTGTCTATTTATTTATTTATATATTTTAAAGTACTTTATTTATTTATCTATTAGAGAGAACCAGACAGATTGAGAGAATGGGCACGCTAGGGCCTCTAGCCACTGCATAGGAGCTGCAGATGCATGTGCCCCCTTGTGCATCTGGCTTACATGGGTCCTGGGGCATCAAACCTGGGTCTTTAGGCTTCACAGGCAAATGCTCTAACTGCTCAGCCATTTCTCCAGTACCCTGTCTATTTATTTATTTAAGGGAAAGAAAGAGAGAGAATGAGTATGCCAGGGCTCTAGCCACTGCAAATGAACTCAGACACATGCACCACCTTGTGCATCTGGCTTAGGTGGGTAATGGGGAATCAAACCTGGGTCCTTAGGCTTCGCAGGCAAGCACCTTAACTGCTATGCCATCTCTCCAGCCCTAGCCTGATTTTTGGTGAAGATTTGAGATGATGCAGCTGAAATGTTCAGTGTGAAGCCTGGCACATAGTAGGTGCTCAGTCAGCAGTGGCTCCTTATCTTCCCACTCCTTTTTCTCTTGCCTTTGAGCTGTGAGAGCTGGCTCCGGTCACTGTGCACCTCTGGGGTGCTGAAATGCCCTCATGTGTACATTATGGACCACTTACTGTGTGCTGAGTACCACACTGGGCACTTCACCAACGTGAGTGACTTCGAATCTTCACCACTGCCCAACCAGATAGTGCATCAGTTATTATCTTGTCTCTGTGACCAAATGCCTGACAAAGGACAACTTAGGGAGGAAGAGTTGATTTTGTTGATAGTTCAAGGTTACAGTCCATCCTGGTGGGGAAGGCACGGTGACAACAGCCCAGGGCAGCTGGTAACACTCGGGACAGTGAGGAAGCAGAGGGGCACAGGCTGCTGCTCAGCCAGCTCTCTCCTTTTTGTGCAATCTGGGACCCTAACCTATGAAATGGTGCCACCCACACTAAAGGGTGGGTTTTCCTACCTCAGTGAACCTAGTCAAGAAAATCCCTCATAGACAGGTCCAGACAGGTGTTTCCACGGTGATTCTAAATCCCGTCAAATTGACAACCAAACCACAGAGGAACTGGCAAGATGAGCAAGAGCGCTGCTTCAATAGAGAGCCTGTCAACCAGTACCAGGGTGATGGAGAAGACACTGGGGATACTCAAAATACACCAAAGCAGAAATCCAGAACCTGCTGAGAGTCCAACACTAAAGTCGACTTAAAACACACCTGCCGTGGCTCAGGGAATTTTGCAGAAAGGGGGGACAGGAAGAACATAAGAGCCACAGAGTGGAAGGAAATGCCCAGAGGCATTGTCCCTTACAATGACTGACTGATGCTCTCACATCCGTACCCCGCAAACCTAGGGGGAGCACCAGCAATCCCACTGAGGAGGACCCTCGGTGGAATGGAGGCAGGGAGGAGGGAAATGATGGTACTAACATATGATGTAGCTATACAACTTTCTACTTAGTAATTAAAAACCAACCAACCAAACAGTTGACAACCAGTGGTTAGCCTCCACAGACACAGACGCGGACTTCGATCCTGATTTTCCAGACTGGGACTTAAGGCTGAAAAGGGCTCAAGACCTTACTCGGATCTTCCAGCTAAGAAGTGATGGGGAGGAGTCCAACTTGGATCATTGCATAACAACAGCTCATTTTTGTCATTGTCTCCCTCATGCCCTATTTCAACACTCTTAGATTCTGGCCAGGAATTCCCCACTCTGGTGTGTAATGGGAGGTCAAGGAAGGTCTCTGAATATTAGTGCCTGCTGAGAGGCCAAGGACGGTCCAGGATTGTAGTAGTGAGGGCAGATGGTAAGTCCCGAATGGAACCTCCCGTCTTCCAGTCCTGGTTCTACCCCCTCTTTCTCAGTGACCTAAAGCTGACCCTCCTGAGTGTCCTTCAACAGTGTCAGGAACACATGGACAGGAGGACCTGCCTGAAGTCTCCTCTCTGGTCCGGAAGCCTCCAGCGCTCTGGTTCTGGTTTCTCTGAGAGTTCTCTGTGTTCCTCACCTCCGTCCTCTCTGCTTCTCCCCGTGCCCTCCACACAGAGGTGAACCTGGCGGCTGCCGTGGTAGCTGTGCTCGGCCTGGTGGCCGCCGCCCTGGGCTTCCTCTGCATCATCATGGTGCTCAGTAAAGACGCAGAGTTCCTGCTTCGAGTTGGAGCTGTCTGCTTTGGCCTCTCAGGTGAGGGCTGTGAGCATGGAGGCTGAGGACGTCGCATGCCGTGAGGTGGGAATCTCAGCTCACCCTTGCATGCCGGGAGGTGAGAATCTCCGCTCACCCTGGCATGCTGCGTGATGGGAATCTCTGCTCACCCTTGCATGCTGCATGATGGGAATCTCTGCTCACCCTCTCATGCTGAGAGGTGGGATTCTCCACTCACCCTGGCATGCTGAGAGGTGGGAATCTCCACTCACCATTGGATTTTGGGAGGTAAGACCTCTATATTGTTGCATGTTGGGAGGTGGGATCTTCAAGCATGCTGCATGCTGGGAATGGGGTTGAAGCACAATAGAAGAATTCTGGCCCTATCGTGACTGGGGATGGGAAGGTGTGCACGGAGTATTTTAGATTTAGATTTGGAACTTCTAAGGGTTGCTTCCTGCTAGTAGAGGATTTCCAAACAGTTACATCCTGGGTGTTGCAGCAGGCTTAAAGAATGATGGAGTGTCAGAAGTAGGGGAGAAACACTCTTAGATTTGGGTCAGGAATTCCCCACACTGGTGTATATCAGGAGGTAGAGGAATGTCTCTGAATATTAATTATTGCATGCTAGCATGCCAAGGAAGCTTAAGGATTGTAGTAGTTTCAAAGATGGAGTGAGGTGCTGGAGATATGAATCAGTGGTTTTGATGCTTGCCTGTGAAGCCTTAAGGACCCAGGTTCGATTCACTCACATAAGTCAGATGCACAATATGGCGCATGCATCTGGAGTTTGTTTGTAGTAGCTGGAGGCCCTAGTGCACCCATTCTCTCTCTCTCTCCTTCTTTCTCAAATAAATAAATAAAATATGTTTTTTTTTTTTTTGAAAGATGAGAGAGTACCCAGCACTTTTGTTGCTAGGAATTAGAAGGTCTCTAAAACAGTTTTTGAGATTTGGGCTGGAATCTGCAAGGACTTTTGTATTCTCAGAGCTGAAGGTCCCAATAAAATACCACATCTTGTGAAATCTCAATAATAGGTGTAGAGATTACATTTCTTCATTTTTTATTTTTTCACAATTTTTGCTTATTCTCCCCCCGCCAACTTTTGTTGGTTTTTCAAGGTAGGGTCTTACCCTAGCTTAGTCTGATCTGGAATTCACTATGTAGTCTCAGGCTGTCCTTGGACTCATGGCGGTCCTCCTAGCTCTGCCTCCTAAGAGCTGGGATTAAAGGCATGCGCCACCATGCCAGGCTTTTTTCACATTTTTATGGGGGGGGGGAGATGAAAAATTGGTGCGCCAGGGCCTCCAGCCACTGCACTCAAACTCCAGACACATGTGCCACCTTGTGCGCATGCACAACCTTGTGCTTGCCTCACCTTGTGTGTCTGGCTTACGTGGGTCCTGCTGAGTTGAACATGAGTCCTTAGGCTTTGCAGACAAGCTCCTTAACTTCCAGACCATCTCTCTAGCCCACGTTTGTTCACTTTGTCATTAAAAACACTGAAGCTGGGAAAGGTAGAATGAATTGTCATAGTCACATGCCCAGTGATGGTATAGGTGGGTTTTGATGCTGATTTTCTATTTAAAAAATATATTTATTTATTTATCTATTTATTTGCAAGCAGAAAGAGATAGAAAGAAGAGAGATATACAGAGAGAATGGGAATGTCAGGGCTTCCAGCCACTGCAAACAAACACTGGAAGCATGTGCTACTTTGTGCATCTGGCCTTATGTGGGTACTGGGAATCAAACCCAGATCCTCAGGCTTTGCAGACAAGCGCCTTAACTGCGGAGCCATCACTCCAGCCCAGATGCTGGTTTTCTTGTTTCATAGCAGGTCTCCTTTCTGCTGTACTGTGTCATTGCAGTTTGTGTGTGTGTGTGTGTGTGTGTGTGTGTGTGTGTGTGTGTGTGAAGACCAGACATTGACAGTAGTTGTCTTCCTCAATTGTTCTCTGTCTTCTTTCTTTGGGAGAAGGCTTTGATGTAGGGTCTTACTCTAGGCTGGTTGGAACTCACTCTGTAGTCCCAGATTAATTTCCAACTCACAGCAATCCTCCTACATCTGCCTTCTGAGTGCTAGGATTAAAGGTGTGTGCCATCAGACTGGGACTTTTTTTTTTTATTTTTTTTATTTTTTTTTATGAGACAGGATCTCTCACTGAACCTAGAGCTCTCTAGCCAGTCAGCAAGACTCAGGAACCTTCCCATCTCTGCCTCCCCAGGCTGAGATTGCAGGCCCACGGTGCCATGCCTGGCTTTTGCATGGGCATTGGAGATCCAAAGTCAGGTCCTCACATTTGTGTGGCAAGCATTTTACCCACTGAGCCACTTTCCCAGACCCCATCATTGCATTTTCTAACTATGTTCTTGTGAGGTCTTTATAGGCTCAGAACACAGTATGATGTAATGAATTAATAACTGAAGGCCAAGTGCTGTAAGTTTTATCCTAAGGCATGCTCTACCTTGGTACCCTATGATAGGGGTGCCCTGAATCACTGTATGATACTCGGAAAGTTCCTTTTATTTTGGGGGCCATTATTTTCTCGTTGGATCATATGTTTCAATGGTGGCTACAAAAAAGCAGTCATACAACCTTCATTTGTTTATTCTTTGTGTATTGATGAGCATTTTGAGCACCTATGTTCCAGGAATTGCTAGCACTGAGATACCAGATTACATAAGACAGGAACTGTGTGTGCTGTCAAATTCCTCCCATTCTGGCAGAGAAAGACTGAACATTACATGTTGGGCTCCCCTGGCAGGCAGTGCTGAGGAAGGACCAGGCCTGCTGGTTCCTCCCAAGGGGTTGAGGAGGAGGGTGGGTGTCGATGGCCAGGAACTCACCGCGCAGGGAGTCTCATCAAAGCAGGATCTCATTTTATTGTAACAGGCAGGTGTTTATATAGTATGGAGAACGAGGGCGGGATCTCAGGAGGGGACGAGGTGTAAGGACCAATTGCATACTGCGACTTTTGAAATGATTGGTCTAAGCGAGCGTGCGTGCGAGAACGCTAACTCCTGTGCGGAAGTAGCAGGCCAGAGGCCATTAGGCGTCCTGCTGAGTCCTAGCTGGCCAGAGACAGGTCCCCAAACATTAGCTAGGTTCAGGAAGTTCCACCAGGTCTCACGTCTGGGCCTCTCAAGGCCCAACAGTCACATATATAATAAATCAACTGTAATTGTGATGAGAATTAATATTAAGGGGACACTGTGGTGGATGTGCCTGGCAGAGAAACTGCAAGAACTTGACATTTAAGATGAAACTTGAAAGATAATAAGAATTATCCAAAGTGTGGTGGTGACATTTGGGGTGGCAAATGGTGGTGGTGTCAATGCAGGGAACGATGGTGGTGGAGTCGGTAAGGATAGGGGTGATGGCGGTGTTGGTGGTGTGACAGCATTGGTAATTATGTTGGGGCTAATGGTAGTCATGGTGATGATGGTGGTGGTGGTGATATCGATGAAGTTGCTGGTGATGCTGCTGACCATGGTTATGGTCATGGTGGCGGCAGTGGAACTGATGGTGGTGGAGGTGATGGTGGGTGGTGATGTTGATGATAGTGATGTTTGATGGCAGGGGTTATTGTAATGGCACTGACAGTGGTACTGATGGTGGTGTGTGGAGGTAATGGCGATAATAATAGTGACGTCACCGACGATGGTTCTTGCAATTACCTTCCCCTTGCTAGGACACAACACCAGACCAGAAGCAGCTTAGGTTAAGGAAGGGGTTTACTTCAGCTTATGCTTTTGAGGAAAAGCTTTATCACGGCAGGGCAAGCATGGCAGTGCAGAAAGATGGGCTGTCACATCTTGTCACTTCAGCTTGGAGGAAGCAGCCAGAGTTTGCTCACCCTGAACACCCAGTGGGGCTCGGCTAATAAGCCTCAAGGCCTGCCCCCAGTGACACATTTCCTCCAATAAGGCTCCCCCTCTCAAAGGCACCAACAGTTGGGGATTAATAAGGAATTTTGTTTGTTTGTTTGTGTTTTGGTTTTTCAAGGTAGGTTCTCACTCTAGCCCAGGCTGACCTGGAATTTACTCAGGCTGGCCTCGAACTCATGGCGATCCTCCTACCTCTGCCTCCCGAGTGCTGGGATTAAAGGTGTGCTCCACCACGCCGGGCTTGAGTATAAGGTTTAATCACAAACATTTGAGGCTCTGGGGGACATTTCACATTCAAACCAGCACAATAATGGTCATAGTGGTGGTGGTGGTGGATAGGCTGATGATGATCATGGTGGGAATGGCAGTGACAGTGACAATAGTGGTGATGGTGGTGACTTAAAATGGGCAAAGGCTGAGAAGCATTTGGCAAGTTTGAGGAACAGAATGACAGTCAGAGCAAGGCAAATCTAGCCCAAGTATTCACGGTAGCCACGACTAACTAACGCGTGAGGCAGAATCCTGGCCGGAGATCCTGCAAGGCAGACATGCTGGGTCTGAGCCTTGCCAGGTCCAGGCTGCAGCAGTTTTCTCAGCCACACTAGCACACTCTCTTCCTAACGCAGTCTGGCATGACCCCGAGGCAGGTGTGGTCTGGCCTCTGCCAGATGCTCTGCTGTCTCCTCCCGCTCTGTCCTGTCTTTTGCGTCTCCTTTCCCTTCCTCTCTCTCTCCCTCCCTCCATCCATTTGCCCATCTGTCCAGCCTTTTGTTCTTTCAAAGAGCATTTCTTTAATATCTACTAAGAGCTAGATGTTTCACTGGGTACTTCTGGCATGGCCCAAAGATGGTGAATCAGTAGCGAGTATGATCCAGATAATCCTTGTCCCTGTGGAATTTTTAGCCTGGCAGGAACTTGGTGCTGCTGTCGTTATAGAACACACCCCCACACTCTTCCTGGGGTGCCATGGAAGTGTGGCCATCGGAGTCCTTGATGAAAGTCTTGGAATGCAAACGTTCTGCAGCTTGTACAACCAAAATGAAAGTGGGGTGGTGGTGGTGGGGAGAATGGATGTGAGGCTGTAATTACTAGAGTTACACCAGGGGCAGAAGAGATTGGATTTGGGAGGTTTCCGTAGAATAAGATATGTCCAGTTAATAGTCTGAAATATACATGTCAATGTCTTATGCCCAGGTCACGAAGTCCCCAAAGACCACCGAGAGTCAGACACATATGCAACAGCAAAGAGCTTTATTCTGAGCTTAAGCTCAGACTCTTGACTTCACCAGCGCAGTGGATCCGTACAAGAGCCCTGAGCAGCAGTGGGGCAGGGTTTTTTATAGGGATTTGAACAAAGAAGTAGGGGAATGGTTACATGATTGGCTGATTTAAGCAGTAACTGCACTTGTATTTTTCTGATAGGCTTAGGATGCTGGTGGGCAAAGCTCGTGGGCAGGGGCCTAGGGGGATCCCAAGCAGATTAGGTAACCTTTATTGTGATTGGCTATGTGTAGTTGAGGAACTTTAAACAAAATTATTTTAAGCAAACTTTATCTATGACCACAGGAACACGTGGTGCAGACAGTCTATTCCCCCTTATCAGGAAACTGACCTTGCTGGGAAGCAGAAACTTAGGCCTACTGATGATTCTGAGGCTTATTATGGCTTCCTGAGTCCTTCAAATGTTGTTCTGTTTTAGGGATAGGAGACAGATAGAGGTTCTGCCTTTATGGGCTTGATTCTCACAGGAGAAATAGAAATTAGGCAACTAGCTGGCTGTGTGGTGATGCACGCCTGTAATCCCAGCACTCAGGGGCAGAGGCAGGGGGTCTCTTGGGCCTCTGGCTAATTAGTGTCAGCAAACTAACAGAGATACTGTCTCAAAAATAAACTCGAGGGCTGGAGAGATGGCTTAGCGGTTAAGCGCTTGCCTGTGAAGCCTAAGGACCCTGGTTCGAGGCTCGGTTCCCCAGGACCCACGTGAGCCAGAGGCACAAGGGGGCGCATGTGGCTGGAGGCCCTGGCACGCCCATTCTCTCTCTCTCCCTCTATCTGTCCTTCTCTCTGTGTCTGTCACTCTCAAATAAATAAATAATTAATTAAAAAAAATAAAAAAATAAAAAAATAAACTCGAGGAGCCAGGCATGGTAGCACACACCTTTAATTCCCGCACTAGGGAGGCAGAGGTAGGAGGATTGCCAAGAGTTTGAGGCCACCCTGAGACTACGTAGTGAATTCCAGGTCAGCCTGAGCTAGCATGAAACCCTACCTCGGAAAACACAATACAACAACAACCAAAATAAAATAAATAAACTGGAGGTCAGGCGTGGTGGTTCGTGTCTTTAATCCCAGCACTTAGGAAGCAGAGGTAAAAGGATCCCCATGAGTTCAAGGCCACCCTGAGACTACATAGTGAGTTTCAGGTTGGCCTGGGCTAGAGCAGAACTCTATCTCGAAAAATAAAAAGGTGGAGGGCAATTAAGGAAGACAGCTGATGTCAACTCTGGCCTCTACTCACACATGTGTACATGTATGCACACTCCCACACACGGTTTCATGCTCACATGAACATGCACACACCACACACACACAAAGAAAAACAAAAGCAACCAGATAGACAGTACTAATACAAATTTAGATATATTAGTAATTATCATCTGTGATGAATGCTATGAATAACAAGTAGACCACCAGGAAAATGACAAGATGACCAGAAAAACGACTTAGGATGTGAGGGCTGGCTTACAAAGCCTGATGGCCCAGGTTCAACTTCTTAGCCACCAGTGTAAAGCCAGAGGAGCATTTGTTTGGAGTGGCAAGAAACCCTGGTGTGTATGAACAGTATCTCTCTCTCTCTCTTTCTCCCTGTTTTTCTCTCACATGTGCAAATAAGTAATTTGTAAAAAATTTTTATTGACAACTTCCATATACTTTTTATATACAATGTACCATGATCAAAATGTCCTGTCACCACTTTCTTTTTCCCCTTCCCAAGTCCCTTCCCATGAGGCAGGAGAGATGGCTCAGCAGTTGAAGCACTTGCTTGCAAAGCCTAACAGCCTGGGTTTCATTCCCCAGTACCCACAGAAAGTGGCCTATGCATCTGCAGTTTGTTTGTAGTGGCAGAAGGCCCTGATGTACCCATTCTCTCTCTCTCTCTCTACTTGACAGTAAATAAATTAAAAAAAAATTTTTTTCTTTTTTCAAGGTAGGGTCTCACTCTAGCCCAGGCTGACCTGGAATTCACTATGGAGTCTCAGGGTGGCCTCGAACTCATGGTGATCCTCCTACCTCTGCCTCCCGAGTGCTGGGATTAAAGGCGTGCGCCACCACTCCCGGCTAAATAAAAATTTTTTAAAAAGGGGGGAAAACCAAATCCTGTCCACTGAATCCCTTCTTTCCATCTAGTTTTTATTCTATTTTTTAAAGGTTTATTTTTATTTATTTATTAGTGACAGAGAGAGAGAGAAGAGGAGAAGAGAGAAGAGGGGAGGAAATGGGTGCACCAGGGCCTCCAGCTACTGCAAGTGAACTCCAGACGCATGTGCCACCATGTGCATCTGGCTTATGTGAGACGTGGGGAATCAAACCTGGGTCCTTAGGCTTTGCAGGAATGCACCTTAACTGCTAAGCCATCTCTCC
Organism: Jaculus jaculus; assembly: GCF_020740685.1. Lineage (NCBI taxonomy): Eukaryota > Metazoa > Chordata > Mammalia > Rodentia > Dipodidae > Jaculus > Jaculus jaculus. The sequence goes on along the minus strand of NC_059115.1, from coordinate 16,289,434 downwards.
AGCCCTAGTTTTTATTCCATTTTGATGTCATAATTTCCCCTCCTATTTCAGGTCTTGTGTAGGTACTGTCAGCACTGTGTGATCATGAATATCAAGGCCACCTTGTGTGTGGATGACAGCATTGTAAGCACGCCTCTCCTTCCTTTGGCTCTTACATTCTTTCCACCACCTCTTCTGCAAATCATTTTTTAAAACTATTTTATTTATTTGTTTGAGATAGGGAAAGAGAGAGAATGGGCATGTTAGGGCCTCTAGCCACCACAAACTCCAGATGCATGTGCCACCTTGTGCAGCTGGCTTATGTGGGTACCGGGGAATAGAACCTGGGTCCTTGGCTTCATAGGCAAGTGCCTTAACTGCTAAACTATCTCTCCAGCCCCAAATAAGTAATTTTTTTGTTGTTGTTTTTTGAGTTAGGGTCTCACTCTAGCCCAGGCTGACCTGGAATTCACTATGGAGTCTCAGGGTGGCCTCAAACTCACAGTGATCCTCCTACCTCTGCCTCCCGAGGGCTGGGATTAAAGGCATGCGCCACCACGCCCGGCTAATTTTTTGAAAATATATTTTATTTATTTATTTGAGAGAGAGAAAGAGAGGGAGAGAGAATAGGCATGCCAAGGTCGCCAGCCGCTGCAGATGAATTCCTGACACATGCGCCCCTTTGTGCATCTGGCTTACATAGGTCCTGGGGAATTGAACCTAAGTCCTTTGGCTTTGCAGGTATATCGGTTTTTCGAGGTAGGGTCTCATTCTTGCCCGGGCTGAGCTGGAATTCACTATGTAGTCTGAGGATGGCCTCGAACTCACGGCAATCCTCCTACCTGTGCCTCCTGAGTGCTGGGATTATAGGCATGCACCATCACACCTGGCTTCTTTTGGTTTTTCTTTTTTGTTTGTTTGTTTTTTTGAGGCAGGGTGTCAATTTAGCTCAGGCTGACCTGGAAATTAAGTACATATTCTTAGGCTGGCCTCAAACTCACAGTGATCCTTCTACCTCTGTCTCCTGAGTGCTGGGATTAAAGGCGTGCACCACTATGCCCAGGTGAGCTTGCGGTTTTCATGAGCCCCAGCAATTCTCCTGTCTCTGCTCCCCACGGGCTGGGGTTACAGGCATGCATGGCTACTCTCTGCTGTCTACATGGATGCTGGGAATTGACTTCAGCCAGCCTCAAGGAAGCCCTCTTACCCACTGAGCCATCTCTTCAGCCCCAACGCTAGAACTTTCAACCCTCCTGCTTCAGCTTCCTGAAGTTGAGATTACATTAACTTTAATTTTCTGCCTCTTTAGTGTTGTGTTTGATTAGCAAAAATCTTATGAGGGAAACATGAACAATATAACACTTACCATAGTTATTTCTTCTTCTTGTTTTGAGATAGGGCTCTTGTCTATGTAGCCCTATCTGGTCTGGGACTTGCTATGTAATTAGGCTGGCCTTAAACTTGTAGTGATTCTCCTGCCTATGCTTCCTGGGTGCCAGAATTACAGCCGTCCACCGCCATGCCTAGCTACCCGCTCAACCATTTTCCAGTGTGAGAGCTGTTAACAATAATCATACCTATACTGTTGTGCAATGGTCACTACACCCATCTCCAGGACTCTTCATCTTCCTTAGTGGTCACTCTGTCCCAGCCAACACGCACTGCCCATCTCCGCTCTGCTCACCGTCCCTCGGCACCCCTCATTCTACTTTCTGTCCCTATGAATTTGTTTCTTGTTCCTTGTTTTATGTTTCTGGAAGCAATCTTCCTGTCTCCACCTCCCAAGTACCGGGATTCCCGAACTGCACCTCCAGGCCTGGCCTTTGTCCCTTGTTTATCTCCAGCTTCCCATATGGAGCCTGCTGATCCCCATTGCTTTTCAGATCATCAAAGTTTGTTGCCAGGTGTGGTGGCGCACGCCTTTAATCTCAGCACTCCTGAGGCCGATAGAAGGATCGCTGTGAGTTCAAGGCCAGCCTGCGACTACCTAGTGAATTCCAGGTCAGCCTGGGTTAGAGTGAGATCTTACCTCAAACAAACAAAAGGGAAAAATAAAAAAGAAAAAGAAAGAAAACCACGCAGTAAAGAAGTGCTAGTTGACAAGAGCAAGGTGATCAGCAAGAGTGGGGGGACGAGTGAAATGAGAGGGGCGACGGGGCAAGTAGGGTCAAAACACGTTATATACATGGATGAAAGTGTCGTAGTGAGACCCGTCATTATATATGACTAATAAAGAGTGATGAGCCAGGTGTGGTGCTGCATATATTATATTCACATGACAATGTCACAGTGAAACCCATGATTATGTATAATTAACATACATAACATATAATATATAAAACGAGGGCTAGAGAGGCGGCTTATTGGTTAAGGCACTTGCCTGCAAAGCCGAAGGATCCAAGTTTGATTCCCCAACACCCATGTAAGCCAGGTGCACAAGGTGGCACGTGTGTCTGGAGTCCACTTGCAGCTGCTGAAGGCCCTGGTGCACACATTCTCTTTCTCCCAAACAAATAAAATGAAAAACAAAGTTAGGGAAAAAATGACAAGCCGGGCGTGGTGGCGCACGCCTTTAATCCCAGACCTCAGGAGGCAGAGGTGGGAGGATGGCCGTGAGCTCAAGGATGGCCTGAGGCCACAGAGTGAGTTCCAGGTCCGCCTGGGCTAGAGCGAAACCCTACTTCGAAAAACCAAAACCAACCAAACAAACAAATTAGAGAAAGGAAGGAAGGAAGGAAGATATTGGAGGGGCTCCCGAATGTTTTGATTGATCAAGGCGCGGAAGGAGGGGACAGTCCCCAAAGGTCTCCCGGGTGAGGGACTCACTCTCCTCTCCCCCCGCAGGTCTGCTGCTCCTGGCCAGCCTGGAGGTGTTCCGGCATTCCGTGGTCGCCCTGCTCCAGTCTGGGGTCCCCGAGCCTCAGGCACCACGCCTGACCTATGAGTATTCCTGGTCCCTGGGCTGTGGTGTAGCAGCTGGCCTGATCCTGCTGGTGGGGGGCGGCTGCTTCCTGCTGTTTACCCTGCCCTCCTGGCCTTGGGGGTCACTGTGCCCCAAGCGAGGAAGCCCGACCGCCTAGCACCACAGCGAGCCTTTTCCGGTGTCTTCCAAGCCCTGCCTCCGTCTCCAACTCTTCCCCCCGAGATCTTGCACCCCTCTGCTAGAGACAGTGTCCTTTCCACTCTGGGGTGAGGGGGCCCACGGTGATTCCTCAGTCTTGCCTCTTGTACCCTTATCCTTTTCTCTCTGTGAACATGTGTTTCTTAATGGCTGAATTTGGGTTGCTGGGTTGCAGTGAGAAGTGACTGTGTAAATGGGGGCTCCCTAGGGAAGCTGATCTGGACCTGATGGAGAGACGGACAAGGGTGTGGACCCCGCGGGAGGGCTCCAGGACTGTGGGGAATTGGCTTGCGGGAGAAATAGCCTCTAAATGACCCGGTGGGACAGACAGGGAACAACTGGGTCTGAGTTCACTGTGATCTGACTTGGTATTAAAGAGTTGGAAACTCTAACAGCTGTCGTTTGGCGTTTGCTTGTCCTAGGGTCATGCTCACCAGGGTGGAACAAAGTGACCTGGGACCTTTCAAGCAATCCACCACCACCACATGCTACCATCAGTCCTGAGTCATGTGGCCACAAGCCCACAGTGGTGACAGACAAGAGCGAGTTAAACACAACAGTCCAGAACGCAGACATTGTCACAGGTTGAATTGCATTCCTCACAAAAGTTCATGTGCTTGGGGCCTGACTTCCAGTGCCTAGGAATGTGACCTTGTTTGGTGACCATTGTGCGTGCGTGCGTGCGTGCGTGCGTGCGTGCGTGTGTGTGTGTGTGTGTGTGTGTTGGGGTGGGTGTCTGTGTGTGGATGTATGTGGGTTTATAGGTGTGTGGTTGCATGTACATGTGTGGGCGTGTGTGTGGAGGCCAGAGGACAACCTGGTGTGTTACCTTAGGAACACCATCCAGCTCCTCTGAGACAGGGTCTCTCTTTGGCCAGGAGCTCATCAGCTACGTCACACTGGCTGGCTAGTGGGCCACAGGGACTCTTCTGTCTCTGCTGTCTTTGTTTTTCTTTTTGGTTTACTCACTCTGGTCCAGGCTGACCTGGAACTAACTATGTAGACTCAGGGTGGGCTCGAACTCACGGCGATCCTCCTACCTCTAACCTCTGCCTCCGGAGTGCTGGGATTAAAGGCGTGCACCCCCATGCCCAGCTTCCATTTTAGTTTTTTTTTGTTAATATTTTATTTATTTATTTGAGAGCGACAGAGACAGAGAGAAAGCTAGATAGAGGGAGAGAGAGAGAGAATGGGCGCGCCAGGGCTTCCAGCCTCTGCAAACGAACTCCAGACGCGTGCACCCCCTTGTGCATCTGGCTTACTTGGGACCTGGGGAACCGAGCCTCGAACTGGGGTCCTTAGGCTTCACAGGCGAGCGCTTAACCGCTAAGCCATCTCTCCAGCCCCCATTTTAGTTTTTTGACACAAGCTTTTGCTAGGTAGGCTGGACTGGCCTCAAATTCTCAATCCTCCTGCCTCAGCCTCTTGAGTGCTGGGATTAAAGGTATGTGCTACCATGCTTGGATCTGGAGAGAGGATTTTGTTTATTGATTGATTGAGATAGGGTCTCACTGGATGGTCCTATCTTGGAACTCACTATATAGCCCAGGCTTTCCTCCTGCCACAACCTCCTAAGTGCTGGGATCACAAATGTGTACCAGTGCACCCGGCTCTGGAGACCAGATCTCTACACAGGTAATTGGGTCAGCAGGGTGGGTTCTAACTCAACATCACTGATGTCTTCATGAAAAAGGGAAACTGGGACCCAGAGACAGGTATAGACTGAGGGAAGGTGGCAGAAGGAACACAGGAAGACGACGACCATCTGGACACCAAGGAGGACCCCAGGACAGATTCCCATGTCAAGTTTCAGAAGGACCCAGCCACGCCCACGCCTGGCTCTCACTTACAGCAAGCATCCAGAACCACACGGCTAACAGGCTTGTCGTTCAAGCACCTGACAGTGTGATTTGCTATGACAGTCCCAACAGGTGAAGCTACATTTTGGTGACCAGGAGTGGGGATGCTTCTGGGACAGATAAGAAAAGTGTGTGGATGTGCAGGCAGCCTTGTGCTCCTACTGCTGCGACCTCCTCGCCTGGTCCCTTCAAACTGCAAGCCAAAGTAATCTCTTCCTCCCTTAAGTTGCTTCTGGCCAGGTATGCTGTTACAGTGACGAGAAAAGCTGTAAATAAAAATACATTACATCTATTATATGTGTATATTACATAGGCAAATTACATTTAGGTGCTACAAAAAAATCATGTGTACTATAACTTGTCCCATGGCTGAAAGGGACTGTCTTATTAAGAAGACATCACTGTCATTTAGGAAATGTGGGGTGACCCTTTCTGGGTTTGCTGAGTGTGTGCCTTGACTCTCAGAATGTGTATTCTGAACATGTCATCAATACTGGGCTGAGGACGCTGAGGTTAAAGAGAGCTGGGACACACAGATCCTTCATAAGCTAGTGGAGGAGTGGTCAAAAGTGGTGCTCTGAGGGCTGGAGGGATGGCTTAGCCATTAAGGCAAAGCCAAAGGACCCAGGTTCGATTCCCCAGTACCCATGTAGGCCAGAAGATGCACAAGGTGGCACATGCATGTGGAGTTCGTTTACAGTGGCTGGAAGCTTTGGCATGCCCACTCTCTATCTCCCTGATGATGATGATGATGATGATGATAATGATAATAAAGTGGTGCTCTGAAATGCCAACAAATGCTGGCAAGGGTGTGGGAAAGGGGGAACTCTTATTCTCTCAGTGGGGGGTATAAGCTGATGCAGCCAATATGGAAATCACTGTGGAGGTTTTTCAAAAAGCTAAAATTGAACTACCATATGATCCAGCTATACCATCCCTGGGCATACACCCTAAGGATGTTTATATACAACCTCAGAGATACTTGCACATCTGTGTTCATTGCGACTCTGTTCACAATAGTTAAGAAATGGAATCAGCCTAGATATATCCATCAACTGATGTGTGGATGATGAAAATGTGTCAGGAGCCATAGAGCAAAAGCCTCTCCATTTTGCCTGGGCCTGCTCATAAACTGACTCATTACTCAGAAAGCTGGTCCATCCAGCTTTCTGTTAGGTACTTCTGGAACCGGTCAGCAGACTACTTACAGAATCTTATCTTTTGCAAAAAGCCAGTTTATGGTCAGGATGTGAAACCTGGTGCAGTCAGGATGTTAAGCCAGTGAGGCAAGATTAGATGAACACCTAATTACAACCCCTCTAGGTTTCCTGACAACTCCTTGCCCTGGCCACGTCCCCTTCCCCCTACAACTCCTTGCCCTGACCACGTCTCCTTCCCCCTACAACCCTATATAAACCTACGTGTAAGAATAAACTCTTGAGGCGGTGACAAATGTCTAGCATGGTCTCCTTCTTGTGTCTGTTTGCCTACTTTCATTCAGGTTGATTTTCACCTCGCTCCTTTGTTTGATTCCCCGCTGGCCGGGGCAAAAATGTGGCACATATACACAATGGAGCTATACCAGCTGTAAAGAAAAATGAAGTTATGAAATTTTCAGAAAAATAAATGGGATTGGAAAAATGATAGTACATGAGGTAACCCAATCCTATATACACATACATATGCATCCATTCTCACATAAATACACATGAGTATATACATATGTGTGCATATTTATGTGAGAATGAATGGGTGTAGAGTCCATGAAATGAGAAGGGGACAATGAGAGACTGGTTAAAAAGAGGGAGGCTTTCGGGGAGTTTTCGTAGAGAGGGTCATAGAACACACACTATGAGGTCAAGCAGGGACTGCTGAGTGTGGAAGGGTACAATCAGGAATGGGGTACAGGGAGATGGGAGAGAGGAGCTGGTGAGGGAGGACTGTACAAAAAGCATAAAGCCAGGAGCCATGTCTCATGCCTATGATCCCAACATTGGAGGATCACTGTGAATTCAAGGCCAGCCTGGGCTAGAGTGAGACCCTGCTTCCAAAAAAAAAAAAAAAAAAAGTGCTGGGCTGGAGAGATGGCTTGGTGGTTAAGGCATTTTCCTGCAAAGCCAAAGGACCTCAGTTTGACTTCCCGGGACCCACTCAAGCCAGAAGCACAAGGTGGCACATGAGTCTGGTGTTGGTTTCAAGTGGCTGGGAGCCCTGGTGCGCCCATTCCCATTCTCTCTCTCTCTGCCTCTTTCCCTCTCTCTCAAATAAATAAAAATAAAATATTTAAGGCAAAAAAGAAAAAAAAGTGCCAGCACTCAGGAGGCAGAGGTAGGATTTCTGTTTGAGGCCACCCTGAGACTACATAATGAATTCCAGGTCAGTCTGGGCTAGAGTGAGACTCTACTTTGAAAATGAAAACAAACAACAAAAAACAATCTGTATATGAGAATGCCATAAAACCCACTACTTTGTAAGCTAATGATGATGATAATATTGTTATGTAATCAATTATGCCATGTTGTAATATAATAAATATAATGTTGATGATGATTGTTTTAAGAGGCTGGCTTAATTCCTGGCCCCACCATTCATAACCAGGCAACTTGTCCCATCTCTCCGTGCCTCCGTTTCGTCCGCGTGGCGGACAGTTCACGGACAGCACAGCAGCGACGTCCCAGGGTCAGTGTGAGGAGTAAATGCGACAGTAATCCCTGCAAAGCTTCAAGGAGGCTGCCTGGCACGGTCGTAGCTGCATCTGTCTTTGTGGTTATTATTATTATTTATCAAGTGGCACTTTGGGTCTGGCGTACAGTAGAGGGTAAAGAAGGGTCCCTGCAGAGCTGACAGTCTTCCGATGGAAACAGATATTAATCACATCATCATACTAATGAATGTGTAATTATAAACTGAGATAAGTGCTGGGAAGAGAGATCATCAACTCTTTTCCCCCCATTACTCTTTGCCCAGCCGGCTCATGGGCTCCCAGAGAGCCGGGTACTGTGGGGCCTGGGAAGGGCTCTGGGCCTGGGGGATGCTTCTGTCTACTGGGTCTTCACTTCAAATGTCCTTTCTACTTGGAATCCGGGCAGGAAAGAGGCTGGCCTTGGGTATGACAGCTAAAGGAGTCTGTGACTTCTCCCAGACTGTCCCAACCACAGCTTCTCTGGATTAGTCACCTTTTGGTCACTGTGACAAAACATGTGATAATTATCAGCTAACATTGGGTGCTGGGGCCAGCAAGTGCAAGAGCCTGGATGGGGTCCTCTCATGGGGGCTAGGGAAAAGCCAACCAAAACAAACAACAAGTGAATTGGAGCTGAGTGTGGTGCTGCACCCCCATCCTCTCAGGGCTACAGTGTCTGGAACAAGCGGGTGGGGCAATTTGGCACAGCCTGGGCTACATAGTAAAACCTTATCTCGAAAACCAAGGGCTAGAGAGGTAGCTCAGTGATAGGACCCTTATCTAGAATCCCTCAGTGAAGGGATGGAGACATGAATCAGCGGCACAGCACTTGTCTAGAACCCACAGTGAGGGGCTGGAGCGTGGCTCAGAGGTAGAGCACTTGTCTAGAATCCACAGTGAGGGGCTGGGGTGTCGCTCAGTGGTAGAGTTCTTCCTAGCATGTACAAAACTGAGCTTTTATCTCTAGCCAAATAATGAGAGAGAGAGAGAGAAGGAGGGAAGGAGAAAAAGGTAGAGGGAAGAAGAAAAGAAAATCTTTACAGAACTTATAAAGAACTGTTTTATTTTGGCTGACACCTTCAGAGGTTTCAGTCTGTGGTGAGTTGGTTCTATGACTCTGAGTTTGTGGGGACACAGGGCTGCATGATAAATTATGTGGTAGAGGAGGCCTGTTCACCGCATGGCTGCCAGGAAGCAAAAATATTACCAGAAGGATCTGGAGTGCTAATATCCCTTCAGGACAAGACCCCAGCAACCTCAGTTCCTCCCAGTAAGCCCGATCTTCGGAATGGTCCACTCCCCTCTAGTAGCAGTGCAGGCAGACAACCAAGCCTTCAACACTGGTCTTTGGGAGATACTCAAGAGTCAAATGACAGCCCTCCTTTCGTGGACGCCAGGCCTTGAAGTCATGGTTTCAGTTCCCCATGGGAGAGATGGAAGGGGAGGAAGGAGGAAGGTGCATGGATTACTCAGAAGTGGAGGAGAGACCCTTTGAGGCCACGCACTATGGAACATTATCCAAGCACTAATTTGTAGAACTATGGTTGACAACAATGTATTCCTGTGTTAGCATGCATAGCTATGATTTATAGCTGACCAGCAAGCCTTTAGGGATCCCATCCCCATCTCCCCAGCACTGAGATTACCAGCACACACTGCCAAGCCCCAGGTTCCCTCAGCCTTGAGGGGTGCGCTGTACATCTCCTTTAGTGTTGAGCTCCTGGCAGCTTCGGATTTTCTGCTTTGATGACTTTTGAGTCTCCTCAGTGTCTGCTGCCATCTCCACAGGGAAGGTTCTGGGGCTAGAGGTGACAGCAGCACTCGTTTATTTATTTAATTTGAAAAAAATTAAATATTTTATTTATATATTTATGAGAGAGAGAAAAAGAGAGAGAGAGAGAGAGAATGGGCACACTAGGGCCTCCAGCCACTGCAAATGAACTCCAAATGCATGTGTCATCTTGTGCATCTGGCTTACATGGGTTCTGGAGAATCAAACCTGGGTCATTAGACATAATAGGCAAGTGCCTTAACCACTAAGTCATCTGTCCAGCTCCTACAGGTCAATGCCTTTAACTGCTGAGCCATCTCTTCAGCCCTAGGTTTTCCTCCCTCCCTCCCTCCCTCCCTCCCTTCCCTCTTTTCTTTTTTTTTTTTTTTTTAATTTCCAAGGTAGGGCCTCACTGTAGTCCAGGCTGATCTGGAATTCACTATGTAGTCTCAGGGTAGCCACGAACTCACAGTGATCCACCTACCTCTGCCTCCCAAGTGTTGGGATTAAAGGCGTGCGCCACGCCTACCTAGGTTTTCTTAACCGAGCCTCTAACCCGGGTCCTTAGGCTTCACAGGCAAGCGCTTAACCACTAAGCCATCTCTCCAGCCAAGGTTTTCTTTTAAAATATATTTATTTATTTATTTGCAAGGAGAGAGAGAGAGAAAGAAGAGGGAGGAGGCAGTGCAATGATACACAGCCTTGGTGGGTAACCAATGACTTTCTGAATGGCTAAGAGTTCTGCTCAGTGGAAAGGAACCCATAGCTGGAACTGGGAATCAGGCCAGAATTCTAGATACCAAGATTATGTTCTCCAATGCCAAGTTCCCACTAGTATTTGGCCAAAAGAGGGGTAACATCCATCAAAACCTCTCTAAATTAACAATGCTTATCCCATTTAACCTATGTTAACTACATTCTCCATTGGAGAAGCTGTTTTTCTTTTTCAGAAGGTAGCAAGACCAGAGGAGATAAACCACCCCTCACACTTTAGCCAAGGCCCAGTGAGATCACAGAGGAATGGGTGAGTGCAGCTTCCATGGTGAGCCTGACAGTCGGCACCAGGGTGAAGGAGACAGGCGTTGATACCAAAAGGCATTGATACCAAAGCAGAAATCCAGAGGCTCCTGAGAGCTCATCACTGAAGTAGTCTTAGAACATATCCACCACGGCTGGGAGAGGGGTGGAAAGATTGTAAGAGCCACAGTTTGGAACAGCATGCCCTCCCCACAATAACTGACTGCTACTCCCACAATGCATAACCCACAACCCCATAGGGAATACCAGCAGAATGGGGGCAGGGAGGAGGGAAATGATGGTGCCAACACACACGTGTCCATACAAAGTCTATTCATAATAATAATAAGAAAAGAAAGTGAGGCATGATGGGAAAGATAAGGCAAATGAAGGGGACGTGGGAAAGGATAGGACTCCTTCACTCAGTCTCATTGAAGTGTCACCAGCTGAGAATCAAGAATTCCTGGACCTGGAGAGATGACTTAGCAGTTGAGGCACTTGCCTGCAAAGCCAAAGAATCCAGGTTTGGTTCCCCCAGGACCCACGTGAGCCAGATACACAAGGTGATGCATACATCTGGAGTTCGTTTCCAGTGGCTGGTGGCTCTGGTGCATTCATTCTTTCTTTCTCTCAATCTGCCTCTTTCAAATAAAAATAATTTTTTTTTTTTTTAAGAATTCCAGCCACGTGTGGTGGTGCACACCTTTAATCCCAGCACTTTTAGAAGAAGAGGTAGAAGGATCACTGTGAGTTTGAGGCCAGCCTGAGACTACAGAGTGAATTCCAGGTCAGCCTGGCCTAGAGCAAGACCACACCACCTCAAAAAAGAAAAGGATTCTAGCACAGTTAACACTATTTGCTGTGAAAATTGCCTATGTAGAGATATTTGGAATAAGAATGATGGGGGCTGGGAATTTGGCTCAGCGATTGAAGGCTTATTTTCAATGCCTGGCAACCCTAGATGCACAAAGTGGCACATGTGCCTGAAGTTCGTTTGCAACAGCAAGAAGCCCTGGTGTGCCCAAGCACAATCTCTCTCTCCTTGCAAATAAAAACCAAGAGTGGGGCTGGCGAGATGGCTTAGCGGTTAAGGCACTTGCCTGCAAAGCCTAAGGACCTAGGTTCAATGCTCCAGGGCCCACGTAAGCCAGATGCACAAGGCAACACATGTGTCTGGAGTTCATTTGCAGCAGCTGGAGGCCCTAGAATGCCCACTCTCTCTCTGTCTCTCTCTCTCTGGCTCTCTTTCTCAAATAAATAAATAAAAATATAATTAAAAAAAAAAAACAAATAGCAGTGAACCGTGGTTAAGACCTGAGCATATATCACCTTCAAGTGTGACCTTATTTCTTTCCCAGATATCTGGGAATCTCACAAACAAGCTGGTAAGCTTTGCTTACAGTAGAAACATGTCATAACTTCCCCGGTGACTTACAGTTTTATCTTATCAGCTGTCACCACACTGAACCCACCTCAGACACCTACAATCTCATTTACTAAAGCAGGAGTGGTTCCTTAGCAACCCTTGGGGATGCAGCGTCAGAAGTCCCCAAATATGGAGTCAATACAAAAAATTGGGTTATCGCAAAGACTAGTAAGTGTGCCTCTCTGAAGAAGCTCACACCTGCTCTTGAGTGTGCGCTCCTCCCCAAGCACCTCTCCTGCTTAAATCTATGGTGAAAATCTCTTCGTGGGCTGGAGGGGTGGCTCAGCGGTTAAGGCACTTGTGTGTAAAGCTTAACAAACTGGGCTCGATGCTCCAGTATCCACGTAAAGCCAGATGTGCAGAGGTTCCTGCATGTGGAGCTCATTTGCAGCGGCTGGAAGCCCTGGCACACTCGTTCTCTTTGTCTCTCTTCTCTCTCTGCTTGAGGATAAATAAGTAATATTTTTTTAAATTCCCTTCCTCATTCAGCGGTGGCCGCTATGCAGATGGGATTTTTCTAGCTTACCCACCTCACTTGGCACCCTCCACAACCATGTCTGACAGACCAGATATGGCTGAGATGGAGAAATTCCGTGAGTTGAAACTGAAGAAGGCAGAAACGCAAGAGCAAAGGCCTCAGCCTTCAAAAGAAGCCATGGATCAGGAGAGGCGAGCTGGCGAACGGTAGCGAGGCCAGCGCTGGGCCTTCCACGAGCCTTGCCTCCTTGTTCTGCTTTACATGGCCAAGCATGTTCATGTACGTGCACTACAGCTTACTTTCACTTATCTGTTAGGGAAGATTTGGGCCATTTGCAGTTTGGGGCTGTTACACACAGGTACCATCTGAGTCCTCCATGGTTGTACCTCTGCCACTCACAAAGGGAAATGACTACGGTGGGTTAGAGGGTTGTCTCCAGTCAAACAGACCCTCTTACAGCCATCCTTGCCAGCTGCTGGAGATGGCTCTGTGGTTAAAGGGACTTCCTTGCCAAGTCTGATGGCCCAGGTCCGATTCCCCAGTACCCATGTAAAGCCAGATGCACAGAGTGGCACATGTCTCTGGAGTTCTTTTGCAATGACAGGAGGCTCTTCTGTACCCATACTTACTCTCTCTACCTCTCATCCCTCTCTCAAAATAAAGAAAGAAATAAAAAACATATTTTAAATTAAAACACAGGAGTGAGGGCTGGGGAGATGGCTCAGTAAGAGCATGTGTCACAAGATGAGGGCCTGAGGGGAACTGAGACCTCCTGAGTTCGATTCCTCAGGACCTACATGCGGTATGACCACACATGCCTGTAACCTTAGTCCTGTGGGAAACAAAGACCAGAGAACCGCTGGGGCTGAAAACTTTAGCTTTGCATTCACAGACTCTGTCTCCAGGAAAAACATGGATGGCTGATAGAGGAAGGTCTCCTCTGGCCTCCGTGTGCTTGTGAGCACATGGAGGTACATACATCACGCATACACACACAAGCACACGTTACACCACACATACTACACATGTAAAAAAAAAAAATAGAACAATAAACAAAAACCCCAAACTCAGCAACAAAAAGCAACCATAATCCATGTGCCATGGGTTCCTAGGAACAGAAAACAAGGGTTCTCAAAAGGATGCTGTGTGACTGTAAATGTCCCAGGGACCCTTCTCTGAACTCCTGAGCTTTCTGACAGCGAGCGGCTACATCCCCTGACATTAGAGACAGGACCAGGCATGGTGTCCATTTCAACCATTTTTTCTTTTTCTTTCTTTCTTTCTTTTTTTTTTTTGGCTTTTCGAGGTAGGGTCTTGCTCTAGCTCAGGCTGACCTGGAATTCACTATGGAGTCTCAGGGTGGCCTTGAACTCACAGCAATCCTCCTACCTCTGCCTCCCAAGTGCTGGGATTAAAGGCGTGCGTCACCACGCCCGGCTTTTTTAAAAAAATTATTTATTTATTTATTTGAGAGTGACAGACACAGAGAGAAAGACAGATAGAGGGAGAGAGAGAATGAGAGCGCCAGGGCTTCCAGCCTCTGCAAACGAACTCCAGACGCGTGCGCCCCCTTGTGCATCTGGCTAACGTGGGACCTGGGGAACCGAGCCTCGAACCGGGGTCCTTAGGCTTCACAGGCAAGTGCTTAACCGCTAAGCCATCTCTCCACTCCTTTTTTTTTTGTTTTTTTGAGCTAGGGTCTCGCGCTAGCCCAGGCTGACCTGGAATTCACTATATAGTCTTAGGCTGGCTTTGAATTCACAGCAATCCTCCTACCTCTTTCTCCCTGGTGCTGGGATCAAAGGTGTGAGCTACCATGCCTAGCCATTTCAACCATTAAAAAAATTATTTATTTATTTGCAGAGATAGGAGGAGGAAGAGAGGGAGAGAATGGGCATGCCAGGGCCTCCGGCTGCTGCAAATGCACTCTAGATGCATGTGCCACTTTGTGCGTCTGGCTTTAAGTGGGTGCTGGGGAATCGAACCTGGGCCATCAGACTTGTCAAGGAAGTGCCTTTAACCACTGAGCCATCTCTCCCAGCCCATTGAAATTCAGTCTCATCAAGAGTCATCAAGAGGGTTGTCCCCTCTCCCTCCAGCCCTGCCGCCACCATTCTGCTGTGGTCCTTATGTAAGGAGAATGATGCAGCACTTGTCTGTTCGTGTTTGTTATCCTAAAGTCTTCAAAGCTCATCTATGTTGTAGCATGCATTAGAATTTCTTTTATTTTTCCATTGTCTATGCCTACCAGCCGTCTATCTATCAATTTGTATCATCTCCTTATATCTGTCATCTTTTACTATTTACCTATTCTTGTTCTTCCTCCCCTCTCCTCCTCTTCCTTCAAGACAGAGTCTCATGTAGCTCAGGCTGGCCTCAAATTCCCTAGGTAGCCAAGGATGAACCTGAACTTCTAATCCTCCTGCCTCTACCTCCCACGTGATGAGATTATAAGGGTGCCCCATCACATCCAGCTTATGCTGTGTTGGGGTTGAACCCAGGGCCTCATGCTTGCTAGGCAAGCGCTGTCCCCACTAAGCCACATAGATCCCATTTTACTTATTCACTCAGCTACAAATAGGCCTTTTGGGATGATTCCACTTCTTGGTTGTAAATAATTCTGCGGGGAGCATGGGTGTTGAAATATCTCTTTGAACGTCTGCTTTTAATTATGCTGGGCTTCTACCCAGACATGGATACTGGACCATGTGGTAATTCTAACTTTAGTTAGAATTTGATGTATGAACTTTTATTGAGTCAATCAATGACTAAACATTGAGAAAAGCCCAGCAGGGAATAGCTTTAAAAGCATAATGTTGACTACAGTTAATATCAATGCATTGTGTTCTTTAAATTTGCTCAGAGAGTAGATTTTAAGTGTTCTTGCCACAAAAAAAGAAGAGATAAGGTATTGTGCATTAATCAGCTTGATTTAATCATTCTAGAATGTCACATATTTCCAAATGTTATATTGTATACCAAATGTATATTCAATTCTTATTTGTTAGTTAAAAAGAAAATCAAGGCTGGAGAGATGGCTCAGCAGTTAGGGCGCTGGCCTGCAAAGCCTAAGGACTCACGTTCGACTCCGCAGGCCCCACGAAGAACAGAAGCACGGTGACAAGCA
Source organism: Jaculus jaculus (assembly GCF_020740685.1). Taxonomy (NCBI): domain Eukaryota; kingdom Metazoa; phylum Chordata; class Mammalia; order Rodentia; family Dipodidae; genus Jaculus; species Jaculus jaculus. The sequence continues at coordinate 16,273,973 of NC_059115.1, read as the reverse complement.
CACGAGGTCGCACCTGCGCACAAGGGGCGCCCCTGGCTGAAGTTGGATTGCAGTGGCTGGTTGTGACCAATTCCCTCTCATTCTCCTTCCCCCCGCCCCCCAAGCTCTCACATAGAAAAAAAAAAAAAAAAAAGGCCAATCTGATCGGCTTGCCTCAAAAAAAAAAAAAAAAAAGAAAAATTAATTGATTGGGCTTGAAATATAGCTCTGTAAGTGAGTGCTTGCCTGGGATCATGAGGAGCAATTCCCAACACTGAAAAATAATCATTTGATTAAATTTGGATGTGGTGGTGAATGTCTGTAATCCTAGCCTTCAGGGAGGCAGAGGAAGGACTGGAAGATTGCTGTAAGTTTGAGGACAGCCTGGTTTCCATAGTGAGAGCTTCAGGCCAGAACTACAGCCTGAAGACTGTCTAAAAACAAAGAGAGAGACAGCTGGCCATGCTGGCGCACACCTTTAATTCCAGCACTTGGGAGGCAGAGGTAGGAGAATCACCATGAGTTCGAGGCCACCCGGAGACTTCACAGTGAATTTCAGGTCAGCCTGGGCTAGAGTGAAACCCTACCTCAAAAGACAGGGAAAAAAAAAAAAAAAAAGATACAGCGAGAGAAAAAGAGAGGGTGAGCTGGGCCTGGTGGCACACACCTTTAATCCCAGCACTTGGGAGGCAGAGGTAGGAGGTTCGCCATGAGTTCGACGCCACCCTGAGACTACATAGTTAATTCTAGGTCAGCCTGAGCCAGAGTGAGACCCCACCTCGAAATACCAAAAACAACAATAACAAAAACAAAAACACAGGGGGGTGGTGGTGGAGGAAGGAATCAATTGGATTACAAAAAATATTCAGACCGTAGAATATACTAATATATATGTAAGATGTAATATTTCCTATAAAACTTTCAAAAGCATTATTCCCCCCCCCCAATTTTTTTGTGAGGTGCCAGGCGCAGTGACTCACCCTGAAGCTGAGGTAGGAAGATCTCCATGAACTCAAGGCCAACCTGGGCTACAGGGCGCAGTCCAGAGTGAGACCCTGCTTCGAAACAGTCAGTCAAAACTTACAAGGAGAGAGGGAAAGAGAGAGAGATCACCTCATTTCCTGATGGGTTAAAGAAAATACCAACTGTTGGTTAAAAGACAGCATCAGGGCTGGAGAGTCGGCTTAGCTGTTAAAGGCACTTGTCTGCAAAGCCCAAGGACCCAGGTTCGATTCCCCAGGACCCGTGGAAGCCAGATGCGTAAGTTGGCGCATGTGTCTGGAGTTCTTTTGCAGTAGCTGAAGTCCCTGGCATGCCCGTTCTCTCTCTCTCTCTACCTCTTTCTCTCTCTCAAATAAATAAACGTTAAAAAAAAAAAAAAAAAGCAGCAGAGCAGGGCAGCCTGCTTTCCAGCCCCTACGCATGGACTGGGGTCAAAGGCTGGCTGGTTGGGAGGCAGGGCACTGGCGTGGAGATGTCGACGACAGTGGGTTTCTGGGAGGAAACAACGATTACGATTTTTTTTTTTAAATTTTATTTATTTATTTGAGAGCGACAGACACAGAGAGAAAGACAGATAGAGGGAGAGAGAGAGAATGGGCGCGCCAGGGCTTCCAGCCTCTGCAAACGAACTCCAGACGCGTGCGCCCCCTCGTGCATCTGGCTAACGTGGGACCTGGGGAACCGAGCCTCGAACCGGGGTCGTTAGGCTTCACAGGCAAGCGCTTAACCGCTAAGCCATCTCTCCAGCCCGGATTACGATTTTTCTGAGCGACGTCCTGCTGGACACCAGCCTCAAGACGCGGCCAGCGGCGGGAGGCCTGCGGCTCGCGCTGGACCGAAGTGACCTCCGGCGCCACCTACCGGCAGACGCGAAGCTGCGCCCGCCTGCAGCGTGGGCTTCTACAGTAACAAGGGCGGTCCCGTTTGCTCTTTCCTGTCGAGACTGGTCACTTCTCGTGCAGCTTCTCTCTTCCGCTCATCTGTGGACTTAGGCCCAACCACCTAAACTCAGTGTAGACAACAACTTCCGGGGCTGGAGAGACGGCTCAGTTAAGGGTTAAGGCGCTTGCCTGCAAACCCTAATGACCCAGGTTCGATTCCCCGATACCCATATAAAGCCAGACGCACAAAGCGGCGCATGCATAAAGAGTTCCTTTGCAGAAGCTAGGCGCCCTGGTATGCCCATTCTCTTTGTCTGTCTCTTTCTGCTTGCAAATAAATAAAAATATTTTTAAAACCAACTACATTTCATTATACTCACAGATGCTGTGGGTCAGGAACTTGGACAAGAACACGCGGAAGTGACATTGTCTGCCCCTTGATCTCTGGAGTTTCAGCTGGGGATGGCTGAAGATGGCTGCTCAAGGTAAGGTGCCGGAATTATCTAGAATTATCTGGAAGCTTCTTCTTCATCTTCCCCCTCACTACCCCAGCAGGGTCTAATCTCACGCTGTAGCCCAGGCTGGCCTCGAACTCTCAGTGCTCCTCCTACTTCAGCCTTTGAGGTGCTGAGATTCAAGTTGTGAGCGTCCAATGCCTGGAGTCTGGAAGCTTCTTAACTCACAGTTCTGGGCTGGGACAACGCCAGGGCTGGGCTCACCAGGTATGCTAGGCAGGCTCTTTCCCAGAGTGACCCACATTGTCAGCCTTGCTTTAGAATTTTATTTTGAGACTAGATCTCACCCAGTTGCCCAGGCTGGCCTTGAGCCTGCCACCCTCCTGCTTCTGCCTTCCAAGCCTGTGATTACAGGTGTGCGCCACTATGCCTGGCTGCTTCTAGTAATTTTTACGGGCACAGTCATGTTGGTATTAACTATCCTCACCGTGTTGTACAGTGAAATATAATTCAGCCTTAAAAAAGAAGGGAATCCTGCCACTTCAACAACACAGCTGCTCCTTGAGGATATAATGTTGTGTGAAAGAAGGCCAACACAGAAAAAGAAATACCATATGAGCTTATCCAAATGTAGAACCTAAAAAAGCCAACGTTGTAGGGAGGCAGAGAGTAGACGGGTGGTTCCCAGAAGCTGGGGAAGAGCTGCAGGCTGGACAGATGCTGGTCAAAGTGTGGAAAATTCCAGGGGGAGAGGCTGGAGAGGTGGCTCAGTGGTTAAAGACACTTACTTGCAGTGCCTGACAGCTTGGTTCAGTTCCCCAGTACCCATGTAAAATCAGATGCACAAAGTAGTATATGTGTCTGTTGTTGGTGTACAGTGGCTAGAGGCCTTGGTGCACCCATACACGTACCCTCTCTCTTTTTCAAGTAAATAAAAATATAAAAATTCCGGGGCTGGAGAGATGGCTCAATGGTTAAAGGTGTTTGCTTGCTAGGCCTGATGGCCCAGGTTCAAGTCCACAGTACCCATGTAAAGGCAGATGCACAACGTGGTGCCTGTGTCTGGAGTGAGCTTGCAGTGGCTGGAGGCCCTGGTGCTCCCATCCCCTCTTTTTCTCCTTGCAGTTAATCAATGCATTTATTCTTTCTATGGAGAGAGGAAGAAGAAATACAAGAGATTCACTGAACTTGCCCTTTCTTTTCATGACATCGTACAGCTTCTGAATGAATCCACACCGCAGTTGCCCAATTTCTGGTCTTCTGGTGAGGTAATAAATGATTATTTTAATTAAATCACTTTTTTGGTGGGGGGATTCAAGGTAGGGTCTCACTCTAGCCCAGGTTGACCTGGAATTTACTATATAGTCTCAGACTGGCCTCGAACTCCTTCTACCTCTGCTTCCCGAGGGCTGGAATTAAAGGCGTGCACCACCATACTCTGCCTGAATCACTTTTTTTTTTGTTAAAGTCTGGGTCTCATGTATCCTAGGTTGGCTTTGAACTGCATATGTAGCTGAACAGGGAGATCAGGACAACAGCGCAGTAAAGGCTGGTTATGAGAGAGAGAGGGAGGGAGGGAGAGAGAGGGAGAGAGAGGGAGGGAGGGAGAGGGAGAGGGAGGGAGAGGGAGGGAGGGAGGGAGGGGCAGAATGAGAGAGGGGCTGGAGGGATGGCTTAGCGGTTAAGATGTTTGCCTGCAAAGCTAAAGAACCCTGGCAAACATTTAAAAAGAAAAAAAAAAGGGAAGAATGAGAGAATGGGCATTCCAAGGCCTCCAGCAAGTGCAAAATGAACTCCCAATGCATGCACCACCCTGTGTATCTGGCTTATGTGGGTCCTGGGGATTTGAACTTGGAGCCTTTGGTTTTTCAGGCAAGCACCTTACCACTAAGCCATCCCTCCAGCCTACCAGTCTGTTTTCAAGCTCTTGTTTGATGGCAGCTCTTAGCATAGTTGACTCCATAGTAGTTTGCCCTGGTCCCCTGGGGCCCTGAGCAGGAGGCTATCATGACAGCCTCCAATCAAATGGGTTTAATAATGGAATCTTTTGGCGGGTCCATTAGTTCAGGGTCACCTCGGTATTCATAACTTCCCAGCAGCTGATACTACTTCCACAAGACCTGTATAATTGGAGAGGAAAATATAATGAAATCAAAATAAAAGAGAGGGCTGGAGAGATGGCTTAGGGGTTAAGGCACTTGCTTTCAAGGCAAAGGACCCAGGTTCGATACCCCAATACCCACTTTAAGTCAGGGGCAGAAGGTAGAACTTGCATCTGGCGTTCACTTGCAGTGGCTAGAGGCCCTGGCACACCCATTGTCTATCTGCCCCTCTCTCTCCTGCTCAAATACTTAAATAAATTAAAAAATTAAAAATACAATCAAAATGTTCTAAAAATAAATAATTTTCAATCATTAACATTTAGGTGATTATCACTTTATGTTTTGCATGCATTCATGAATTCTTGTTGGATTGTTTCGGGGCTGAAAATGGGCTTCTAGCATCCCTCCTTTTAAAAAAATCTGCTCATACATAAGTTCTTTTTTTTTTATTATCTACATTTGGACTATTAGAGTCATTTCAATATTAGTAGACCCACAGTTTTTATATGCCAATGAAAAGAGATTCTAAGGTTTAGGTACCCAGGTGGGTCTCCAAAAGAAGGTTCCAGAAACGTGGTTTTCCTCTGCACCCGTGGTCCCTTGTCCACTTGAAGGTATGAAAGGGGCTTTGATATTAGAAGTCTGTGTGTGTGTGTGTGTGTGTGTGTGTGTGTGTGTGTCTGTCTGTCTGTAGTGCCTTCCCCCCTCCACGTTGGGATGTGAATGGCTTATTGCTCCTTTAGATCTTTGAGAGAAGGAAAAACTTCAACTGGATCATTGAGAGCACAGTTGGGGTAAGGGGCAGGGCCCAGGGGACTGAAGTTACTGGAACAAATTAAGTGCTAAAGATAGTGGCTAAAGTCTCTGAGAGCATAGTGAGAGAGGGGAAGGAGTGGGGGGGGGGGGAGGAGAGAAGCCAGCGAGAAGGTTCTTATAGCTTTTGCAGGAGCGCCACCTGGAGGTGGGAGGTGGCGCTGCAGACCGAAGCTGGAACTGCGCAGCTGGGCCCCAAGGATTCAGATGTCCTTAGGTGACCAACAGGATGAGACGCTGCGTCCAAGGAGCTGCAGCCTTGTGAGAGAGCAGGAGAGGAGCAGAGGCTCCAGGTGGGAAATAAAGAAATAGCTCACAATTCTCGCTCCGCAGTGACAGGCAACCTGCCAAAAATATTTCCATCACTGAGCTGACACCGATTTTTCTTCCCTTGCACCTAACACAGAAGTGACTGGAAGTATGTGTGACTTACAATGACTGTAAAGGACGTGAGGGTTTACCACCCGTGGCCCCTAGGGAGATCTCGGCCAAGGAAGTGGAAAATGGGGTAAAAGTCAGCGGAATAATCACATCTGTGCTTTATTTTATTTTATTTTTTAGACAGCCTACAAAAAATAATGGGTTTCATTATGACTTTTATTTATTTTGTTTTCTTGAGGTAGGGTCTCACACTAGTCCAGGGTGGAACTCACAGCTATCCTCCTACCTCTGCCTCCCCAGTGCTGGGATTAAAGGCCTGCGCCACCTCGCCCTCCTATGTACTTATTTTTGAGGAACTTTCTGTATGATTTCCACAGTGGTGGCCCCAGTTCACATCCTCTGGGGCAGTGACCCTGTCATCCCCACCAGCGTTTGTCATTTGTTTTCTGGATGATAGCCATGTTAAGTGGGATGAGATGGAATTTCAATGTACTTTTGTATTTCCCCAGTGGTTGAGGACATAGAACTAATTTTTCATGTACTCACTGGCCATTTGTATCTCTCCTGTTGAGAACAGCCTGTTCCGTCCATTTGCCCATTTGTTGATTGGATTATGTTTTGTTCGGCCTGTCTACGTCTTTACAGCTGGGGCGATCACCTCATCTCAGCTGGTCCCAGTTTTTAGCCTTCTGCGGACTTCTCTCCATCTTAGGATGTGATGGAAGAGGGTGAACTTTCCATCCTTGTACTTCTGTGTCCTGACAAATCCCTCATTCCTCATTTGGTTTTGGATGGGTGCAGGGAGGGTTTGAGGCAGGGTCTCACTTTAACCTAGGCTGACCTGGAACTCACTCTGTAGCCCTGGCTGGTCTTGAGCTCACAGCAGTCCTCTCACTTCAGCTTCTTAAGTGCTGGAATTATAGGTCACCATGCCCAGCCCCCTTCATTTCTCTCTTAAAAACAATGTCAGTGGAAGGCTCACAAAGCCTTGCTCCTTGCTGAATTATCTACAGATATTTAATGGTGACCGAGGGAAAGAGGTAGAGTCTTTAGTTACGTAGCACTATTACCGAGCTCATGATCCAGTAAATAACTCCTCAGTCAGAATCCTGTGAGCAGTTAGACTCATTGAAACACACACACACACACACACACACACACGCACTGAGAGACAAGAACTAGAAGGACTAGTTGGGAAGGGGAAAGAGATCAGTGGGAGAGGGACGAGAGAGGGTAATGGAGAATATGATCAACATGTATTACAGGGCTGGAGAGATGGCTAAGTGGTTAAGGCACTGGCCTGCAAAGCCTAAGGACCCTGGGTTTAATCCCCCAGTACCCACATAAAGCCAGATGCACAAGGTGGTGTATGAGTCTGGAGTTTGTTTATAGTGGCTAGAGGCCCTGGCACACTCATTCTCTCTCTTCCTCTTTCTCACTATGGCTCAAATAAATAACAATGACAAATGTGTTATACACTTGCATGAAAATGTTATAATAACACCCATTATTATGTATAGTTAGTATATGTTAATAAAACCCAGGAAGTCCCATATCCTGACACAGATATACACCCCCTAGTCCTGGGAAGACAGGGACATGTGTCCCCTCTCCTGACATCAATCCTATTGGAGATCTTCTCTCCACAATTAGAAACTTCTAGAAAAATAAAAAAAAAAAATAAAAAAGAAAGTTCTAGAGACTGAAAGGAAATTTATCCATCTTCAGAGTCTGACCTTTTATCCAACACTGAAAACCAGACTCTTCCAGTTCCATAACTCTAAACATCTTTTCCAGCAGATCCTGCAAGATTCAGAAAGTGAACAAAACAAAACAGGACACATTTATTTATTTATTTATTTTTGGCACCACTGGAAGCTGGAAGTTGGAGGTCAAGGGTCACTAGTTCTCTGAGGGGATTTTCTTTTCTTTCTCTCCCTGTTTCCTTCCTTCCTTCCTTCCTTCCTTCCCCCTCCTCCTCCTCCTCTTCTTCTTTCTTCTTTTTGTCTTTTGGCTCAGGAATGACAGAGTAAGAAAGTCTCCTGTCCTTAGCTTGTGGACTGCAGTCTTCCCACCACGACCTCACTTGGCTTCTATTCTGTTTGCACACATTCCTGACATCTTTTTATGTGTTTGAATTTCCTCTTCTTATCAGTCAGGTCAGACTTGAGCTCTCTCAAAAGACCTCACTGTAACTTCTCAGTCTCCAAGGGCCTTATCTCCAAGTACAATCACATAGTATGGTCCTGGGAATTAGAAATTCAGCATATTTATTGGGGTGGGGGTGGACTTTTTTTTGGTTTTGGGTTTTTTAAGTAGTCTCACTTTAGTCCAGGCTGACCTGGAATTCACTCTGTATTCTCAGGGTGGCCTTGAACTCACGGCGCTCCTCCTACCTCTGCCTCCCCAGTGCTGAGATTAAAGGCGTGCCCTGGATTTCTTTTTTTTTTTTTTAATACCATCCTTAAAAGGGAAACTTGGGTTTCTGATATGTGCTTTCTCCTAAATGAGACATTTATACATTCCTTTAAAAACAATTTGCATTTTTACACAGATCAGTTGTGTGGTGGTTTGACTCAGGTGTCCCCTATAAACTTAGGTGTTCTAAATGCTAGCTCCCCAGCTGATGGATATTTGGGAATTAAAGCCTCCTGGAGGGAGTGTATTGTTGGGGGCGGGCTTAAGGGTTTTATAGCCAGTTTCCCCATGCCAGTGTTTGGCACACCCTCCTGTTGCTGTGGTCCACCTTATGTTGGCCAGGGGGTGATATCCACCCTCTGCTCATGCCATCGTTTTTCCCGGCCATCGTGGAGCTTCCCCTCGAGTCTGTAAGCCAAAATAAATCTCTTTTTCCCAGAAGCTGCTCTTGGTTGGGTGATTTCTACCAGCAATGCAAACCGGACTGCAACAAGTTGTATAAATCAATAGCATTTGCCGTGATAGTTTCATGTGCACTCCTCATGCCCGTTCACTCTTCTTCTACCCAGGGTCTCCTTCCCCTTCTGTTTTCCTTCCAGAAGTCTCTAAAAGCTCCTCTTACTTGTTTTCTTCCTCCTCACCCTTCTCCATCTGTTTTCTCCACTATTCCATTCCTTCCTTCTATAAGATTGACTTATTGGCTTCCATACATGAGAACATGGGTATTAGTTTTATATATCCCTCTTAAAAAATATTTTTATTTTTATTTATTTATTTGAGAGAGAAAGAGAGAAAGAGGGAGGGAGGGAGGGAGGGAGAGAGAATATGAATATGGGTGTGCCAGGGTCGTCCACTGCTATAGACAAACTCCAGGTACATGCATCACCTTGTGCATCTGGCTTTATGTGAGTCCTGGGGAATCAAACGTTGATCCTGTGGCTTTGCAGGCAAGTGTGTTAACCACTAAGCCATCTCCCCAGTTCTGTATATTTGTTTATGAAGTCAGGAGTGTATGTAGGTTTTCTGAGGACCTTGTATGAAGTTGCTTAGATTCCTGCTGGCTGATGACCCCTCTGTTGTCTCCTGAGATCATTACAGAGACAACTTCCATAAGTGGCTGACATTACCTACACAAGACCTGCATAATAGGAGGGGAAAAAAGTAGATGTCAAAATAGAGAAGAGACTAGTTGGAAAGAAGAGGGGATTCAGTGGAGGGGGATTTGGAAAGGGGAAAAGCGAGGGTGGTGGGAGGGCCTATGATCATGCTATATTGTTTATATTTATGGAAGTTGTCAAAAAAGTGAAAAAAATCAAATGCCATCTCAGAATATAAAGTGATCTATGTTAAAAAACAAAACAAAACGCTTTTACATAGCCGCAAACGTGGGGACAGAGTGGATGAGTGTTTCTGTCCTGGTCAAGCCTCTGCAGGAGGCTGTGAGGAGGCGCCGTGGGGAGAGCGTGCTCCCTTCCAGACCCCCTTGGGTTTCAGATTCAGGGCCTCTGTATGTATCTTAGACTGGCCTCACACTTGCTAGGCAACTCGGGCTGGCCTCCAACTCATGATCTGATCCCCTGTCTCAGCCTCCCAAATGCTAGCAGTACACAGTTTGAGGGCTTTACAAAATGTAGAAAATAGGCTGGGCATGGTGGCATCCACCTTTAATCCAAGCACTTGGGAGGTCATGGTAGGAGGATTGCTGTGAGTTCAAAGCCAGCCTGAGATTGCACAGTGAATTCCAAGTCAGCCTGAGCTACAGCGAGACCCTACCTTGAAAAACAAACCAACAAAAAAGTACAAAGTAATGGGTATTATTAATGCATTTCCATGCCTTCGTATAATGTACTTTGCTCATATTCACTCCCATTTTACTTTTTACTCTCTCTCTTGTCTCTCCCTGTTTCTCTTTCTACATTGCTAGCACTCCTTTTTTTAAAGTTTAATTAATTTATTTATGAGAGGAGGGGGGAAGTGGGGGAGAGGGGCATGAGAATGGGCATGCCAGGGCCTTTAGCCACTGCAAACAAACTCCAGATGCACGTGCCATCTTGTACATCTGGCTGACATGGGTCCTGGGGAGTCAGATTTGAGTTCTTAGGCTTTGCAGGCAGGTCCCTTAACTGCTGAGCTTCTCTCTAACCCCACTCCTAATTGCATGCCTCTTTTCCCCCTAAACTCCACATACGAGAGAAAATATACAATACTAGTCTTTCTGAGTCTGACTTACTTCATTTAACATGATTCTTTCAAGATCCATCCATTTTCCTGCAGGTAATATGACATTTTATTCTTCCTGATGGCTGAATAAAGCTCCCTTGCCAATGCACACCACATTTTATTCATCTATTGATGACGATCATTGATAAGATGGTCCCATAACCTGGCTGTAGTGGGTGTCACAAGAAACACGGGTGTGCAGGTATCTCTACAGTAAGGTGACAAAGAGAGACCTTTCTGCATGTGTATGTGTTTGTGATGTGCACGTGTGGGTGTGCATGTGGTGGTACGTATGTAGGTGCATGAGTGTGTGTGCACATGTGTGGAGATCAGAGGTTGATAACAGGCGTCTTTCTCATTCACTGTTCCCATTATTTATTATTATTATTACTGTTATTTTGTTTTTTGGAACTAGAGTCTGCTCTCTAGCCCAGACTGACCTGGAATTCATTATGTAGTCTCAGGTTGGCCTTGAGCACGCAGTGATCCTCTTACCTCTGCCTCCCAAGTGGTGTGGTTGGATTAAAGGCCTTCACCACTATGCTGGCAGGCTTTGCAAGGTGTCTTAACTATGGAGCAATTTCCCTAGCCTTCACATTATTATTATTATTGGCTCTTTTTTTTAATTTTATTTTTATTTTTATTTTTTTATTTGAGAGCGACAGACAGAGATAAAGACAGATAGAGGGAGAGAGAGAGAATGGGCACGCCAGGGCTTCCAGCCTCTGCAAACAAACTCCAGACGCGTGTGCCCCCTTATGCATCTGGCTAATGTGGGACCTGGGGAACCGAGCCTCGAACCGGGGTCCTTAGGCTTCACAGGCAAGCGCTTAACCGCTAAGCCATCTCTCCAGCCCTGTTTTATTTTTTTGAAACAGGGTCTCACTCTAGATCAAACTGACCTAGAATTCAACTATGTAGTCTCAGGGTGGCCTCAAACTCTTGGTGATCATCCTACATCTGCCTCCCGAGTGCTGGGATTAAAGGCATGTGCCACCATGCCCAGCTTTTCACCTTATTAAAAACACACACACACACACACACACACACACACACACACACACTAAGTGAGGTAACAAGGCCCAGAAAGCCAAGTGTCGCATGTTCTCTCTCATATGTGGATCCTAGCTACAGATGGTTGGACTTCTGTGTGAGTAGGAAGAAAACTCAGTAGCAAAGGCCAGTAAGCTAGAACAGAGATATAAAAGAAAGAGAAAGGAAGGGAGGGGGTACTTAATAGGATGGTATTGTGTATTTGTAAGTAGAAGAATAGATTAATGGGGGTGAAAAGGCCCAAGTGAGGTCAGGGGAAGAGATTGAGTAAAGGAAAGGTTGAGGGAGGGCTAATCAAAGTCTAAGAGGATATAAATAAATCATATGGAAACCCACTTTTTTGGGCAATGAAACACTCAGGAGCCATAGATTGTTGCTAGAAAATTTTCCATGCCAGAGATGGGATACCTTCCAGTGAGTTGTTGGCCAGGAAGGTCCCTAAAGCCCCCAAAACATTATAGGCCATTGCTGAGGCCCTTGGTTTCCCACCAGGAATAGATGGTAAGACCCTATTGCTGAAGACTACACATACTTGGGCTGCAAGGCCACTGAGGAATCCTGCTAGAACTGAGCTGATAACCTCCTCCATGTAGATTAGCTGACCGAAAGCTGGAAGAAGCCATTCTGCATGCAGTTCAATGGGAGAAAGAGAAATCACTAGTGAAGATGCTCAACAGTGGACACTGTAAGCCTTATATTTTGCCATCCAGGCCAAGTGAGCCAACAGGTGCAATAGTGGCATGTCCGTCATGGTGGAAACCAACTGCCCTCTAATTGGACTGGAGACCCGCTCCATGGGAGGGAATACATCCCTGATACTGAAAACTTAAATAGGGGTAGTCATGAGCCCCAGGGGTATAATGTCTGCTGCTATCTGACTAAATGTATATACCATGCTTATTAAACTGCCCAGTAAGTACTTCTCTTAACGTTCATACCCTTATATTAATGCTACTCTCACTTTTATTTTTTTAAATTTAAATTATTTTATTGTTTATTTATTTGAGAGATAGAAGCAAGTAGAGACAGAGAATGAGCATGCTAGGGTCTTTAGCCATTGCAAACAAAGTCCAGACACATGCTCTACCATGTGCATCTGGCTTACGTGGGTCTTGGAGAATCGAACCTGGGTTCTTAGGCTTCACAAGCCAGTGCCTTGACCACTAAGCAATCTCTCCAGCCCTACTCTCACTTTTGGTAGAGAATCTTCTCTATTCAGATGGCAGTGACCTTGGGATGACTCGGAAGGCATCATGGTGCTGGAAAGAAGTGACTGGAGTACTGTAATATCTCTATCACACCTTCCAAGGCTCAGGGTCTATTGTGGAAGAGGTGGCGGAAAGAATGTAAGAGCCAAAGGAAGGGTAGGACTCCTTACAATGTGTTCCTCCCCAGACACAAAATGGCCTGGATATCCATGACCTCACAGTGCCTGACACTACCTACACAAGACCATCATAAGAGGAGGAAAAGATCATGACATCAAAATAAAAGAGAGACTGATTGAGATGGGGAGGGGATATGATGGAGAATGGAGTTTCAAGGGGAAAGTAGGGGGGGGAGGGTATTATCATAGGATTTTTAAAATAATCATGGAAGTTGTTAATAAGAAAAATTTGAAAAAATAATTTATTCATTTGAGAGAGAGAGAGAGAGAATGGGCACAATAGGGCCTTTTGCCACCACAAACAAACTCCAGACACATGCACCGTCTTGTGCATCTGGCTTTACGTGGGTACTGGGGAATTGATCCTAGGTCCTTTGCCAGCACCTTAATTGCTAAGCCATATCTCCAGCCCACTTCAGCTTATTTTTTAAAGGTATTTTGTTTTGTTTTTTTGAGGTAGGATCTTACTGTAGCCCAGGCTGACCTGGAATTCACTACATAATCTCAGGGTGGCCTGGAACTTTTGGTGATCCACCTACCTCTGCCTTCCGAGTACTGGGATTATAGGCGTGCACCACCACACCCAGCTCTAAGATATGTATTTTTATTTATTTGAGAGAAACAGGGAGAGAGAGAGAGAAAAAGAATGGGTAGACCAGGGCCTCTTACCAGTGCACACAAACTCCAGATGTGCACTTTGTACATCTGGCTTTATGTGGGTACTGGGGAATTGAACCCTGGCAAGCAAGCGCCTTTAACCACTGAGTCATCTGTCTAGCCCGCATAACTATATTTTCACCACATTCACCTCCATTATCTATGTTGCTCACCTTTCATTCTAGCTGAGCTTTCTTCCCAACTAGTCCCTTGTATTTTGAGGTCTTAAAAAAATTTTTTTTATTAATTTATTTGCAAGGAGAGGGGGGGGGGGAGGGAGGGAGGGAAAGTGGGGGGAGATGGAGAGAAAATGGGCAAACCAGCGCATCTTGTTATTGCAAATGAACTCCAGATGAATTTCCCACTTTGTGGATCTGGCTTTATACGGGCACTGGAAAATAGAACTCAGTCTTTCAGGCTTTTAATTGCTGAGCCATCTCCCCAGCCCCTTGGGGTCTTTTTTTCTTTGGGTACCTCATTTTTTTTGAGGTAGGGTCTTACTCTAGCCTAGGCTGACCTGGAATTCACTACAAAGTGTCAGGGTGACCTCGAACTCACCATGTTCCTCCTACCTCTGCCTCCCGAGTGCTGGGATTAAAGGCATGTGCCACCACGCCTGGCTCCCAATGAGTTTAATTAGGGCCGCTCTCATGAGCAACGGTGGGGGTTATTTACCTGAGCAAGAGCAGCTTTCCAGTGGCTACACCACAAAAAAAAAAAAAAAGACTTGCTTGTTTTGTTTTGGTCAAGAAGGATAGATGGTGCTTATCAAACTGCCCAGTAAGCACTTCTCTTAATATTTATACCCTTACAATAATGCTACTCTCACTTTGGGTAGAGAATCTTCTCTTTTCAGATGGTAGTGACTTTGGGACGACTCAGAAGGTATCATAGTGCTGGAAAGAAGTGACTGGAGTACTGAGTAACAGCTCGATCACACCTTCCAAGGCTCAGGGTCTATTGCGGAAGAGGTGGTGGAAAGAATGTAAGAGCCAAAGGAAGGGTAGGACTCCTTACAATGTGCTCCCTCCAGACACAAAATGGCCCGGATATCCATGACCTCACAGTGCCTGACACTACCTACCCAAGACCATCATAAGAGGAGGAAAAGGTCATGACATCAAAATAAAAGAGAGACTGACTGAGATGGGGAGGGGATATGATGGAGAGTGGAATTTCAAAGGGGGAAGTGGAGGGGGGGAAAGGAGGGTATTACCATGGGATACTTTTTATAATCATGGAAAATGTTAATAAAAATTGAGAAAAAAAAAAGACAGGTGAGGAATGAGCACAGAAACAAGAAAAAAAAAAAAGGATAGACGGAGGGCACTCGGGAGGCAGAGGTGGGAGGATCGCTGTGAGTCCCAGGCCACCCTGAGACTGCATAATGAATTCCAGGTCAGCCCGGGCTAGAGTGAAACCCTATCTTGAAAAAGAAAATGAAAAAGAAAGAGAGAAAGGACGGTGGATGGAGGCAGCTGCGGGGAGCCGTGTGTGGCGGCAATTAGAGAATGGAGCTGCAGGCATGGCCACCCCCTCCTCCCAAAGATTCTGAGTCAGCCTTGTGTTTCTGGGCACCGGCTTCCTCCACGAGCCCAGCACAGATGGTCCCCAGGGCTCTGAGTTTTCAAGAGCATCACCGCACAGAGCGGCAGGAGCAGCACATAGTCCCCCCACGCCCCCCCCCCCACTCCTCCTGAGGGGCCTTGGACTTTTTCATGGGGACAGGGGTGGGGTGGGGGAGGGGAAGGGGGAGAAGGGTGGAGGGAGAAAGGAAGATCCTTTTGGAACTACTTTCTTGGAGCTTTTGCATAAAGCTGGAGGACCCAGTGCATGACTGCAGCCCAGTGTGTGGGTCCCCCCCAACATTTGCATGTTGGAACGTAACTACCAATGTGGGGGTGTTAAGAGATGGACCTTTGGTGGACAATGGCATCGGTGCCCTTATCAGAGAGGCCCTGAAACCCAGGCATGGTGGTGCACGCCTTTAGTCACAGTACTTGGGAGACAGAGGTAGTGGCTCACACTTCTAATCCCAGCACTTATGAGGCAGAGAGAGGATCCTTGTGAGTTTAAGGCTAGCCTGAGACTACAGAGTGAGTTCCAGGTCATCCTAGGCTAGAGTGAGACCCTACCTCAAAAAACAAAACAAGGGCTGGAGAGATGGCTTAGCGGTTAAGTGCTTGCCTGTGAAGCCTAAGGACCCCGGTTCGAGGCTCGGTTCCCCAGGTCCCACGTTAGCCAGATGCACAAGGGGGCGCACGCGTCTGGAGTTCGTTTGCAGAGGCTGGAAGCCCTGGCGCGCCCATTCTCTCTCTCTCCCTCTATCTGTCTTTCTCTCTGTGTCTGTCGCTTTCAAATAAATAAAGAAAAAAAAATTAAAAAAACAAAACAAAACAAACAAAAACAAAAAAACCCAAAACAAAAAAAACTTAAAAAAAAGGGGGGGGGGGGCTGAAGAGAGATGGCGCTTGCCTGTGAAGCCTAAGGACCCAGGTTAGATTCCCCAGTATCCATGTAAGCCAGGTGCACAAGGGGGCAAGTGCATTTGGAGTTCATTTGCAGTGGCGAGAGGCCCTGGCATGCCCTTTCTCTCTCTCTCTCTCTCTTTCTTTCTTTTCTCCCTCCCTCCCTCCCTTCTTTCCTTCCTTCCTCTCTCTCTCTTTCTCTTCTTGCAAATAAATAAAAATAAATATAATATTCATTTTTCCCCTAAATAGAGTCCCTAGAGACTTTCCACCATGTGAGGACACAGGCATGAAGTTGGACGTGGTGGCTCATGCCTGTAATTTCAGTTCTTGGGAAGCTGGGAGGCAGGAGGATCATCATCACTTTCAGAACAGCCTGGTGCAGGGTGGGAACCCGTCTCAACCAAAAAGTACACAAAGATGCCACTTTTGAACCAAGCACATGGAATCCATCACTCCTCGATCTCAGGCTTCCAGCCTCCAGTATATGGGCAATCAATTTTCTTGTTCTTTAAAAAAAAGTTGGAAGCCGGGCGTGGTGGCGCACACCTTTAATCCCAGCACTCGGGAGGCAGAGGTAGGAGGATCGCCGAGAGTTCGAGGCCACCCTGAGACTACATAGTGAATTCCAGGTCAGCCTGAGCCAGAGTGAGACCCTACCTCGAAAAACCAAAAAAAAAAAAAAAAAAAAAGTTGGGCTGGAGAGATGGCTTAGCGGTTAAGCGCTTGCCTGTGAAGCCTACGGACCCCGGTTCGAGGCTCGGTTCCCCAGGTCCCACGTTAGCCAGATGCACAAGGGGGCGCATGCATCTGGAGTTCGTTTGCAGAGGCTGGAAGCCCTGGCGCGCCCATTCTCTCTCTCTCCTTCTATCGGTCTTTCTCTCTGTGTCTGTCGCTCTCAAATAAATAAATAAATAATTTTAAAAAAAATTTAGGTTTAAAAAAAATAAAAGAAATAACGTTTTTTTTTTAAAAAAAAAAGGTTGTGTGTATGCATGTGCACGTGGGCGGGCAGCTGTGGATGTGCCGGGGTCTCTTGCTGCTGCAAATGCATGGCCGTCCTGCTTTATGTGGTTGGCTGGAGATGTGTGGCAAGCAAGTACCTTTAACCACTGAGCCAACTCCCCAGTCCCTGAATTTTGTCTTAAATGTTTTTTAGTTTTTATTTATTTGCAAGCAGACAGAGAGAGAGAAAGAGAGGGAGAGAGACAGAGAGAGAATATGAGTGTGCCAATGCCTCTAGCCATTGCAAACAAACTCCAGGTTCACATGCCACTTTATGCACCTGGCTCTGCGTGGGTACTGGGGAATGGAACCCTGGTTGTCAGGCTTTGCAGGCAAGTGCCTTAACCTCTGAGCCATCTCCTCAGCCCAATAAAATCTATGAATGCTTTGTCACAGAAACCTAGATGGACTAAAACACTCTCCTAGCCCCTTATGACCTGAACCTTTCTCAGGTCCAGGGGTGGAGGGGGTGATGGTTCGGAGGTCACACCCTGGATAGCCTATCTTGGGAAAAAAAACCCCCTCAGGGCTGGGGAAATTGCTTAGCCATTACGGCACTTGCCTGCAAAGCCTAAGGACCCCAGTTTGATTCCCCAGGACCCACGTAAGCCAGATGCACAAGGGGATGCATGCATCTGGAGTTCGTTTGCAGTGACTGTGGGCCCTGGTGTGCCCATCCTCTCTTTCTTTCTATTTGCCTCTTCCTCTCTTGAGTAAATAAATAAAATATTAGGAAAAAAAGAGCTTCTGATTTTGGAAACGGTAAGTACGGGAATGCAGGCTATAGGATATTGGTCTGTCTGTCCATGTTTGTGTGTGCATGCGTGTCTCTGTGTGTGGTATGAATCTGTATGACTTTTGTTCTGTGATTCTGGTGTGCTGGCTATGAATGAAGTTGTTAATCAGAAACCTATGCCTGGGAAGGTCATCTGCCCCAGTGGGGAACCAACTACTGTTATTTGGCTAAATGGATATGTTGTGCCCATCAAGTTGAACTCTAAATATTTATGTTTATGCCCATAGATTAGTGTTGCTCTCTCCTTTGGTCAGAGAAACTTTTTTTTTAAAATAATTTTTATTTATTTGTTTATTTGACAGAGGGGGGGGGAGGGAGAGAGAATGGGCACACCAGGACCTCCAGCCACTGCAAACAATACATGTGCCCCCTTACGCATCTGGCTAACGTGGGTCCTGGGGAATTGAACCTGGGTCCTTTGGCTTTGCAGGCAAATACCTTAACAGCTAAGCCATCCCTGCAGCCCCAGAAAAACTTTTAAAAATATTTTATTTATTACAGTGAGAGAGAGAAAGAAGCAGATAGAGAACGGGCACGCCAGGGCCTCTAGCCACTGTGAGCAAGCTTCAGATACATGTACTACCAGAGCCTCTAGCCACTGTAAATGAATTCTAGACGCATGGCCATCTTGTGCATCTGGCTTACATGGGTAATGGGGAATCAAACCTGGGTCTTTAGGCTTCATAGGCAAGCACCTTAACAGCTAAACCATCTCCCCAGTTCCCCCTGTTTTTTTTTTTGCAAATATTGGTGGCCACTACTGGGGAGACTAAAAACTGAAAGAGCTGAGAATAAGTGACTGCTGTTGGATGCTCAGTGCTAAATGAGACATCTATAGCACTCCCTTGAAGGCTCGGGGAACTTTGTGGGAGAGAGGTAGATAGAATGTGAAAGCCACAGGATGGGCAGGAGTGTCTTGGAAAGCTGTCTGCCTGACATGAAGTGGTCATTGCCTTTTTGACCTCAGACTGTCATTGCCTGCACAAGACGTGTATAATATTGACCCGTCAACATTTTGTCATTGATGATGGAGGAGAGAAAAAAAAAAAAAAACCCAAACATGAAATCACTAGGCGTGGTGGGGCACTTGGAAGGCAGAGGTAGGAGGACTGCTCTGAGTTCTGGCAAGTCTGGTATTACAGAGTGAGTTCCAGGTCGAAAACCCAAAAACAGGGCTGGAGAGAGAAGGAGACAGAGAGAGAGAATGTGGGCACTCCAGGGGCTCTGCCACTACAGACCATCAGCCTTTTCAGGGAGGTGCCTTGAACCACTGGCAATCTCTCCAGCCCTGTTATTCTTTAAAAATAAAAACCAAAAAAAAATTTATTTGAAAGGAGAGAATAAGAGAGAATAATGGGTGTGCCAGGGCCTCCAGCCATTTCAAACAAACTCCAGGCGCATGTGTAACTGCTCATCTGACTTTGCATGGGTACTGGGGAATCAAACCCAGGTTGTTTAGCCACCCTTCCCTGTTGTTCTTTTTTGGTGGGGGTTGAGATAGGGTCTCGCTCTAGCCCAAGCTGACCTGGAATTCACTATGTAGTCTTAGGCTGGCCTGGAACTCATAGTGATCCTCCTGCCTCTGCCTGTGTTGGGATTAAAGGTGTGCACCACCACTCCCAGCCTCTGTTGCTATTCTTTTTTTAAAAAATATTTTTTGTCATTTTTATTTCTTTATTTGAGAGTGACAGAGAGAGAGGGAGAGAAAGAGACAGATAGAGAGAGAATGGGCACTCCAGGGCTTCCAGCCACTGTAAATGAACTCCAGATGCTTGCCCCCTTGTGCATCTGGCTAACGTGGGTCCTGGGGAATCGAGCCTCGAGCCAGGGTCCTTTAGGCTTCACAGGCAAGTGCTTAACCGCTAAGCCATCTCTCCAGCCCATGTTGTTATTCTTAATGATGGGAGCTTGTCCTCACCACATGGAGCATATTCAAGTTCTCCTCTTTAAAGATCCATTGTAGTAAAATACATAGAAACTTCCTTTCAGCTGCTTGCCATGAACTACAGGTTACAAATTTAAAAAGATAAATGTTTGATTATTTTTACTGTTGTATTCAACACTTTATTTTTTTCTCGAGGTAGGTTCTCCTTCTAGCCTAGGCTGACCTGGAATTCACTATGTAGTCTCAGGGTGGCCTCAAACTCATGGTGATTCTCCTACCTCTGTCTCCCAAATGCTGGGATTGAAGATGTGCACTACCACGTCTGGCTTTTTTTTTTTTTTTTTTTTTTTTGTTGTTTTTTGTTTTTGAGGTAATTCTCTCTGTAGCCCAGGCTGACCTGGAATTCACTATGTAGTCTCAGGCTGGTCTCGAACTCACAGTGATCCTTCTTCCTCTGCCTCCCGAGTGCTGGGATTAAAGGCATGTGCCGCCACACCTGGAATAGTCAATGCTTTTGTGAGTTGGCTTTCTCTCTTTCTTTTTAAAAATATTTTATTATCTTATTTATTTACTTGGAGAGGAGGAGAGAATGAGCAGACCAGGGCTCTTGCCACTGCAAACAAATTTTGGGTGCATGTGCCATTTAGTGCATCTAGCTTTATATGAGTACTGGGGAATTGAACCCTGGCCAACAAGCTTTGCAAGTAAGCTCCTTTAACCACTGAGCCATCTCTCCAGCCCATGAGTTGGTTTTCTCTTCTAACGGTAGTCAAGAATGCTCCCCCCACCAAAGATCTAGTAAGTGAGAGCCCCACTACTTTTCCTCTCTTGCTAAATGGCAGTCGGCCTGCAGGCCTGGACTTGCCCTGTCAGCATAGGTGCATGGAGCAGCCGGTCTGGAAACCATAAGAGCAAGGTGGAAGTGGAGGGAGGGGTGTGAGGAGGGCCTGAGCGCTGCCTGGTTATGTGGGCGCAGGCATCTGAGAACGCCTCTGTGCCTCTGTCTTCTCCTGACTTTGGTGACAAAATTCCCCTCCTCCTCCCCCATCCCTTCTTCGCTCTTTATTGTAAGCTTTGAAACAATATTTTATTTATTTTATTTGAGAGAGAGAGAGAAAGAGGCAGATAGATGGAGAGAGAGGGAGAGAGATTGAGAGAGAGAGAGAATGGGCACGCCTGGACCTCTAGCCACTGCAAACGAACTCCAGACTTATGTGCCACCTTGTGCATCTGGCTTTACATGGATACTGGGGAATCGAACCTAGGTCCTTTGGCTTTACAGGAAAGCACCTTAACCACTGAGCCATCTCTCTAGGCCTAAAATGAGCTTTATTGCTTTATTTATTTTTTGAAAAGTCATTTATATTTTATTTATTTGAGAGAGAGAAAGAAAGAGAGGGAGAGAGGGAGGGAGAATGAATATGGGCACAGCAGGGCCTCCAGCTGCTGCGCATGAACTCCAGATGCATGCGCCACTTTGTGCATTTGGCTTACTTAGGTCCAGGGAAATGGATCCTGGGTCCTTTGGTTTTTGCAGGCAAATGCCTTAACCGCTAAGCCATCTCTCCAGCCCTGCTTTTTTTGAGGTAGGGTCTCACTCTAGCTCAGGCTGATCTGGAATTCACTATGTAGTCTCAGGATGGCCTCAAACTCACAGCGATTCTCCTACCTCTGCCTCCTGAGTGCTGGGATTAAAGGCGTGCGCCACCACGCCCGGCTTTGCTTTTTTATTTTTTTTAATCGTACGTTTCTCTAAGTAGAATTTTTCCTTTTGTCACTTCCATCCAAGAGACTAGACTAAGCTAAGGATGCAGGAGGGAATACATGAAGTAGAAATTGCCCTATAGAAACTTTGGAGCCTACTAGGGAGACGGCTTAGTTTTTAAGGTGCCTGATCATGAGACTCTGAATTTGGATCCCAGGCACCCACGTAAAAGCTGGGTGTGAAGCCCGGCATGGTGGTGCACATCTTTAATCCCAGCATTTGGGAGGCGGGGGAAGGAGGACCACAGTGAGCTCAAGGTCAGCCTGGGCTAGAGTGAGACCCTTCCTTAACAAAACAACAGCAGCAGCAAAAACTAATAATCAGCTGGGTGTGGTGGAACATGTCTGTAATCACAGTGCCTGGGAGGCAGAGACAGGATCCTGGTGGCCTGCTAACGAGTTTGTAACTCAATCACTGAGCTCTGTATTCAGTGACAGACCTTGTCTTTAAAACAAAAAAAAGAAAAAGAGCAATTGTTCTGGAGAGATGGCTCAGCAGTTAAAGCACTTGACTGCAAAGCCTTACAAACTGGGTTTGATTCCCCAATACCCATGTAAAGCCAGATGCACAGTGGCACATGTGTCTGGAGGCCCTGGTGTACCCATTCTCTCCCCCCCCCCCGCTGGGCATGGTGGCACATGTCCTTATTCTAGCACTCACGGGGGCACAGGTGGGAGGATCGCTATGAGTTTGAGGCCACCCTGAGACTACATTGTGACCTCTGGGTCAGCCTGGGCTAGAGCAAGACCCTATCTCAAAAAAAAAAAGGGGGGGCTGGAGAGATGGCTTAGCGGTTAAGCGCTTGCCTGTGAAGCCTAAGGACCCCGGTTCGAGGCTCGGTTCCCCAGGTCCCACGTTAGCCAGATGCACAAGGGGGCGCATGTGTCTGGAGTTCGTTTGCAGTGGTTGGAAGCCCTGGCGCACCCATTCTCTCTCTCTCCCTCTATCTGTCTTTCTCTCTGTGTCTGTCGCTCTCAAATAAATAAATAAATAAATAAATAAATGAATAAATAAATAAAACTCACAAAAAAAAAAGAAAGAAAGAAATTGAGGAGGACACCCGATGCTGACCTCTAGCCACCACATGCATGCACACACATGTGCCATGTGCTCATGCTCTCACACATAGATGAACACACATGCACATGCGTGTATACTACACACACTTGCGCACAAAATCAGATCCCTAACAGATCCACAGTTTATCTACAGCTTGGATAAAACTTAATTTAAGACACTTTTCCAGATGAAATGGTAAGGAATGTGTAAGATTTCATGTGTATGTATGCATGTACTTTTCACTTATTTTTGAATATTATTATTTCCATTGGGCATGGCGGTGCATGCCTTTAATCACAGCCGTTGGGAGGCCGAGGTAGGGTCACCAGGAATTTGAGACCAGCCTGGGGCTTTTTAGTGAGTTCTAGGTCAGCCCTGGCTAGCGTGAGACCCTGCTGGGAAAAACAACACCACCAAAAAGTTTATTTTCAAATTTATTTATTTGTGGGCTGGAGAGATGGCTTGGCGGTTAAGCGCTTGCCTGTGAAGCCTAAGGACCCCGGTTCGAGGCTCGGTTCCCCAGGTCCCATGTTAGCCAGATGCACAAGGGGGTGCACGCATCTGGAGTTCGTTTGCAGAGGCTGGAAGCCCTGACGTGCTCATTCTCTCTCTCTCCCTCTACATGTCTTTCTCTCTGTGTCTGTCGCTCTCAAATAAATAAATTTAAAAAAAATTAAAAAAATTATTTATTTGTGAGAGACAGAGACACAGAGAGTGAGTACGGGCACACCAGGGCCTCCTGCCATGCACATGAACTACAGATGCGTGTGCCACTTAGTGCATCTGGCTTTATGTAGGTATTGGGAATTGAACCTGGGCCTTCAGGCTTTGCACGCAAGTGCTTTTAACCACTACAGCCCCATTCATTCATTCATTCATTCATTCATTCATTATTTATCTCAGTGAATGATCTTCTTGCCACTGCAAATGAACTCCTCTGCCACTTTGGTATGCATGTATTTTTTTTAAAATTTTTAATTTTTATTAACATTTTCCATGATTATAAAACAATATCCCATGGTAATTCCTTCCCTCCCCCCCAACACTTTCCCCTTTGAAATTCCATTCTCCATCATATTACCTCCCCATCACAATCATTGTACTTACATATATACAATATCAACCTATTAAGTACCCTCCTCCCTTTCTTTCTCTTCTGCATGTATTTTTATAGCATAAATATTACCATACATTGTCAATAGGTGTTGTTTAATAAAAGTATTAAAAATTGCATAGAAGTGAAGCCAGGCATGGTGCATACCTGCAATCCTAGCACTTGGTAGGTAGAGGCAGGAGGGTCAGAAGTTCAAGGTCATCCTCAGCTACATGAGTCTGAGTCTTGTTTGGGCCCCATGAGACCTTGTCTCAAAAAAAATTGTAAGATCAGAGATGTGCCTCAGTGGATAGAATGTTTGTTGAGCATGCACAAAACCCTGAATTTGATCCTTAGCACTTCATCAACCAGGTGTGGTGGCATGTGCCTGTGATCCCAGAACTCAAGAGGTGGAGACAGGAGGATCAGAAGTTCAAGGTCATCCTCAGCTACATAACAAGTTTGAGGCTAGCCTGAGCTACATAAGATCCTGTCTCAAAAAAAAAAAAAAAAAAGGCTGGGTGTGGTGGCGCATGCCTTTAATCCCAGCACTCGGGAGGCAGAGGTAGGAGGATCACCATGAGTTCAAGGCCACCCTGAGACTACATAGTGAATTCCAGGTCAGCCTGTGCTAGAGTGAGACCCTACCTCAAAAAACAAAAACCAAAACCAAAACCAAAACCAAAACAAAAAAAAACAACAACAACAAAACCCTGAGAGAAAGAGAAAACACCAGTGAAGATACTCAACAGTGGACACTGCAAACCTTATATTTGGTCAGCCAGGCCAAATGAGCCAATGGGTGCAATAGTGGCATGTCTGTCATGGTGGAAACCAACTGCCTTCTAATTGGACTGGAGGCCTGCTCCATGGGAGAGAATACATCCCTGATACTGAAAACTTAAAACAGGGGTAGTCATGAGCTCTAGGGGTGTAAAGTCTGCTGCTGTCTGGGTAAATGTATAGACTATGCTTACCAAACTGCCCAGTAAGCACTTCTCTTAATGTTCATACCCTTATATTAATGCTACTCTTGCTTTTGGTAGAGAATCTTCTCTTTTCAAATGGCAGTGATCTTGGGATGACTCAGAAGGCACCATGGTGCTGGAAAGAAGTGACAGGAGTGCTCAGTACTGTAACATCTCTATCTCACCTTCCAAGGCTCAGGGTCTATTGCGGAAGAGGTGGCGGAAAGAATGTAAGAGCCAAAGGAAGGGTAGGACTCCTTACAACGTGCTCCCTCCAGACACAAAATGGCCTGGATATCCATGACCTCACAGTGCCTGACACTACCTACACAAGACCATCATAATGGGAGGAAAAGATCATGATATGAAAATAAAAGAGGGTCTGATTGAGAAAAAAATTAGATAATTTCCAGAAGAAAAACGACGACGACAAAAAAAACCAATACCTTGAAATGGGCTGAAAAGATGGCTTAGCAGATAAGGCATATGCCTGCAAAGCCCAAGGACCCAGGTTCAATTCTCCAGGTCCCATGTAAGCCAGATGCACACGGTGGCACATGTGTCTGGAGTTCGTTTGCAATGGCTGGAGGCTTTGGAGGGTCCATTCTCACTCTCTTTCTCTCTCCCCCTCTCTCTGTCTCAAATAAATAAATAAATAAAATAGATAAATAGAATGTTTAAAACTATATCTTTAGCTGGCCATGGTGGTGCATGCCTTTAATCCCAGCAGTCAGGAGGCAGAGGTAGGAGCTTTGCCATGAGTTCGAGGCTACCCTGAGACTACATAGTGAGTCAGCTTGGGCTAAAGCAAGACCTTACCTCAAAAAACCAAAAAGACAAGACTATATTTAAAAAAAAAAAAAAAAGAAAAAAGAAAAACCCTTGAAATATAGAAAACATCACAGGAATGACCACCTTACATAACATTCCTCTCAGGGTAAAAGGGGAGGGAAAATTTATCAAGAACGAGAAAAGCAAAAGTGACAGAAAAATGTAACTGTCTAGAGAGTGTCAGGACGCCGGGCTTGGGAGATGGCTCAGTGGATCAAGGGCCCTTCACGCAAGCCCGAGTTCTGAGTTCCATCCTCGACCCCACGTAAAAAGCCCGACGACATGGTGGCCTTGTGACGTCCTAGCGCTCCAGTGGTCAGCTAGGAGGCAGAGACAGGAGACTTTCCTGGAAGCTCTCACAGCAAAAAGAACAACCGCAGAGAGAAACCCTGCCTCAAATGAGGTGGGACATTGAGGACACATTCAGAGCTGGCCTCTAACCTCCACCTACGTGCCGTGGCATGTGCACACTGCTCACAGACACGAACATATCCACAAGCACCCAGACGCAGGCACCACCATGTGCATCTGGCTTACGTGGGTTCTAGGGAGTTGAACCTGGGTCCTTAGGCTTTGCAGGCAAGAACCTTAACTGCTAAGCCGTCTTTCCAATCCTAAAAAGTAGTTTTTATTTATTTGCAAGCAGAGACAGGGAGAGGAAAAGAGAGAGTGAGGGCGAGAGAGAGGGCACACTAGGGTCTTTAGCCACTGCAAATGAACTCCAGAGGCATACAACACTTAGTGTGTCTGGCTTTTACATGGGTACTGGGGAATTGAACTAGGGTCTTTAAGCTTTGCAGGCAAGAGCCTTAACCTCTGAACTGCCTCTCCAGCTCTCTACCTTATTCCTTGAGATAGTATTTCTTGCTGAACCTAGAGCTTATCAATTCATCTAGACCAGCTAGTCAGTGAGCCCCAGGGGTTCCCTGTGTCTGCCTCCCCAGTGCTGGGGTAACAGGGGCGAGCACCGCCATGCCTGTCATTTTATGTGGCTGCTGGGGACCTGCACTCAGTTCATGAGAGCTTTACCCACCTCCTCAGCCGCGTGCGGTCGCTCTGCACAGTCCAGGCTGGCCTCAAACTCGCAGCCTCCTGTGTGCTGGGTCCCAGGAGTGCCGCACACGGCTTCATGTTTGCCTATACATGCGATCACGAAGTGTCAGTGAAGCCAAAACCTCACTTAGAATAATCCTTACAACGATGCATTGAGAGAAACCAGCCCAACCAGGGCACTCAGTTTCAGAGTTCCCCTGTGTTCTGTGTCTGTTTCCAATAAGCCTTTTTAAAAAAATTTTTTCACTTTGATTTTTGTTTTTTTGAGGTAGCGCTAGCCCAGGCTGACCTGGAATTCAGTATGTAGACTCAGGGTGGCCTCTAAGTCATGGTGATCCTCCTACCTCTGCCTCTCGAGTGCTGGGATTAAAGGCATGTGCCTTAAGAACCAGGGTTCTTAGGCTTTGCAGGCAAGTGCTTTAATGGCTGAACCATCTCTACAGCACACTCCCCTCAATTTTTTTTTTTTTTTGAAGTAGGGTTTCACTCTAGTCCAGGCTGACCTGGAATTGACTATGTACTTTCAGGGTGGCCTGGAACTCACAGTGATCATCCTACCTCTGACTCCTGAGTGCGGGGATTAAATTTTTTAAATTATTTAATTATTTAAATTATTTTTTAATTTTTATTTATTTATTAGACAGAGAGAATGGGCATGCCAGGGCCTCCAGCTATTACAAACGAACTCCAGAGGCATGTGCCATCATGTGCATCTGGATTGCTTGGGTACTGGGGAGTAGAACCCAGGTCCTTAGGCTTCTCAAGCAAGTGCTTTAACCACTAAACCATCTCTCCAGCCCTCTTCTCTCCGTTTTAATATTCCTCTTTTTTTTTTTTTTTTTTTGAGGTAGCATCTTACTCTAGCTCAGGCTGACCTGGAATTCACTATGTACTCTCAGGGTGGCCTCGAACTCACAGCAATCCTCCCTGCTCTGCCTCCCGAATGCTGGGACGAAGGGCATGTGCCACTACACGTGGCTCACTTTTAAAAATATTAATTATTTGCAAGGAGAGTAAGAGAGAGTGGGCGTGACAGGGCCTCTAGCCACTGCAAACAAACCAGATTCATGCACCATTTTGTGCATCTGCCTTTATGTGGGTACTGGGAATTGAACCCAGGTTGTTAGGCTTTTCAGGCAAGCACCTTAAGCACTGATCAATCTCTCAGCCCACCCCTCTCCTCTCTCAAGTTGCTTCTTGACAAGTATTTTGTCATAGCAATGAAAAAAGTGACGAAGTAATGTTCATGCTGCCTTCAAATACTTTTCCATCAGTCCTGATACTCCTAACTGTCCCCTGGGATGTGTGACTGTGCTGGACCCACATGAGGGAGCAGACGTGAAAGAAATAACATAAATGACTTCTTTTTTATTTAATTACAAATATTTTTATTTATTTGAGAGAGGGAGTGCCAGAGGCAGAGAGAGAGAGAGAGGGGGGGGGAGGGAGAGAGAGGGAGAGAATGGGCGCTTCAGGACCTCCTATCCCCTGTCAATGAACTCCAGATGCATGCACGCCTTGTGCATCTGCCTTACACGGGTACTGGGGAATTGAACATGGGTCCTTTGGCTTTGTCAGCAAGTGCCTTTAACTGCTAAGCCATGTCTCCAGCCCTATCTTAATTTTCTTTGAGGCAGGGTCTCACCATGAAGCCCTGGCTGGCCTTGAACTCACAACCCTTCTTCCTCAGCCTTCTGAATCCTGGGAGGACAGGCATGATCGAACAGACGGATGATGCCGCAAGAAATCCATTACATTTGTGTCAGAGAGGAAGTTGGTCTTGGTTTGAGGCGAGGAGGCCACCAGCGTCACTTGAGCGAATCGTGAAGCAGATACAGTCAGCTGCTTCGTCCGCCTGTTAGCGACCTAGGGCTACTCCATTAGTCAGCAGCTGATTATCTGCCCTCATGGTGTGTTTTCTGACCTTTTATTTTTATTTTTATTTTTATTTATTTTTTTTTTTTGGTTTTTCGAGGTAGGGTCTCACTCTGGTTCAGGCTGACCTGGAATTAACTCTGTAGTCTCAGGGTGGCCTCGAACTCACGGTGATCCTCCTACCTCTGCCTCCCGAGTGCTGGGATTAAAGGCGTGCGCCACCACGCCCGGCTTTTTTCTTTCTTTCTTTCTTTCTTTTTTTTTGGATGACCTTTTAGAAGTTGCTGTGCACATGGGATGCTGAGCAATCAGAGTCCTCCTGCACTGGGTCCCTTCTCCTCTTCATATACTTTCAGGTTGCACAGCCACAGAGTTCCGAGGGCTGCTCAGCAGGGACAATAGCCACTTCAGGTGGTGTGTGGCTGTTCAGCTCAGCGCCGGTCACATTCCCTGCGGGGCCTTAGTCTTTGGGGGAAAATAGATGGGTACAGAAGTTATTTAGAGCTGAGTGGCCAAGAAGCACAAACAGGCACATGCATCTGGAGTTTGTTTGCAGTGACCATTCTCTCTCTGTCCCTGCTTGCAAATAAATAAATAAAATATTTTGAAAAATAAAATGACACTAAACAATCAATTCTAACTGGTGCTCATGAAAGTCAGAGCAAGGGTGGGGGCGATGGCTCTGTGGGTGAAGTGCTTGCTGCATAAGCATGAAGACCCGAGTTCAAATCCGCAGAGCCCACGTGAAAGCTGGGTGTGGCAGCCTGTCCAGTAATCCAAGCACTGGGGTGGCAGAAATAGGAGCGATTCTTAGGTTTGTTGGCTAGATAGGCTAGCCACATCAGTGAGCTCCACGTCCAGTACAAGATCTTGTCTTGAAGAATAAGGTAGAAAGCAAGTGAGGAAGACAGCCAGTAATCTCCAGCCTTCACACACACATATGACACATGCATATACACTCATGCACACACGTGCCCACACACATACATATGTGTGTGTACACACACACACACATACACACAAGCAAACACTAGAGCAAATGTACAGCATTGAGAATAGGTTCCCCCAGCCTATAGTGGTTATGAAAAAGTTCCATTGTGCCTACATGTCACATTAAAAATCATTCCTCTTGGGTTGGACAAATGCTTAGTGGTTAAGACGTTTGCCTGCAAAGCCTAAGGACCCCAGTTTGATTCCCCAGGACCCACATAAGCCAGAGGCACAAGGGGGCAAATGCGTCTGGAGTCTGTTTGCAGTGGCTGAAGGCCCTGGTGCACCCATTCTCTCATTCTCTCTGCCTCTTCCTCTCTCTCGCTCTCAATCATTCCTCTGTTGTTGGACTTCCAAATGGGTTCTGTAACTTAGCTATTGTGAACACAGTAGACATTGATATGCAAGTGCCTCTGTGATGCGTTGTCTTGGGATCCTCAGAGGAAATACGAGGAGTATTGTAGCTGGGTGATATGGCAGGTCTGTTTCTAGCATTTTGAGAACCTCCATACAGATTTCCACAGTGGTGGGACTAGTTTCTACTCCTGCCAGCAGTGAATAATGGTTTATTTTAAATGCAGATTTTTCCATTTTTTTTAAAAAAATATTTAGTTGCAAGCAGTGCTAGACAGAAAGAGAGAGAGAGAGAGAGAGAGAGAGTAAAAGAGGGAGGGAGAGAGAGTGAGTGAGTGAGTATGGGTGGGCCAGGCCCTCCAGCTGCTGTAACGAATTCCAGATGCGTGTGCCACTTTGTGCATCTGGCTTTATGTGGGCACTGGGGAATGGAACGTAGGTCGTTAGGCTTTGCAGGCAAGTGCCGTAACCACTGAGCCATCTCTCCAGCCCTGAGTGCAGCTGTTTCTCATTCATCATTTGCTTATGTCTTATCTCTTACCTGTAGTCTCCTGTTCCTGCTGGAGAAATGTGGAATGGCTGGCTCTGAAAGAGAGGGGGGGGAGGGTGAGTGGGAGGGAAAGAGAACGACTGGGGGGTGGGGTCTGATGATCTGAGGGAGAGGGTAAGGGCGTAGGGGAGGTACAGCAGGCTGGGGTTGGGGCTCAGGTGGGCTGGCGATCACTGGCAAGTGAAGTTTCCAAAGAATGGGTGGGAAGTCAGTGGGCATAAAGCTTGCCGAGAGCTGTTTCCATCTACCTCTTGGGGGATGCTTCCCGTGCTGAATCTACAAGACAGATGCAGTGGGAAATTATCCACTAAGAAACCCTTCTCTCACAACCCCTTTCCAAGACTGCTGTCTCGTTCTCTGAACTCACCCTGTTGAGTGCATCTGTAGATGAGGAAGATGGAGAGGAAGAGGAGAGAGATGCAGAGACAGCTGAACGTGGTGAAGAAGACGAGTCTGCTGTCTGGTGGGAGAAGGGAACGTCAGAAAACCAGTTTGCCTCTCAGCGCACTGACAGTGTAGCCGGAGCAGGAGCGGGACAAGCCAGGTGTGGTGGCGCACACCCATGATCCCAGCCCTCAGTCACCAGAGACAGGAGGATCACGAGTTTGAGGCCAGTCTGGGGCACACAGAAACTTCCAGGCCAGCTTAAGCAATGTAGTGACGCCCTGTATGAAAACAAAACCAAGGATGGGAAGATGGCTCAGTGAGTAGAGTGCTTACCTCAAAAACATGAGGACATGAGTTCGATCCCTAGTACCCATGTAAAGATGCCAGGCATGGTGGCATAAGCCTGTAACCCACATGTGCACACATGCATACAAATGGGCACTTGTATACAGACAGGCGCCCGCACATGTGCACACACACAAAAAAGGGGGAAAAAAGGGGGCTGGAGAGATGGCTTAGTGGTTAAGCGCTTGCCTGTGAAGCCTAAGGACCCCGGTTCGAGGCTCGGTTCCCCAGGTCCCAGTTAGCCAGATGCACAAGGGGGCGCATGCGTCTGGAGTT
This sequence comes from Jaculus jaculus, assembly GCF_020740685.1. NCBI lineage: Eukaryota > Metazoa > Chordata > Mammalia > Rodentia > Dipodidae > Jaculus > Jaculus jaculus. The sequence continues at coordinate 16,242,925 of NC_059115.1, read as the reverse complement.
CGTTTGCAGAGGCTGGAAGCCCTGGCGTGCCCATTCTCTCTCTTCCTCTATCTGTCTTTCTCTCTGTCTGTCGCTCACAAATAAATAAATAAATAAAAATTAAAAAAAAATTAGAAGGCTGGAGAGATGGCTTAGCAGTTAAGGCTCTTGCCTGTGAAACCTAAGGACCCAGGTTTGATTCTCCAGGTCCCATGTAAGCCAGATGCACAAGGTGGCACATGCATCTGGAGTTTGTAGTGGCTAGAGTCTGGCGTGCCAAGTCTCTCCCTCCCTCCCTCCCTCCCTCCCTCTCTTTCTGTCTCAAATAAGAAATAATAATAATAATAAAAAAAACAGAAGAAAAAGGGGCCAGTGGTACAGTTTCCAATATGTCACTGGAGGACTGGGTCTTTCCACGGCTGTGAGGACTTTTCTCCATCTCTACAGTAAGGATAGCAGTAGTGGCACTTTTTGGGGGGACAGTATAGAATGCATAGGCTGATAACACACGGAGAGAGCAGGACAGCGTCTCACATAGGGAAGCTCCAACTGTGCATTTCATCCATAGCCGTCAATCCGCCTGTCATTGTAAGCCAGCTCTGCACCAGCTGCTTCGTACATATTCTTTCTTGTCTTGACAACAAACCTCTAAGATTTACTATCTCCATTTTAACTCTCTTACTGACCACTTTCAAATATGTACATAATGTATTTTTCTGGGAAGGGTTTCAAGGTAGGGACTCACTGTAGCTCAGGCTGACCTGAAATTCACTGTGTAGTCCCAGGGTCGCCTTGAACTCATGGTGATCCTCCTACCTCTGCCTCCCGAGTGCTGGGGTGAAAGGCATGAGCCAGCATGCCCGGCTTCATAGTGTATTTTGATCATAATTCCCTACTAATACCTTCATTTATTTCCCTACTCCTCTTTTCTTTCTAATTAGTCCCGATTCTATTTTGATGTCTTTTTATTTTTATTTTTTTTCAAGGAAGAATCTCACTCTAGCTCAGGCTGACCTGGAATTCACTATGCAGTCTCAGGCTGGCCTCAAACTCATGACGATCCTCCTCGCTTCCTCCCAAGTGCTGGGATTAAGGGCATGTGTCACCATGCATGACCTCTTTTTTTTTTTTTCTTTTTCTGACGCTATCATTGAAGTGGAAATGATGGTCCCAATATTGTGCAGGTCTGGTGCATGTATGACGTCAGTTGTGGGGTCATGAATGTGATAGGTGCTTCATGTCCAGAAGAGTTCCAAAGCACTCCTCCCCACTGTCTGGCTCTTAACAGTTTTGTCCATCCTGTTCAGTGATGTTCCCTGAGCAGTAGAGATGTCTCACTGGGCACTGTGCTATCTCCATTATGAAACTATTGTGATTTAAACGTGAAATCTCCCGCACAGGCTCATGCATTGGAACCATTGGTTTCCAGCTGGTGGCGCAGTCTTGGAGGCTGTGGAACCTTTTACCTGTAGTAAGGCTGTAGGAGCGCGACGACACAGGGTGGAAACACAGCCCTACTGCTGACCCTAGTTCTCCTCACTGAGATGTGAGCAAGCCTTGTGCCCTAAGTTCTCAGTGCTCTGGGCGGCACTGTCCTCCACCACGCCTTCCCCACCGTGATGCGCTGTGTCCTTCATCTATGAGCCCAAATCCTGCTTCCCCTAAGTTTTTTTTTATCCCTTCAGATATTTGATCACAAGCTAAACTAGATACCAAGAAATAAAGCAACTGCCTCAAACCACACAGCTGAGATAGGTTTAGAATCCAGCTATGACAATCTTCAGGGCAGTCAGCTGCAAGGGAATGATGTCTCAGCGCTGGGCACTGAGTGTGGAACCTGAGAGACGAGATACTTTGAGCCATTTCTGAGGAACTCATACTGTAGGCTGCACAGACTCTGACGAGCCCCATAATAGTGAATCAAAGTTCAAATGCACACCTAATTCAGGAGCTGCTTTCTATCCTGCTTTCAAAATGGCACATTAGGGCTGGAGAGATGGCTTAGCGGTTAAGCACTTGCCTGTGAAGCCTAAGGACCCCGGTTCAAGGTTCGGTTCCCCAGGTCCCACGTTAGCCAGATGCACAAGGGGGCGCACGCGTCTGGAGTTCGTTTGCAGAGGCTGGAAGCCCTGGCGCGCCCATTCTCTCTCTCTCCCTCTATCTGTCTTTCTCTCTGTGTCTGTCTCTCTCAAATAAATAAATAAAAATTTATTATTAAAAAAATGGCACATTAGGGCTGTAGAGACGGCTTGGCCATTAAGGCGCTTGTCTGTGAAGCCTAAGGACCCATGCTTCATCTCTCTTCAGCTCCCATATTAAGTGAGATGCACAAAGGTGAGCCAAGCGCAAGGTGGCACATGCGCAGTAGGTGGCACAGGCATCTGGAGTTCCATTGCAGTGGCTGAGGCCCTGGCATGCCAGTCTCTCTCTCTCGTTTGAAAAAAGGCACATTATAGGGCTGGAGAGATAGCTCAGTGGTTAAAGTTGTTTGCAAATCCTGTTAGCCTGGGTTCAACTGCCCAGTACCCACATACATAAAGCCAGATGCACAAAGTGGTGCATGAGTGTGGCATTTCAGTGGCAAGAGGCCCTGGCACGGCCATTCTCTATCTCTCTCTCCTCTCTCCCTCTCTTTCTCTGTTTGCAAAATGACACACTAAACCCATTTGTTCCTATTTCTCCACTTCCCAGTCTTTGGATACTAGGAAAGAATTTGCTACTTTTTCTGGTCATGTCACAAATTAGACATTAATTCTCTGTTTCTGTTTCTACCAAATAAATAAGTGAAAAAAAGTTAAAAATATGTGTAACATTGTGGCTAGGCAATATGGAAACAAACAAACAAACAAACTTAGGGCTGGGGAAGTGGCTCAGGAGTTTAAGGCACTTGCTTTGCAAAGCCTGTTACCTGGGTTCGGTTCCCCAGTATTCACATAAAGCTAGACAAAAAATGGCACACGTGTCTGGAATTCATTTACAGCAGCAAGAGGCCCGTGGTGGGCACGTTTGTGTGTGCGTACACACACACACACACACACACACACACACACACACACACATTCTTTCTCTATCAAATAAAATACAAATAAAGAATTGATTTATTCATTGTTTTTGAGAACTTTAAGGTTAAAAAATAATCTGGTCAATTGGGAATGTTCACCTGATAGAGGGCTTGCCTAGCATGCCCAAAGCCCTAGGTTCAAGCTCCAGCAATGCATAAACTGGGTGTGGTGGCACACAGCTGTAATCCCAGCACTCAGGGAAGTTAAGGCAGGTGGATCAAAAGTTCACGGTCAACCTTGTGTACATAGTAAGTTTGTGGCCAGCCTGGGCCACATGAGATCTTGTTTCAAAAACAAGACCTCGGGCTGGAGAGATGGCTTAGTGGTTAAGGCGCTTGCCTGCGAAGCCTAAGGACCCATGTTAGACTCTCCAGGTCCCACATAAGCCAGATGCTCAAGCCTGCAATGTTGCACATGTGCACAAGGGGGCGCACGTGTCTGGCGTTCCATTGCAGTGGCTGAGGCCCTGGTGCATCCAGTCCCTCTGTATCCATCCATCCATCCATCCATCCATCCATCCATCCATCCATCCATCCATCCATCTATAGTGGACATTGAGATGCCTCCTGTTCACTTGAAGGAAAGGGGGTCCCTGTCCCATGGACACAGAACTAATCAGGAAAACACCTCCTTTCTAACGATCTTACCTGTTTTGTGCTCAGGTGCTCCAGGTGTTTGATGCCTATCTAGAAAACAAGATGCAGGAAAGGCATTCAGTGGTTATGTGGGAACCTCGCCAGCGTGCGTCCTGCCTATGGACAGCGGTGCTGTCTCTGAGCGGCCGAGAAGCGCATGGCTTCCCTCTCTGCAGCTGGCAGCCCTCTAGGTTGCTCTCCACACAGCTCCTGTGTTCTGGCTCATCTTCCCACCCTCCACACAGATGGCCTCCGACGTTCTAAAGCCAAACCTCTTCCTGTGTCCTGTGCAGCGCTGCCCTCCTTTTACCAGCAAATGTAGCCCATCATCCACACCAGAAAGTTCTAGCTCAAAAACAGATCTCTGCAAGGCTGGGTAAATAAAACAAAACAAAAATACAACCCTGGGCTGGAGAAATGACTTAGTAGTTAAGGCTCTTGCCTGCAAAGGACCTTGGTTCAATTCCCCAGGACCCATGTAAACCAGATGGGACAGGGTGAAGCATGCACCTGGAGTTCATTTGCCTGGCTGAAGGCCCTGGTGTGCCCCTCCTCACTCTATCTGCCTCTTTCTCTCCTCTCTCTCTCTCTTTCTCTGAACTAAATTAAAAACTACATCCCATAATATATCCCACCACCCAGTCAGGAATGGTGGAGCATGCTTGAAATCCTCCCAGCAGGCTGAGGCAGCATGACCTCAAGTTCCAGGCCAGCCTGAGCATGTGTGTGTGTGTGTGTGTGTGTGTGTGTGTGTGTGTGTGTGCGCGCGCGCACGTGCACACTCGTGCACGCCCGCACGCATATACATGTATTTTTTTTAAATTTAATTTATTAGTTTTCTTTTCAGTGAATACAGGCAGTTTGGTACCATTATTTAGGCTCATCTGTGATCTACCCCCTCCCATTAGACCCTCCTTGTTAATGAAAATGGGTCGTGCATTGTGGAGTTAGCCCCCAGTTATTAGTATGATAAATGTCTCTGCAAATCATGACCCAACATGTAACTCTGACATTCTTTCCGCCCCCTCTTCCGCAAGATTTCCCTGAGCCATGTTGGGTTCATTTTTGGTCTGCTTCAGTGCTGAGGTGTTGGGGGCCTCTGAGGCTCTGGCTCTCTGATTTGGTAGGAGATGATTTTTCTCTGCGTCGATCTCCTTCCCCTTTGTGCTGGTATCCGGTTCACAGGAAAACATCACCCTTGCTTATTTCGCCAGTTGTCCTTAGTTTCAGTTGGGCCCCTTTTGAGGTATGTTGGGGCAGCTCTCTCCTTAGGGTCTGCATCTATCTTTTTTTTCCTTGTTGTCTGTAGTGCAGCTAGGCGGTCGCCATCTTGACCGGAAGTCTGAACTCTATACATGTATTTATTACAAATGTGCATGTGTGTTTAGGGAATGGATCTATCCATACTTCTGTATCTTCGGTAGAATCTTCTAGTCCAAACTGAACGTTCTCTGCAGCCAGTCCCCAGACCACCACCATCCTACTCTGTCGCTATGAGTCATCTTTCTGTCTGGCTCGTTGTATGTGGAATTACATACTGGAAGGTTATGTTGTTGTTGATAGGTATGGGTGTGTGTGTGTGTGTGTGTGAGCATGCAGGTGTGCGTGTGGGTGAGGGATTGATGGTGGAGCAGGTGGGTGGATAGATGTGTGAATGGATGGATGGACAGTGGATGAACGGATGGGAATGGACAGGTGGGTGGATGGGTGAATAAATAGGGGGCTGGAAAGAGGGCTAGCCTGGGTTCAATTCTCAAGCTATCTACATAAGCAAAAGGTGTCCCAAGCATCTGGCATTTGTTGGCAGTGGAAAAGACCATGACATGGTCCACACACATATAACTAACTAAATAATTTTTTTTTAAGAAAAAGGATGGATGGATGGATAGACAGTAGGAGGATGAACAGATAGATGAACGTGATGCAAAATTTCCCATTATCTCCCTTCCTTGTGATTTCAAGTCACTTGTGTAACAACCTCACATGCATTCGTCCTTGTTTCCTCCCTCCTCCATCTTCATTTTCTTTCTTCCCCTCCAGCTTCCAACACTGTGCCAGAGGCACTTTCCCATGCAGTGAGTTCCCTCAGCCTCATATTCCATCAATCAATCTCTGCTCACTCTGTCTCTTCTTCCCTGGCATAAGTAGGAAGTAATTTTACATTTGTGTTTGTACAGCAATGCAAGGATAAATATTTTTGTGGTTCCAGAGAGGTCATCTGGCCTGCATAACTGGCACTGTCCTCATGGGAAGTGCAGACTGAATGAGTTAGAGAGGTAAGTTGTGTAGCACAGACTGGATCGCAGAAAAGGATACTCGAGCCATGTCCCGTGTCAGGGCCATTAGTCTCCTCCTCACCTGACACCCGGATCTCCAGGCCGTGGCTGGGAGAGGAGCCCAGGTATGGCCAGTTGCACTGGTAGTGCACACAGCTGTAGTTTCCATTGTCCTTACTGGTCACGTTGCAGAGCATGAAGTCAGTTTGGTTTTTTCTTACTTTCTTGGTCTGCAATGGTTCTGAGATCCCTGTTTTCAGCAGAGCAATTATGAAACACTCGGTTCTGGTTCCATTGTATGGAATCCGACATAGGAGTGTCCTGTGGCTTGAAGTCACTGTAGAGATGCTGGCTGACAGGGAGGGCTCTGGGAGTGATCCTGAGGAAATCAAGGTAAGGAAAATAAGGGAAGAGCCAAGGATTCCAGTTTTCCTGTACACCTTGGGACTAGTTCAACCATGCTCTGTGTTAACCATCTTTTAGTTTTATCTGTGTGTGTGTGTGTGTGTGTGTGTGTGAGAGAGAGAGAGAGAGAGAGAGAGAGAGAGAGGAAAAGAGAGAATATGAGGTAGCACACCAGGGCCTCTAACACTACACTCAAACTCCAGATGCATGTGCCACCTTGTGTACATGTGTCAAATTGTGTGTCTGGCTTACATAGGCTCTGGGGAGTTGAACCTGGGTCCTTAGGCTTCACAAGCAAGCACTTTAAACACTAAACCATTCCTCCAGCCCCCATCTTATATTCTTTTTTTTCAAAAAAATATTTTGTTTTTATTTATTTATTTGAAGGGGGGGGCGAATGGGCACATCAGGGCCTCTAGCCACTGCAAACAAACTCCAGACGCATGCATCACCTTGTGCATCTGGCTTACATGGGTACTGAACAGGTGTATCTTAGGCCTCACAGGCAAGCACCTTAACTGCTAAGCTATCTCTCCAGCTCCCATCTTTTATTTCTATATTTGATGCTTTGATATCTTGGGTTCTGGCTGACCTTGAAGAGGCAGGGTTAGTTAATTTCCAGAGGTAGTAGACAATTCATATTTGAGTATACATTCCAAATACAAACAACCCAATCCTGACCCCAAACACCCACATGTCCTTTTGGGCTCTCACCCTTGGGTCCTCTATCCACTTGGCCCTAATCACCCTAAAACCAAGTACCTGATACCCAGGGACAGCCCCTCATCCCCTTGTTCTTTTCCTTAGCAACACAATAAAGGATCTTGTCCACCATTCTTCACCCTCCTTTGACCCCCTGAGCGACCCTGGTGCTTTACATTATATGGCATGCCCAGGCGGCATCTCTTGGCACCTGTTACAGTATTTTCCATAGCAGCTATGATAGCCCTGATCTGTTGGCCTGACTTATGTCAAATTTTCTGCTCGGGCTGGAGAGATGGCTTAGTGGTTAAGCGCTTGCCTGTGAAGCCTAAGGACCCCGGTTCGAGGCTCGGTTCCCCAGGCCCCACGTTAGCCAGATGCACAAGGAGGCGCACGCGTCTGGAGTTCGTTTGCAGAGGCTGGAAGCCCTGGCGCGCCCATTCTCTCTCTTCCTCTATCTGTCTTTCTATGTCTGTCGCTCTCAAATAAATAAATAATTAAAAAAAAAAACATTTAAAAAAAATAAATTTAAAAAAAAATTTTCTGCTCATTGACATCTCTACAGCACTCTCCTACATCATCAAGACTCACTGAGACCCCGGTGACACCCTTGTCCCCCTATTCGGTCTCTACTTCCCCTGTTTCATACAAGATGCTGCATCTGTCTTTCTGTCTCCTGGATTCTCCAGCCAGGTCCCATCATAGCAAAAGTAACATCAAAGGGCAGATCTATTTGGGAAGAGGCAGTGGACCAGCAGGAGGTGGGGGAGCAGGAGAGGTTAGCGAGTGGACCACAGTCAAAGTAAATCATATACTTGAATAAAAATATCATTATGGAGCCCATTACTTTGTACATGGACTGTGCACCAAGGAAAGATTGTGTAGAGGGTCTGTGCTCATGTATGTGTGAGTGGGACAGTGTATGTGCTATGGAACACAGGTTGTGGTCAGAGGACAACCTCAGGGTTGGTCATCTCCTTCCGCCTTATTTGAGGCAGGGTCTCTTGTTGTTCACTGTTGCATTTGCCTGCCTGGCTGGTCTACGAGCTTCCAGGGATTCTCGTGTATCTGCCCCGTATCCCACTGGAAGAGCACCGAGATTACAGATACTCACATGAATGCATTCAGCTTTAATGGGTTCTGGGGATCTAAACTCATGTACTTATGCATACACAGTATAGAAGTTACCTTCTCCCTGTTGGGACAAAACACCTGACCAGAAGCAACTTACAAAAGGAAAGGATTAGCGGGGACATGGTGGCACATGCCTTTAATCCCAGTACTCGGGAGACAGGGAGGCAGACGTAGGACGATTGCCATGAGTTTGAGTACAAAGTGAATTCCAGGTCAGCCTGAGCTAGAGTGAGACCCTACCTTGAAAAAAAAAAGTGGGCTCTCTAGCACTGGGAATCTGGGGTGGACTATAACATCCCGAGGTCCCATGACATACCTCCTCCAGCAAAGCTCCACCTTCCAAAGGATCCACCAGTTGTGGAATAAATATGAGGGTTAATCAGAAACACATGAGGCTATAAGAGACATTTTACATTCAAACCACCACCTTCCACCCCTGGTCCCTTTAGAATCATGGCCATGTCACAATACAAAATGTACTCAGTCCAAACTCCAAAAGTCCCCATAATCTTTAATTGTGCACCTGAGACTCAAGACAGTCTCTTGAGCCAGGCGTGGTGGCACAGGCCTTTAATCCCAGCACTCAGGAGGCAGAGGTAGGAGGATCACTGAGTTTGAGGCCAGCCTGAAGACTACATAATGAAATTCAGGTCAGTCTGGGCTAGAATGAGAGCCTACCTTGGAAAACCAAAAAAAAAAAAAGTCTCTTAACTATTAACTGTGAGCATTGTAAAATCAGAACACACGTTACATACTTCCAACACATAATGCCATAGCGTAGACATTCCTACTCTAAAAAAGAAGAAGGGGGCATTTCAAGGAAAGATTGGATCAGGTCAAGCATTAAATCCTCACCTCCATGCCTGGCACCTGAGATGTATGATGAAATCCTCTGGGCTTCAAAACCCCTGGGCCGCTCCACTTTTCTGAGCTGTGGTGCTTGTTTCTTGGGTAGATGCACCTGACCTGGCAGCTTTCCTTGGTGGCAGTCCCATAGATCTGGCATCTCCACCATCCTGGGATCTCCCTTGCAATCCATGGTTCCTGCTGGTAGCTCCAAGCCACACCCCACCCACATGGTGTCCATGCAGATCCTTCAACCCTGCCTTACACCACCTAGTGGCCATCTCAAGAACCATGTGTACTTCATGGCCCTCTATTCCTTCATCTTTTTTTTTTTTTTTTTTTTTTTTTGAGGTAGGGTCTCCTTCTAGCCCAGACTGACCTGGAATTCATTATGTAGTCTTGAACTATAGACTGACCTTGATCTCAAAGTGATCATCCTACCTCTGCCTCCCAAGTCCTGGGTTTAAAGGTATGTGTGACCATGCCTGATTATTTCCTGCATTTCAATGCTTGCAAAACCAGTACCAGATGAACTATGCTGCCAAATTTTTTAGTCCAGGGAGGGATAAAACCCAACTTTGAGGAACAGGAAACCCCTCACCATCAGGGCATCTTTGCTGTTGTCCCAATGCAGCAGATAGCAAATTCTCAATGGTAGGGTATTTTTTTAAATTTTAAATTTAAATTTTCTTTTATATTATTTATTTATTTGAAAGAGAGAGAAGTAGATAGAGAGAAAATGTGTACACTAGGGCCTCTAACCACTGTAAAAGAATTCCAGACACAGTTGCCACCTTGTGCATATGGCTTACATGGGTTATGGAGAATCTACCCTCGGTCCTTACGCTTCCTAGGCAAGCACCTTAACCACCAAGCCATCTCTGTAGTCCAGTAGTAATTTCTTAAACAAATGCAGCTGAAGGGGCTTCAGTCTCTAGCCTGAGACCTTTTCAATTCACTTTCATTTCTTTCTGTGCACAACTTTAAATCTTCCCTATTCCTCTGCTCTGTCCTCAAGGTTGCTCAAGTTCTCAGGACACAGGCAGAACACCATGCCAACTGCCTATACCCAATTCCTGACAAAGACCTTCAGTCCCCTCTGAAACTTCATAAACCAAGCCATCACACTTCTCTCTGCATTTGGTGGACATCTGTAGTCCAAAGTTCTAAATCCTTCCATATTTCTCCCACAAACCAGTTCTGAAAGACTAACCAAACAAACAAACAAACAAAACACACACACACAAAAAACATGGCCAGGATTATTGCAACAAAAGTCCCACTTCTTCGTATGAATTTTCTACAGTAGTTACTTTCTCATTGCTGGGGAGAAAAAAGGCACCTGACCAGAAGCAGTTTATAGACAGAAAGTTTATTTGGGTTTGTAGTTTTGAGGGGAAGTTTCATTCTGGTGGGGAAAGCATGGTGTGAGCAGAAAGGCAGGTGTCACATCTTGTCACATCAGTAGGGAGACGCAGCATGAGCTCACTCACTAGCACTGGCAAATCCCAAGACCTGACCCCAGTGACAAACGTCCTCCCATACAGCTCCGCCTCCCAGGGGCTCCACTAGTTGGGGATTAAGTATGAGGCTTAACCACAAACATGAGGCTGTGGGGGACATTTTTACATTCATGCCACCACACACATCAAACACTTTCACCACTGAGTCATCTCCCAAGCACCCCCCCCCACAAGAATGGTAATTTAAAAAGAGCCAGATATGGGCTGGAGAGATGGCTTAGCGGTTAAGCGCTTGCCTGTGAAGCCTAAGGACCCCGGTTCGAGGCTCGGTTCCCCAGGTCCCACGTTAGCCAGATGCACAAGGGGGCACACACGTCTGGAGTTCGTTTGCAGAGGCTGGAAGCGCTGGCGCGCCCATTCTCTCTCTCTCCCTCTACCTGTCTTTCTCTCTGTGTCTGTCGCTCTCAAAATAAAAAAAAAAGAGCCAGATATGAAGACACATGCCTGTAATCCTAGCACTTGGGAGGTGGAGGCAGGAGGATTCATAGTCATCCTCAACTACATAGCAGTTTGAAGCCAACCTAGTCTACAGGAGACCCCCATCTCAGAATGTAAGTGGGTAGGCCCTTCATGGGGTGCTGCAAGGGTACATAGACCTGCATACTCTGCACATGCACACACATGATAAACACACACACCCAAGCAAAAAAATAAATACATAAATAAACAACTGGTATATACACAAAGGGCATATCCCAGGCGGCTCTGCTCACCTGTGACAACCAGCTGTAAGCGCTGGCTCTCTTCTGACCACTTGCTGGAGACTGCCATCTTGTAGGCACAGAAGTATTCCCCGGCATCCTTGGGCTGCACATCAGTGAGGGAGAACTCAGCCTTGTTTCCTGCTGAGCTCTGTTCTTGCTGGTACCCAGAGTCATGCAATCTCCTCAGCATGACCGTGACATTGTGGAAATGAGTCCAGCATCGCAGAGTGACATTGCTCTCGTGTTCAGCCACAGAGCTGGGCCAAGCACTGAGCGAAGGCCTGGGAAGCGTCTCTGCAAAGAGTTCAGAGTCGGACTGGAGTGATGGCTTAGTGGTTAAGGTGCTTGCCTGCCAAGCCTAAGGACCAAGGTTTGATTCCTCAGTAGCCACGTAAGCCAGATGTACATGGTGGCTCATTAAGTGGCTAGAGGCCCTGATGTGCTCATTCTCTTTCTCCCTCCCTCTCTCCTGCCCCCTCTCTCTAATAAATAAATAAAAAATAAAATATTTTTTTACAAAGCCAGTCACAGTGGCACACACCTTTAATCCCAGCACTCGGGAAGCAGAGGTAGAAGGATCACTATGAGTTCAAGACCACCCTGAGACTACATAGTGAAATCCAGGCCAGCCTGAGCTAGAGTGAGACCCTACCTCAAAAAACAAAAACCCAAAATAAATATATATGTATATATATGTGTGTGTATATATATGTATATATGTATATGTTCAGAGTTAATTTGGTCTTTATTATGGTGAGTGCAAAGCCTTTCTTGGACTTCTGAAGACAAAGGAGAAGGTTATGGGCAGTGCGGAGGGGGATGTAGTTAATGTGAGGAAACTCACCATTCTTTTCCTCCGCTCTACAGCCCAGACTCAGCCCTGGAGGAGGAATTTCAATGACAGACAAATTGTGAACTTTTAGGTACAGAACAGGCAGCGAGAACATGAGAGTTAAAAGACCATCACAGTTCAGATATTACCCAGCTTCATCTACTTTTGTTTTGTTGTCTTACACAAGTTACAGGTTGGGCTATGGAGATGGCTCAGTGGTTAAAGTAGTTGCTTGCAAAGCCTGCTGCCTGGGGCTCAATTCCCTAGTACATACATGAAGTCACATCCCAAAGTGGTGCATGCATTTGGAGTTTGTTTGCAGTGGTAAGAGGCTGTGGCGCACACACACACACACACACACACACACACACACACACATACACACACTTCTCCCTCCCTCTCTCCTCACAAAGAAATGAATAAACAAAAATAATCTTAAAAGATTCAGTTATAACCCAATTTGATTTTTTCTAAAGAAGTTATGTGGACCTGAAAAATTTCCAAAATCAAGTCAGGTATGGTGACTCACATCTGCAATCCCAGAACTTTGGGAGGCTGAGGCAAGAAGATTTTGAATTTTTTTGTTTGTTTGTTTTGAGGTAGCATCTCGCTCTAGCCCTGATCTGGAATTCACTATGTAGTCTCAGGGTGGCTTTGAATTCACAGCGATGTTCCTATCTCTGCTTCCCCAGTGCTGGGATTCAAGGTGTGTGCCACCACATCTGGCAAGATTTTGAACTTGAGGCTAGCTTGGGGTATGTAGCAAGACCCCGTGTCAAGAAGTCAAAACATAAAACGAGAGTAAAAGTTAAAAACGAAATTCAGGAAATTTTCCCCAACATTGTGTTCCTTTCACATTTAGTCTCCCTTTTTTCACCAGTTAGAATCAGTTAACGTTTACCCACATTTTTCTTTTATTTATTTAATTTGTGTGCGTGTGTTTGATTGTGTTCTGTGAGTGCGTATGTGGTGGGGAGGGGCTACGGAGTGAGACCTGGGTCAGCCTGGGCAGAGTGAGACCCTGTCTAAACAAGAAGTCAATTAACAAACTATCAAAACAACTATAAAACTATAAAACAAACTATAAAAAACCTGCAAGACCTGCCCTGTTCTGAGCGCATCGCCATTGTGACACAAAGATGGAGGCGGACAAAAGGAATGCAGCAACCAAACAGGAAGGTCTACCTTGGAAGACGGGGGTCCCCACTGGAATGAGGGGAGAGAGGCAGGACAAAATAGGGTAACTGATGGGAACACAAACAAATTACAGGATGTTCATATATTAAAGTTCCCAACAAACTTTGTATATGTATGTATTTATTTATTTGAACAGAGAAAGAGGCCAAAGGAGCACATCAGCTGTTACTCAAGAATCCTGTCCACTTTTTTCTTTCCTTTTTAATTTTTTTTTCTTTATTTGAGAGAGAAATAGGTGGTGGTGGTGGGGGGGGAGAGAATGGGCATGCCAGGGCCTCCAGCCACTGCAAATGCACTCCAGATGTGTGCACCCCCTTGTGCATCTGGCTTGCATGGGTCCTGGAGAATTGAATCTGGGTCCTTTGGCTTTGTAGTTAAGTGCCTTAACCACTAAACCATTTCCCCAGCTCCATTTTTTGTTTTTCTTGAGTCAGAGTCTCTACTTGGCTGGCACTGCTCACCATTAGTCACTCATTAACTGGCTGGTCAGTGAACCCAGGCACCCATCTGTCTCTGCCTCCCGAGTGCTGGGCTTACAAACATGCGCCACCAGACCTGGTATTTTCACATGGGTTCTGGGGCTTGAACTCCGCTGCTCGTGCTTCTGAGGCCAGCATTTACCAACTAAGCCATCTCCCCAGAATGAATTTAGCACTCTTTATTTTATTTATTTTTTTAAATTTAGTATGGGGCAGGGAGTGAAAGAGAAAGAATAGAGACACATGGGTCACAGCGCCTGTGTGGGGCTCAGAGGACAACTTTCACATCGATCCCCATCTTCTGCTTTGTTTTCAGGCAGGGTCTCTCACTGTTCACTTCTCCACTCATCTCAGGAGTTTCTGGGAAACTCTCGCTTCTGCCTCTCTTCTCATCACAGGGCAATGGGATTACAGATGTCCACCTCAGCTTCCAGCTTTTACATGGGGTCTGGGATCTGAACTCTGGTGTTCAGAACTACTGATAAGTGCTTGATCCACTGAGCCATCAGTCCAACCTGAGCTTAATATTCTTTTTAAAAAATATTTTATTTATTTTTTAGCAGAGAAAAAGGGAGAGAGAGGGAAAGAGAGAGGGAGAATGGGCATGCCAGGGCCTCCAGCCACTGCAAATGAACTCCAGACTCATGTGCCCCCTTGCACATCTGGCTAACGTGGGTCCTGGGGAACTGAACCTGGGTCCTTTGGCATTGCAGGCAAATGCCTTAACTGCTAAGCCATCCCTCCAGCCCTAAAAATATTTTATTTGTTTATTTATTAGAGAGAGGGAGAGAGTGGGGCATGCCAGGGCCTCCAGCCACTGCAAATGAACTCCAGATGCATGCACCCCCTTGTGCATCTGGCTTAGGTGGGTCTTGGAGTTAAACTTGGGTCCTTTGGCTTCTCAGGCAAGTGTCTTAACTGCTAAGTCATCTTTCTCGCCCCGAGTTTAATATTATTTTTTTAAAAAAATATTTAATTATTTACTTATTTATTTGAGCGATAGATAGAGAGACAGAGAGAGGCAGACAGAAAGAAAGGATGGGTGCACCAGGACCTCTAGCCACTGCAAACAAACTCTAGATGCATGTGCCACCTTGTGAATCTGGCTTACATGGGTCCTGGGGAATTGAACCTGGGTCCTTTGGCTTTGCAGGCAAGTGCCTTAACCACTAAGCTGTCTCTCTAGCCACTGAGTTTAATATTCTTATGGAGAGTATTAGTCAGCCATAGAAAGGAGTGAGGTACTAATGCATGTTACAGTAGGAACAGACTTCAAAAACATGCTAAGCGGGCATGGTGGCACATGCCTTCAATTCCAGCACTCAGGAGGCAGAGGTAGGAGGATTGCAGTGAGCTCAAAGCTGGCCTGAGACTACACAGCAAGTTCCAGGTCAGCCTGGACTAAAAGACCCTACTTCGAAAAAATCAAACGAACGAACGAATGAACAAAAAATGCACTAAGCCAGATAAGTCAGTCCCCAAAGAACACACATGGTATGGTTCCATTTTATGCTGTACCCAGGATATGAAAATCCAGAGAGAGAGAGAGAAGCAGGTTAGTGGTTTCCAGGAGATGGAGGAAGGGCACGAGAGTGATTGCTTTATGGCTGGTGACAATATCTTGAAACTAGACAGCGGTGTTGGCTGCATAACTGTGAACGTACTGTCACTGGCGTGAACAAAGTGGTTGATTTTATGTGATCTGACATTTGCCTCAATAAACTTTAAAAATTGATACCTTACCCTCCCTTATCAAGATTTATGCAGATTTAAATCCCAAAAGTTCACCAGAAATGAGACGGAGCCACAGGCTGAGGCACTGCACTGGCTCTGGGAGCATCCTTGCTGAGTGCAGTCACGGGCTGGCTTCCGAGCAGCCTGGGCCAGGTCCGATGCGGCCAGGCCTTTTTCTCTAAGCCTCCTATTCTAGCAGCTGGAAGCAAGGCTGCGGTGGAATGCAATCTGTGCCTTGGTGGAGGTCTAAGAAGCCCCCAGGCTGGGGATGTAGCTCAGTCGGTAGAGTGCTTGTCTAGCATACGTGAGGTCCTGGGTTCAATTCCCAGCACTGCACATACCATCAGTTGTGGTGCACATCTGTAATCTCAGCATCTGAGAGATGCAGAAAGGGAGGATCAGGTGTTCAAGGTCACCTTTAGCTACACAAACTCAAGGCCAGCATGGACTGCATTCCTCCCAACAGAATCGGACCAGCTCATCTCACATTATAGGCCTTCCCAATAGGCACTGTATTATGGGAGGGAAATATTATGGGCTGATTTGTGCCCCTTACCGCATAAATCATGTACTTGTGAATCTGTCCTGTGGCATTTAGTTTTTGCAAATAGAAAAAAGCTAAGATGCGGCCATCTTGGAGCAGGCTGGGCCTCTCATCCAGGATGAGTGGTGCCCTATAAGAAGAGAAGAGTGCTCGGAGATGGCTCAGCTAGTGAAGTGCTTGCCCTGTAAGTGTGAGATCTTGGCTTTGATCACCAGAACCCTTACTAACACACACACACAAAGACAGGTTTGGTAACACACTCGCCTGGCTAACACACTTATACGCCCCCCCACCCCCCCCCCAGTTCTGGGAAGGCAGAAACTACAGGTGAACTCCTGGGGCTCTCTACAAGTCAATCTAGCCTACTTGGTGAGTTCTGGCCAGTGAGTAACCCTGTCTCAGAAAATGTGGACAGCTAGTCATCGTGGTTCACGTCTTTAATCTCAGCACTTGGGTGGCAGAGGTAGAAAGATCACTGTGAGTTTGAGGCCACCTGAGACTAGAGTGAGTTACAGGTTAGTCTGGGCTAGAGTGAAACACTATCTTGGAAAGGAAAGGAAAGAAGGAAGGGAGGGAGGAAGGGGAGAAGGAAGGAAGGAAGGAAGGAAGGAAGGAAGGAAGGAAGGAAGGAAGGAAGGAAGGACAGCACATGAGGAATGACACCTGAGTTGTCCTCTGGCCTCCAACCCACATGCACACGTGCATTTACACGACACCCTGATCTTTGTAACTAGGAGGAAATCAATTTCTGTTGTTTCAAGCTACCAGGCTGGTGATACGTGGGTAGGCAGCTGTAGAAAACTCATACAGAGTGTACCAAGACCCTTTCTGCTTCCTCCCCCACTCACCCTGCCCTGGGTTGGAGGTTCAGGTATGGTGAATATGTGAATAGGGGAAGGGTGTCAGCTTGGAGGAGAGGTTGCAACTAGAAAAAGAGGAAGGAGCTGGCCAGATGTGGCAAATTGATGTCCAACCCCACCCCCTCACCAGAAGCGGAACTGAGGTGTGGGGAGGGGATTTGTTAATTCTAAGCGCAGCACAACTATATAATTGAGCCAAGCCTATAATCTCCTTCTCAGGCCTGTTCAGTGAGGTAGGTTCAAACGGAGGCTAGGACTATCAGCCCAAGGACGGGGTCTATTGAAAAACCTGCTTCTTACCCACAACTCCACACTTGGTAGCTCCTCCATCAGATTCCCACCCCTTTATCCCCTCTATTCTGGGGGAGGGGGGGGGTATCCAGGCATGGCTGTGGCCTCCAGAGGGGAGACTGGAAGACCCCTGGGAGGCCCTGCACATCTCGTCCTTGGAGTACACAGGGTGTCTCCACACACCTGTGCATCACATTCTACATCTCTCAGGTGCAGGCGTTGCCCCTGATGTATGTGAGGTCCCCAGATTCTGACATGCCACTCATGGACGTTGTCCTTCCCATGTTTACCACCTCCATCCCGCATGAGTTTTTCTTACCCATCTGAACATTTGTCACAGCCCTGAAGACTTACCAAGGCAAAGCAGGCATAGGAACTCTGAGCCCATAGATTCCCTTCTGCCTGGCTGGGCCAAGATCCGGTGTTCAGCTCTCAGGAGAAGCAGGGTAAGATGAGCACAGCTTTCTCCCTGCTCACTTTGTCCCTAGTGGCCTAGATGGAAGTTCTGCCCTGTCACTTTGGTTCTCTGCATCACCAGTTGCACAGTTTCCTTGCAACTGACTCAGGAAGCCATTGATGGTGACACCTTCCCCTAGATCCCTGCCTGCCTGCTCTTAGACCTGCTGCTCCTTGTTCGCAATCTTGCCCAAGACTTGTAAAAAAATTTTCTAATTTCTTATTTATTTGAGAGAGAGATATAGATAGATAATGGGTGCACCAGGGCCTCCAGCCACTGCAAAGAAACTCAAGACGCATGTGCCATCTTGTGCATCTGGCTTATGTGGGTACTGGGAATCAAACCTAGGACCTTAGGATTCACAGTGAAGTACCTTAACCATTAAGCCAACTCTCCAGTCCCCAAAGACTTTTTAGAACATTTTCTAAATTTATTTATTTATTTATTTGAAAGAGAGAGGGAGAGAGAGAATGGGTGTGCCAGAGCCTCCAGCAGCTGCAAACGAACTCCAGACACATGTGCCCCCTTGTGCATCTGGCTCACATGGATCCTGGGGAATTGAACCAAGGTCCTTTGGCTTTGCAGGCAAATGCCTTAACCACTAAGCAATCTCTCCAGGCCCTGATAACATTGTAAAGCTTTGAATAGTTAAATATAAATATAATATTGAGCTGTTTCCTGGTATCAGCAGGTGATTATTTCCAGTACTCTCCTATAGTTCAAAATCTGAGAATGTACAAGTCTTTTATGTAAAATAACTGCATTAGTTATCTTCTTGTTGCCGATACAAAATACCTGACAAAAATCAGTTTAAAGGAGCTGGAGAGATGGTTTAGTAGTTAAGGTGCTTGCCTGCAAATCCAAAGGATCTAAGTTCAATCCCCCAAGACCCACATAAGCCAGATGCACAAGGTGGCACATGTGTCTGAAGTTTGATTGCAGTGGCTGGAGGCCCTGGTGTGCCCATTTTCTCTCTCTGCCGGGTGTGGTGGCATATGCCCTTAATCCAGTTTACAGTTCCAGATTACAGTCCATTGTGGTGGGTAAGGCATGGCAGAAGCAGAGTTGGTCACATTCAGCCCACAGTAAGGAAGCAGGGAGTGGTGAATGCTGCTGCTCAGCTATCTCCTTTTTATGCAGTCCAGGACCTGAGCCCATGGAATGGTGCCACCACAGTTAAAGCGGTTCTTCCCACTGCCTTTAACCTAATCAAAAAGCCCTCACAAACATGGCCTGAGGCCAGCTGGCAATCAATACAAACCATCACAATAGGATAGCTTTTATATAATACAGCATTGCTTTTCAAAACATTTATTTATTTGCAAGCAGAGAGAGACTTAGAGAATAGAGAGACAGTCAGCATGAGCTCCAGCTGCATGAGCCACCTTGAGCCTCTGGCTTTATGTGGGTACTGGGGAATCAAACCCAGGTCCTTAGGCTTTGCAGGCAAGCACCTTAACTGCTGAGCCTTCTCTCCAGCCCTTTGTTCAATTTTCTTTTTTTATTGAGATCCTTAATATCTGGACATGTTGCTGCAATTTGGTCACATTCCCATTGGGTTATACTCATTCGTTCCCTCTCCCCCACCCCCATTCCACTGAGGGCCCCCTCATGGGGGTTACCGGTATTCACTGCAGGGTCACGAATGCAGCAGTCAGTCTCTGTTGGGGGAGGGGCAGTGCCTCAGAGTACACCTCCCCACCCTGTGGTGCCCGATTCTTTCTCCTCTAATGTTCTTCAATGCTCCCTGAGCCTTGGAGGGTGTGGCAGGAGTCTCCTTCAGTGCTGAGTTCTCTGTTGCTTCTAATGCTCTGTTTTGATCATTTGAGTGGCCACAGTGTCTACCCCATCTCCCTGGGGGAGGCTAGCAGCGACAGCAACACTCATGTTTAATCCACCACTTCCTCTGACACTGATGCTTCCTCCACAAGACCTGCGTAAGAGGAGAAATGACCATCAAAATAGAAGACAGACTAGGTGGAAGGAAGAAGCGATTCAGTGGAGGGGGATTCAGGAAGGGGAAAAGGGAGGGGGGTGGAAGGAGAGTATGCTCATGATATATATGCACACACACACACACACACACACAAATACATGTACATATACGTGTGTGTGTGTGTGTGTGTGTGTGTGTGTGTGTGTTTATATGTATGGAAATCATCAATAAGATGTCAGAGAAAAATCAAAAAGGAAGCCGGGTGTGGTGGCATATGCCTTTAATCCCAGCACTTGGGAGGTAGAGGTAGGAGGATCACTGTGAGTTCGAGGCCACCCTGAGATTACATAGTAAATTCCAGGTCAGCCTGAGCTACAGTGAAACCCTACCTCGAAAAACCAAGAAAATTAAAAATAAATAAATAAGTAAAAAAGGTCTGGAGAGATGGTTCAGCAGCTAAGGCTCTTGCCTGCAAAGCATAATGACCAGAGTTCAATTCCTCAGTAGCCATGTAAAGCCAGTGCACTAAATGGCCCCTGCATCTGGAGTTCATTTGCAGCAAGTAGCAGGAAGCCCTGGCCCACCCATACTCACTCACTCTGTCTGTCTCTTTCTCTCTCAAATAAATAAGTAAATAAATAAATAAATAAAATAAAGAGGGTCTGGAAAGATGGCTTAGTGTTTAAGGCGCTTGCCTGAGAAGCCTAAGGACCCATGTTCCATCTCTTGTACATCTGGCTAGTGTGGGATCTGGAAACAGATGCATGTGCCCCCTTGTGCATCTGGCTAACGTGGGTCCTGGGGAAATCAAGCCTCGGACCTTCTCAGGCAAGCGTTTAACCGCTAAGCCATCTCTCCAGCCCAAAACAACAATTATATAACCCTAACTTAGCAATATGTTACTATGACCCTAGCAACCTATCCATCCTCCCTTGAAAATTCTTTAAAGGGAAGCCCCAACCATGTCCTGGGGCTCTGGAGTACTTTCCACTTGGCTGGCCAGCTGTCTCTTTGGCAGTATATTAAAACCCTTAGTACTGCTTTGCTCTTGATAAACTTTTCTCTGCTTAACTACTTGTGGACACCTTACTCAATTACCAAGAACTTGGAAACAGCCAGAGAGGAAGAAGCCACCAGTAACATGTTCTTGCATGGAGTACCAGCCCTCTCGAACAAGCCTTTCCCCAAAGAAAGAAATCTGTCTCAGCACTTCTTGCTACCAAACCAGCCTTTCCCTTCAGTCCATTTGATTTTATGAGAACACAGAAACAGATAGCTATGGAAAACCACATCCCGAGAACAGAACAGAGCATGGGCACTCCCTGGCCTCCAAACCACTGCAAATGAACTCGACACATGTACCACTTTGTGCATTTGGCTTTACGTGGGTACTGGGGAATCGAACTCAAGTCATTAGGATTTGCAGGCAAGCGCCTTTAAGTGCTCAGCCATTTCTCCAACCCAATTTTTTTTTTTTTTTTTTTTTGAGGTAGGGTCTCATTCTAGCCCAAGTTGATCTAGAATTTACTATGTAGTTCCAGGCTGGTACAGCCATTGTGGAAATCAGTGTGGAGGTTCTTGAGACAGCTAAAAACAGATTTACAAAGCAGGATGTGGTGGTGCATGCCTTTAATCCCAGCACTCAGGAGGCAGAGGTAGGAGGATCGCTGTGAGTTCGAGGCCACCCTGAGACTACATAATGAATTCCAGGTCAGCTGGGCCAGAGTGAGACCCAACCTCAAAAAAATGAAAACACAAAACAAAAGAATAAATCTACCATAAGATGCAGCTATAGCACTCCTAGGCATGTATCCTAATGGCTTTTCTCACTACCTTAGAGACACTTGCACAACCATGTTTATTGCTGCTCTATTCACTGTAGCTAGGAAGTGGAGCCAGCCTAGATGTCCATCCACAGATGAATGGATAATAAAGATGTGGTACATCTACATAATGGAGTTCTATTCAGCAGGAAAGAAAAATGAAATTATTAAATTTGCAGGGAAATGGATGGATCTGGAAAAGATTATACTAAGTGAGGTAACCCAGGCCCAGAAAGCCAAAAGTCGCATGTGACTCCTTTTATCTTCCCGTATTGGATTAGTCAACCTTGGCCTTGCCTTTCCCTGTATGTATGAGCTTGACAACAGGACATGCCCATAGTGTACCACTCTAGATTAACATTCTGTCAATCAATTTCTTGATTTCTACCAGCAAAACTGCACTTGACATGCCTAGTTTGTCTTTTAAGTCTACCTTGTAGAATTTCCAAGCTTATTTTATTTTTATTTATTCATGTTTGTTTTCTTAAGGTAAGGTCTCCCTCCATCCCAGGCTGACCTAGAATTCACTCTGTAGTCCCACGTTGGCCTGAAAGTCACAGTAATCCTAACTCTGCCTTCCTAGGGCTGGGATTAAAGGCATGTGCTAGCTACCATGCCTGGCTCCCAAATTTAGCTTTAAAAATTTCAGTGTTGGGAGCTGGAGAGATGGTTTAGTGCTTAAGGCTCTTGCCTGTAAAGTCAAGGGACGCAGGTTTGAGTCCCCAGGACCCATGTAAGGCAGATGCACAAGGTGGCACATGCATCTGGAGTTTGTCTGTACTGGCTGAAAGCCCTGGTGTGTCCATTCTCTCTCTCTCTCTCTCAAAATAAATACATAAAAATTTTTTTTTAAAGTTTCAGTGTTGAATCTGAGAGTGTTTGCTCAATGGTAGAGTGCTTCCCTAGTATACACAAAGTACTGCTTTTGATTGTCAGTGCTGCAAAAATAAATATATCAATAATAAAACAAAAATTCAAATCTCTGGTGGTACACGTGTGGAAGCTCTCAAGAGGTGGAGCCCAAAAGATCTTGAGTCCAATGCCACCTTGAGATACACAGTGGGGATTTTTCTCAGAAAAAAATTATATATAATATATATATTATATATATATAATATATAATATTATACACACACACACACACATATATACATACATACATATACATTTGAGGCCAGTCCAACAGAGTGGCCTTTTCAATTTTTTTGAAGGTAAACATAATGTTACTAGAAAAATAAAAAACCCAAGACAATAAGTTTCTGTTCAACCAGTGCCTTGGTGGATGAGACAACTTTCAGCTGGCCTGGCTTTCTTCCTCTGCGGCTGTGGCTGCGGAGCTGGGTCGGCCTCAAAGCAGCGCATGAATGCAGATGCTGTGGACCCAACCTGGCTCATAATCCGACTCAGGACCTGGGCTGTGTGACCTGTGAGCTTAGACACCTTGGGCATGGCCGGATATTTCCAAATAACCACTTGGTTCTGGGCAAAGCCATGGCCTGAGATAAGCTCTTTGTAGTGGGGAGACCAGAGGATGGGGCACCCATTCCATTCCCACGGGCCCCAGAGCGACTCTTCACATGGGAGTGTGTTGGTCACCAGTGCCTCCTGCCATTGATAGGATACTGGCCTTTTCTAATGAGAGAGAGAGAGAGAGAAAGAGAGAGAGAGAGAGAGAGAGAGAGAAGGGGAGAGGGAGAGAGGGAGAGAAGGGGGGAGGGGAGGGGAGCACCAGGGCCTCCAGCCACCATAATCAAACTCCAGGCTTATGTGGAAGCTGGAGAGTGAGGCATGGGTCCTCAGGCTTCGCAGACAAGTGCCCTAACTGCTAAGCCGTCTCTCCAGCCCTGCAAAATATTTTTTAATGTCTTATTTGTTTGTTTGTTTATTTATTTATTTATTTGTTTTTATTTATTTTTTAAATTTATTTATTTGAAAGTGACAGACACAGAGAGAAAGACAGATAGAGGAAGAGAGAGAGAATGGGTGCGCCAGGGCTTCCAGCCTCTGCAAACGAACTCCAGACGCGTGCGCCCCCTTGTGCATCTGGCTAACGTGGGTCCTGGGGAACCGAGCCTCGAACCGGGGTCCTTAGGCTTCACAGGCAAGCGCTTAACCGCTAAGCCATCTCTCCAGCCCTTATTTTCTTTTTTTGAGGTAGGTGCTCACTCTAGCCAAGGTTGACCTGGAATTCACTATGTAGTGGCCTGGAACTCACAGTGATCCTCTTACCTCTGCCTCCAGAGTGCTGGGATTAAAGACATGTGCCACCATGCCCGACAATTTAATTATTTATTTGAGGGATAGATAGATAGAAGGAGAGAAAGAAAGAAAATGAGCACACCAGGGCCTCCAGCTACTGCAAATGAACTCCAGGTGTATGTGCCAATTTGTGAATCTGGTTGTACATGGGAATTGAGGAATCAAACCTAGGTTCTTTGGCTCTGCCAGCAAGTGCCTTATCTACTAAGCCATCTCTCCAGCCCTGAAAAGTAGTTTGTTTTCAAGTCTGTATCTAACTATGAGAAATTTAGGGCAGGGAAGATGGATCAGCAGTTAAAGACACTTGCTTGCAAAACCTGCCGGCCCAGGTTCAATTTCCAAGCTGCTCAGGTAAGCCAGATGCAAAAAGTGGTATGAGCATCTGGTGTTCATATGCACAGCCATGTGCAAGTAAATGAAGATTTAAAAAAAACAACATTTAAATGGGAGCTGAGGAGATGGCATAGCAGTTAAGGCACTTGCCTGCAAAGCCTGACGGTCTGGATTTGATTCCCCAGCACCCATGCAAAGCCAGACGCCCAAAGTGGTACATGCGTCCGGAGTTCTTTTACAGCGGCAAGAGGCCTTGGTGAACCCATTTTCTCTCTCTCTCTAATAAATAAATAAAATACTTTTAAATTTTTTTTACAAAGCTTATTTTCCCTTAGATGGCAATAAATATCTTAAAGGGAATGTTGTAGTCAGCTTCACATTGCTGGAATGAACATCCAAATGAGGCACAGTTAGGAGATAAAGGAATTTAATTCCAGCTGACAGATCCAGGGGAAGTTCGATAAATGGCAGTAGAAGCTGGCTCCTATTCATAAATCCAAGCTGCGATACTCCACCAAACAGCCAGTGCCACGAGCCAGCACATCCAGGGCTCAAAACTTCCCTGCATACCTTTAGGCTGGAATTCAGATCCACTCTCAGTGACAGGCCCCCCTGTAGCAAGAAATTTGAGGAAAAATGGTTGAACCTGGAACAGATCATTCTCAGTGAACTTACCCAATCACAGAAAGAAAATCACCACATAGTCTCACTCATCTACAGCACCTAACCTGAATCTACCCAAGATGCCTTAAATAAAATATTTTTGAAAGTTTACCAGGTCAGCCTGAGCTAAACTGAGACCCTACCTCAGAAAACAAAAACATTGTTTCTTTAAAAATATATTTTAGGGGCTGGAGAGATGGCTTAGTGGTTAAGCGCTTGCCTGTGAAGCCTAAGGACCCTGGTTCAAGGCTTAGTTCCCCAGGTCCCACGTTAGCCAGATGCACAAGGGGGCGCACGCGTCTGGAGTTCGTTTGCAGAGGCTGGAAGCCCTGGCGCGCCCATTCTCTCTCTCTCCCTCTATCTGTCTTTCTGTGTCTGTCGCTCTCAAATAAATAAATAATATATATATAATATTAACATATATATTATATAATATAATATATATATAATATATACATATAATATATAATATATATTATATATATAATATATATGTTAATATTATATATATATTAATATATATATATTTTAGCGGGGCATGGTTGTGCACGCCTTTAATTCCAGCACTTGGAAGGCAGAGGTAGGAGGATCGCTATGAGTTCAAGGCCAGCCTGAGACTGCAGAGTGAGTTCCAGGAGAGCCTGAGCTAGAGTGAGACCCTACCTCAAAAAAATTATTTTTATTTATTTATTTGAGAGAGAAGAGGCACACCAGTACCTGCAGCCACTACAAACGAACTACAGATGCATGTACCACCTTGTGCATCTGGCTTTCTGTGGGTCCTGGGGAGTCTAACCTGATATATATATTACTATGGAGAAGAGAGGTATATTAGTTATCTTGTTGCTTGGACAAAGTACTTGACAAAAATTAGTTTAAGGGAAGAAAGGTTTACTTCAGCTCTCAGTTCCAGGTTCAGCCCATCATGGTGGGGAAGGAAAGAATGCATGAACTGAAACAGACGGTCACATTCAGCTCACAGAGAGGGGGCAGAGGGCAATGAATGCTGCTGATCAGCCAGCTTTCTCCTGTTTCGTTTTGTTCTGATTTTTTTGTTTGTTTGTTTTTTCAAGGAAAGGTTTCACTCTAGCTCAGGCTAACCTGGAATTCACTATGTAGTCTCAGGCTAGCCTCAAATTCATGGCGATTCTCCTAGCTCTGCCTCCCAAGTGCTGGGATTAAAGGCGTGCACCACCACTCCTAACTCTCCTGGTTTTTGTTTTCCAAGGTAGAGTCTCACTCTAGCCTCAAGCTGACCTGGAACTCATTCTGTAGTCCCAAGCTGGCCTTGAACTCACAGCAGTCCTTTTACCTCTGCCACCCGAATGCTGGGATTAAAGGCATGCACCACCATGCCTGGATAGCAATCTCCTTTTTATATAATACAGTGTCCTAGCCCATGGGATGGCATGTCCACAATTAGGATGCATCTTCCCAGGGATGAAGAGATGGTTTAGTGGTTAAGGCACTTATCTGTGAAGCCTAAGGACCCATGTTCTATTCCCTAGTACCCATGTAAGCCAGGTGCACAGATGGGGCATACATCTAGAGTTCGTTTGCAGTGGCTGGAGGCTCTGGTGCATACTCATTCTCTCTCTCTCAATAAATAAATAAATCAACTATTTTTTAGGGGCTAGAGATGTGGCTTAGCAGTTAAGGCACTTACTTGCCAACAAAGCCAAAGGACCCAGGTTTGATTCCCCAGTACCCAGATGCACAAGGTGGCACATGTCTGGAGTTCGTTTGCAGTGGCTGGAAGCCCTGGCACACCCATTCTCATTCAATCAATCAATCAATAATATGTATTTTAAAAAGATGGACCCTCCCACCTCAATTAAAACAATCCCTTATGGGCATTTCTAGAAGCCAGCCTGATTGAGACAACCCGTCACAGGTGACTCTAGATCCTATGAAGTTGGCAACATAAACCTTCACTAGTGGCAAGGGGAGACCAAGAAGAAATAAATATTACCTTGTGCCATAAAACTAAGTCAAGGGCTGGAGAGATGGATTAGCAGTTAAGGCGTTTGCCTGCAAAGCCTAAGAATCCAGGCTTAATTCTCCAGGTCCCACGTAAGCCAGATGCACAAGGAAGCACATGCATCTGGAGTTTGTTTGCAGTGGCTGGAGGCCCTGATGCACCCATTCTCACTCCCTCTCTCCCTGACTCTAATAGTAAATAAAGATAAAATCTTATAAAAACTTAATTTGAGTCTAGTTCAATAAAATGATATGCAAAAGCATTAAAAAGACTACAATGATAGTCTTAGGTAGCGATCTATTGGACAGTTATCACAGTTGCCAACACAGCCCATTCTCTAGTCCTACGAATCTGTCCTTTGAAATGTAATTTGCACAAAATGACCTTGTAGGAGTCCAGAGCATTAGCGATCATTGCTGTTATCACAGCAATACCTTTCAAGGAGCAGTGGTGGCATCGGAGGCCTCCCTTGATGCTTTGTTGCCCTGGCAACAATTTTATAATTGACATCTCTGAATTCCCAAGCAGCAGAAGTGCTGCTGTTAAAAACAGCTCTGTCAAATCCAAAAGTACTCATTACCAAATTCATGTTGGTTTTCCTCCCACACGGATGATGTGGAAAAACTTAAAGACTAAGATGTTACATTTCTTTTTTGGGGTCGGGGGGAGAGGGTGTTTTGAGGTAGGGTCTCTAGCCCAGGCTGACCTGGAATTCACTATGTAGTCTTAGGGCTGCCTTGAGCTCATGGTGCTCCTCCTACCTCTGCCTCCCAAGTGCTGGGATTAAAGGTGTGCGCCACCATGCCCAGCTACTGGTTTTTTTTTGTTTTTTTTTTTTAATGTTGTTGTTGTTGTTTTTGAGTTTGAAATTTTTGTTCTCTTTCACTTGCAGATTCAATCACTAGCTCAAACTGAGAGAAGAGTTACCCCTGATTTGGGCTATTATGAACAATAAGGGTGAAAAGACATTAAAAATATGAGAGCTAGAGAGATGGCTTAGCAGTTAAGGCACTTGCCTGCAAAGCCAAAGGACCTAGGTTCAATTCCCCAGGACCCACCTAAGCCAGATTCACAAGGTGAAACATGTGTCTGGGGTTCGTTTGCAGTGGCTGGAGGCCCTGGTGCACCTTTTTTCTCTCTCTCAAATAAATAAATAAATAGCTTTTTTAAAAAGGAAAAAATGATGATACCATTGATTTGAATTAATTCTAGTTGTAAGAAGTGCTGTTAAAAGTCAGTGGAGGGCTGGAGAGATGGCTTAGTGGTTAAGCGCTTGCCTGTGAAGCCTAAGGACCCCGGTTCGAGGCTCGGTTCCCCAGAACCCACGTTAGCCAGATGCACAAGGGGTCGCATGCGTCTGGAGTTCGTTTGCAGTGGCTGGAAGCCCTGGCGCGCCCATTCTCTCTCTCTCCCTCTATCTGTCTCTCTCTCTGTGTCTGTCACTCTCAAATAAATAAATAAAAATAAAAAAAATATTTAAAAAAAAAAAAAGTCAGTGGAGGGCTGGAGAGATGGCTTAGCGGTTAAGCGCTTGTCTGTGAAGCCTAAGGACCTTGGTTTGAGGCTCGATTCCCCAGGACCCACATTAGCCAGATGCACAAGGGGGCGCACGTGTCTGGAGTTTGCAGTGGCCGGAGGCCCTGGCGTGCCCATTCTCTCTCTCTCTCTCTCTCTCCCTCTTTCTCTCTCTGTCACTCTAAAATAAATAAATAAAAACAAACAAACAAAAGTCAGTGGAGCCAGTGTGGGTTAGGGAAGCTGGTGACAATTGCCTATAATCCCAGCACTTTGGAGATGGAAGTAGGAGGTTTAGTGGTTCAAAGCCAGTCTTGGTTATGTAGAGAGTTTGAGGCCAGTCTGCACTACATAAGACCCTGCCTCAGTCAACCAACAGTCAAGTAAGTTAGTAGCGAGGGGCGTTCAGGAATAGAGCCTATGCTGAGTAGATTATTTTTGTTATCTTTTGATTAGTTTAGTTTAGCTTTGTTTATTGCAGTACTGAGGATTGAACCTAGGGCCTTTAACATGGTCTGTGTTCTTCTCTGAGACTGGCTCTGGCTTTATAGCCCAGACTGGCTGTGAACTTGAGCTCCTCCAGGGGCCACCAGAGCTGACTGGTAACTGAGCGAACTGAGATATTTATAATGTGTACTTGCAGATTTCTTTCTATAATATGGACTACGAATGTGGCCTTGTACAGAATATAAAAGTTGCCTTGTCCATCCCTTCTGTCACCGTTTCTTAACACAGTGGTGCACCCATTAGGATGCCTGGCTTTGTGTGTGGTTTTTTTTTTTTTTTTTTTTTTTTTTGGTTTTTCGAGGTAGGGTCTCACTCTGGTCCAGGCTGACCTGGAATTAACTGTGTGTGTATTTTGAGGTAGGGTCTCACTTTAGGCTGACCTGGAACTCACAGCAATCCTCCTACCTCTGCCTCCTATCACCACACCCAGCTGAGTAGAATTTTCTTTTGTATTTTTAAATTTTATTTGTTTATTTGAGAGAGTAAGAAAGAGGGAGAGGGGGAAGAGAATGGACATGCCAGGGCCTCCAGCCACTGCAAACGAACTCCAGACACATGTGCCACCTTGTGCATCTGGCTTATGTGGGTCCTGGGGAATCGAACTGAGGTCCTTTGACTTTGCAGGCAAATGCCTTATGTGTTAAGTCATCTCTCTAGCTCCTCTTTTGTATTTTTTTTTTTTTAGTGCGAGAGAGAGAGAATTGCATGCCAGGGCCCCAGTCACTGCACTCAAACTCCAGATGTGTGTGCAACCTTGTACACTTATGTCTCCTTGTGTATCTGGCTTAATATGGGAACTGGAGAGTCAAGCATGGGTCCTTAGGCATCTCAGGCAAGCATCTTAACGGCTAAGCCATCTCTCCAGCCCCTGAGTAGCACTTTCTGGTGGAACACTAGATATAAAGAGGTCTGGGGAAAAATAGCATTCCCACTTTTCTAAATATTTTCTTTTATTTATTTGTAAGCAGAGAGAGAATGGACATGCCAGGGCCTCCAGCCACTGCAAACAAATTCCAGATGCATGTGCCACTTTGTGCATCTGGCTTTACATGGATACTGGAGTACTGAACCTGCATCATTAGGCTTTGCAGGCAAGTGCCTTAACTGCTACGCAATCCCTCCAGCCTGTAACCCGCTTTTGTCCGCTGCCTCTGCTCTTTGCTGCTGAGCGCATGTGCCACACTACTTCCGTCTGCTGACGCTGGTGCTCAGGCTCTTCAGCTTTCCAGCATGCACTGAAGACCTGCAGCTCTCCAGGAATCTTCCAGGCCCTCAGTGCCAGATTGGCACTGCTGGGCATCCAGCCTCTTGGACTGAGCAGCTACCAGTTCTCAGACTCTCCAGTGTATGGACAGCCATTGTCTATCCAGCCCATGCCAGCTGATCTACTAAATCCCCCTTGGAATATACATCCCTTCTAGTGGTTTGTTCCTCTAGAGAACCGATTCATACACATGCCAAGGGACAACTGCACATGTGTAATGGCACCAGGGAGCTCAGTCTCCTCATATGTGCAATGGGAAGTTTTTTGTTTGTTTGGTTGGTTTTTTGAGTTACGGTTTTGCTCTAGCCCAGGCTGGCCTGGAATTCACTATGTAGTCCCGGGCTGGCCTCAAACTCACAGTGATCCTCCTATATCTGCCTTCCAAGGGCTGGGATTAAAAAGGCTTGCACCACCATGCCAGCTTCAATGGGCTTAATAGGATCTGCCTTTCTTTCTGAAGACAAGGTGAGTTCATGCATTCATGCATATTAACGCAGAGCAAAAGAATATAGATGGCTCATTTAGCCCTGAGTGCTCAGCCACCATTTATTCTCTCACTCTGAGGACTTTTGAGTCTCCCCAGTAGGCATCGCCAGCTGCAGAGAAAACGAGAACATCTCTAATCTATGAGCATACATACACATATTTAGAGGGCGATTTGATAGGCACAGCATGTCCTGTTAGACAAATGTAGCAGTTACCTCCTCATTTCTGGGACAGAACACCCCACTGGAGGCAGTCTATGGGAGGAAAGGGTTTATTTCGGGCCTGCAGATTGTGGGGCGGGGGGGAGGCACTCATCACGGAGGAGATGGCAGGCGACCAGGTCATATCTTCATATGTCAGTGGCAGGGTGAGGGCAGTGAAGGCGAACTCACTCTGCACACCCAAGGGGCTGCACTGATCCACCTCAGGGCCCGCCCCCACACTTCCTCCAGCAGGCTCTACCTCGTACAAGCTCCACATCTGGGGACTAAGTAGGAAACTTAGTCACAAACCCTTGAGGCTATGGGGGATATTTTACAGTCAAACCATGTCACAAATAATGGTAGTGGCCTACTCTCCTGGAACCTATGATTTTCCCAACCATAAGCTTTTTTTAAAAAAATTAGTTTTGTACTCAGTGAATACAGCTAAGTTGGTACCATTGTTAGCCTCCTCCTTGCCCTCCCCCCTCTGCAGGGACCCTCCTAGTTGGGGAATATGGGTGTTACATTGTGGGGTTAGCCATTATTATTATTAGTTATGAGTAGGAGGCAATGTCTTTGTGTACAAGCTTTTTTTTTTTTTTTAAAGATATGTAACTTTTTTTGTTCATTTTTATTTATTTATTTGAGAGTGACAGAGAGAGAAAGAGGCAGATAGAGAGAGTGAGATTGAGAATGGGCACGCCAGGGCTTCCAGCCACTGCAAATGAACTTCAGACACGTGCGCCCCCTTGTGCATCTGGCTAACGTGGGTCCTGGAGAATCAAGCCTTGAACCGGGGTCCTTAGGCTTCAGAGGCAAGCACTTAACCGCCAAGCCATCTCTCCAGCCCTGTGTACAAGCTTTTTAAAAACTATATTTTCAAGGTAGGGTTTCACTCTAGCCCAGGCTGACCTGGAATTCACTATGGAGTCTCAGGGTGGCCTTGAACTCACGGCGATCCTCCTACCTCAGGATCCTGAGGGCTGGGACTAAAGGTGTGTGCTGTGACTCCTGGTGCCATAGGCTTTTGACTAGGTTTTCAGTACCAGGCATGAATCTCCTCCCATAGAGAGGGCCTCAAATCCAAGAGACTGTCGAAGTAGAAGTGGAAAGAATGTAAGAGCCGGGGGGTGGGGAGGGCTGCTTTAGAACACTATCATCTGGATCTGAAGGGACCATTGCATTCATGATCTCACAGCAGCTGTAGTGTCCTGCACAATATTGGACCTATGGGCATGTTGTGAATAACGAAGGACACAAAATATACATCAAAATAGAAGCAAGATTAGCTGCAAAGAAGGGGTCCAGTGGAAAAGGCATAGAGAAAAGAGACAAAAGAGTCAATGGGAGGGGATTACAATAGAATTATATTACATACATGTATAAAAACTGCCAATAGGGCTGGAAACATTGCTTAGTGGTTAAGCCACTTACCTGCAAAGCCAAAGAACCCAGGTTCAGTTTTCCAGTACCCACGTAAAGCCAGATGCACAAGGTAGTGCATGTGTCTGGAGTTTGTTTGCAGTGACTAGAGGTCCTGGCATACCTATTATCTTTCTCTCCCTCTCTTGCTTTTTCTCTCCCTCCCTCCCTCTCTCTATCTGCTTTTTTTTCTCTTTCCTCTTAAGTAAGCGAATAAAAATTTAAAACTTGGGTGTGGTGGTGTATGCCTTTAATTCCAGCACTTGAGAGGCAGAGGTAGGAGGAACACTGTGAGTTTGAGGTCACCCTGAGACTCCATAGTGAATTCCAGGTCAGCCTGGACTAGAGTGAAACCCTACCTCCAACTCCCCCTCCCCCCCAAAAAAAAGTGCTGGAGAGATGGTTTAGTGGTTAAGGCACTTCCCTGTGAAGCCTAAGGGCCCAGGTTCAATTCTCAAGTACCCATGTAAGCCAGATGCACATGGTGGTACATGTGTCTGGAGTCTGTTTGCAGTGGCTGGAGGCTCTAGTGTACCCATTTTCTCTTTCCCTCTGCCTCTTCTTCTCCCTCTCTCTCAAATAAATACATAAATAAATAAATATTTTTTAAAATGAAGGACGAGGAGAAGGAAGAGAAGGGCCAGAAAGATTGCTCAGCAATTAAAGGTGCCTGGTTGCTAAGGGCTTGGGTTTGATTCCCAGCTTAAAACCAGATGCACACAGTGGGGCATGCATCTGGAGTTTGTTGGCAGTTGACATTCTCCCTTTCTCTCTCTCTCTTTCTGTGTCTTTATCTCTGTCCATCTCTTTCTCAAATAAATAAATAAAAATATTTTTACAAAGGACAGGGCCTCAGGCACGGAGGTGCACACCTTTAATCCCAGCACTCAGGAGGCAGAGGTAGAAGGGTTGCTATGAGTTCGAGGCCAGTCTGAGAATACATAATGAATTCCAGGTCGAGTGCAACCCTACTTCAAAAAAAAAAAAAAAGAAAAAGAAAAGAAAGAAAAGAAAGAGGACAGGGCATATGGACGGAAAGTTATTGTTACTATTCCTTCTTGAGTTGTGAATGTGGCAAATCCTATGTGACCCTTCCACCATTTTTTCTCATGCAATGGAATGTTAACAGGACCTTCTTATTGCCTAAAGAAATTCAATATCTTAACACCCCTCTGATATCAGCAAAATAAATGTCAAGAAGGGATAGAGGAATGTCCTGTTTTTCCTGATAATACATAAGGAGAAAGATTTTCTTCTGAGTCATAAAACTATTTAAAGAGCTGATTTGATAAGGTGCTGAGTTGAGAACATTCCCAAGAATATCAATCTTGTTTTCTGGTGCAATATGGGGAATGACATGAATATTCATGACTTGCTAAATTACTCCTTTCACTGTTGAACAAATGTATACACAGAAGTGTTGTTTGAATAAAAGGGTCGTGTAAGTGTCTCAGGCCTTAAAAATCATTGCCACATCTTGTGAAAATAACTTTCAAAGAAACACCTAGAGCTATAATTGGCTTTATTCCTTGATAATTTGTTGCCTTGCTATTCTTTCTTGTATTCCCAGGAAGACAAGCAAACTCTACCAAGACAAAAGACCCTTAGAGCAATTTTGTTCTTTTTCCAAATACACGCTGAAAACAAGCAATTAAAACCTATGACTCACTTGATTTCTTATTTTAAAAAAGAGATGGAGAATTGTTTTATTTAAATTAGCATATCTACACTGGGGTTGTAGCCCAGTTGGTGGAGTACCCTTGCCCACGATGCTTGGTGCCGGGGGTAGAGCTCCAGCATGGTATCTCCCCAAATTAGTGTATCTATTCAGTGCAGTTTGCAAAACTTTTTGGATGTCCTTTAAAAATGTATATTTTTAGTATATTTTGAAAGCAATGAAGCAAATTTGAACACTGATTGCATATCAGTTGATATCAAGGAAAGTCTCTGAACTTTCCTGGCATGAGGCTGTTCATGCTGGTTAGATTACTTTTGAAAATAGTTCTTGGAGCCGGGCATGGTGGCGCACGCCCTTAATCTCAGCACTCAGGAGGCAGAGGTAGGAGGATTGCCATGAGTTCAAGGCCACCCTGAGACTACATGGTGAATTCCAGGTCAGCCTGAGCCAGAGTGAGACCCTCCCTTGAAAAACCAAATAAAAAGGTTCTTGGGCTGGAGAGATGACTCAATGGTTAAAGGCACCTGCTTGCAAACTTGAGGGCTTGGATTCAATTCCCTAGTACTCATGTAAAGCCAGATGCACACATCTCGAGTTCATTTGCAGTGGCAAGAGGCCTAGCATGCTGCTTCTTTTTCTCCCACTTTGCAAATAAATGTAGTATGAAAATACTGAAAAATTAGTATCTGATAAAGATATAAGGATAGCTATATACTGAAGTACTTTGGGCTTAAAGAGACGAGTCTAATTGTTACATGTTGGACTCATCTTAATTCCCAAATAAAATGTAACTTTTTTTTTTTTTGTTTCTTGAAATAGTGTCTCGCTCTATCCCCAGGCTGTCCTAGAAGTAATTCACTATGTAGTCTCAGGGTGGCCCCGAACTCATGTACCTCTGCCTCCCAAGTGCTGGGATTAAAGGTGTGTGCCACCACTCCCAGCTCAAGAACTTGTTCAAATCTCCAGGTCCCAAGTATAGCTAGATGCAAAAATGACGCAAGCAAGCAATGTCGCACATGCGCAGGTGTAGGCATCTGGAGTTTGCTCAGGGCAGCTGAAAGGCCCTGGTGCGCTCATTCTCTCTCTCAAAAAATATTTTTATTTAGCCTGGAGTGGTGGCACATACTTTTAATCTCAGCGCTCAGGAGGCAGAGGTAGGAGGATTGCCATGAGTTTAAGGGCCACCTTGAGACTACATAGTCTGGGCTAGAGTGAGATCTGACCTCAAAAAAATTATTTTAGCATATATACATATAGATAATTGGGCTTCGTTATGGCATTTTTTCCATACAATTTTTTTTGTTTCCCGTTCCCCCTTCCCCTCCCTCCTAGTAATCACCGCACAAAGGGTCTTTTCCACTTTCATGTCACAAGTGACCTTTCTTCCTTTCTTTTTTAGTTTTTCGAGGTAGGGTCTCGCTCTAGCCCAGGGTGACCTGTAATTCACTATGTAGTCTTAGGGTGGCCTTGAACTCATGGAAATCCTCCTATCTCTGCCTCCCAAGTGCTGGGATTAAAGGCGTGTGCACCTGGCTCCAACGTTTGTATCTGGTCTGTTTCACGATTCCCCACCCCACAATCTGAGCCAGTTCATCCCTTTCTAGGTAACATGGTGGTCCTCACTCCCAGGAAGTCACCACATTGATGCCAGACGTAGTATGGACAGCCCATCAGCATAACATACTACAGGCCAGAGCGCCTAGACTCAAGCCATCCTCCTGCCTTAGCCTCCTGGGTAGACTGCAGGTATGTGCCATGGCATCTGGAATTTTTCTTGTTGCTGTTACTTTTTAAAAAGATTTTTATTTTTATTGTTTGACAGAGAAAGAGGGGGAGAGAGAGAGAGAATGGGCACACCAGGGCCTCTAGCCACAGCAAACAAACTCCAGATTCATGTGTCCCCTTGTGCTTCTGGCTAACGTGGGTCCTGAGGAATTGAGCCTGGGTCCTTAGGCTTCACAGGCACGCACTTAACTGC
The DNA here is from genome assembly GCF_020740685.1 of Jaculus jaculus. Classification (NCBI taxonomy): domain Eukaryota; kingdom Metazoa; phylum Chordata; class Mammalia; order Rodentia; family Dipodidae; genus Jaculus; species Jaculus jaculus. The sequence goes on along the minus strand of NC_059115.1, from coordinate 16,207,217 downwards.
TAAGCTATCTCTCCAGCCTTTTGCTGTTATTTTTGATGTAGGGTTTCACGTAGTCCAGGCTGACCTGGAACTCACTCTGTAGCCGAGGCTGGTCTCTAACTCATGGTGACCCTTATACTTCAACCTCCCAAGTGATGGGACTGTAGACAGGAGGCATCATGCTTGGCTCCAACATGTTTTCGTTTCTTTGCTTTATTTATGTACAAGAAGAGAGAGAGATGATAGGTACAGCAGGGGCTCCTGTCTCTGCAAACAAATTCCAGATGCATGTGCCACTTTGTGCATCTGGCTTTATGTGGGTACTGAGGAATTGAAACCAGGCCATTAGGCTTTGCAAGCAAGTTCCTTCAACAGGTGAGCCATCTCTCCTCTCCAGCCTCTTCCTTTCTTTTATTTATTTATTTATTTAGTATTTATTTTGAGAGGGGGGGGGGAAGAGGCAGATAGAAAGAGAGAGAGGGAACGGGTGTACCAAAGCCTCCAACCACTACAAAAAAACCCTCTTGTGCATCTGGCTTATTCGGGTTGGGGCATTGAACGTGGGTTCTTTTTGTTTGTTTGTTTTTTTGAAGTAGGTTTTCATTCTAGTCTAGACTGACCTGGAATTCACTATGTAGTCTCTGGGTGGCCTCGAACTTTAAGGTGATCCTCTGCTTCTGCCTCCCAAGTGCTGGGATTAAAGGTATGTGCTACCACGCCCAGCCAAACCTGGGTTCCTTAGCTATACAGACAAGCAAATTAACTGTTAAGCCATCTCTCCAATTCCTCCCTCCCTCTTTCTTTCTTTCTTTCTACCTTTCTTTCTTTTTTTAAAATAGGGGCTGGGCACATACCTTAAAGACGCCAGCACTCGGGAATAAAAGAATAGCATACTAAAAGTATTAGTTTTCACTATGGAGTTTTCAGACAAAATTTGCTTTGTATTTCTTTGCAAGGAGAGGAGAAAGAGAGAGCACCAAGTCCTCCTGCCACTGCCAATAAACTCCAGACACGTGCACCACTTTGTGGATCTGGCTTTACTGGGATGCTGGGGAATCAAACCCAGGCCAGCAGGTTTGTAAGCACGCTCCTTTAACCAATGAGCACCTCTTCAGCCCCTTTGTTTTCTGTTCACTTTCCTTCTTCCCCCCACCTTTCCCCTGCTGGTCCCTGAACCCTTCCTGTCCAAGCAGCCTCCTTTCCACTCTCATGTCACGTGCCCACACCCTTCCTCAATACCTCTTTCCACTCTCGTGATTTCTGCTTTAGTTTCATGGCTTGTACGCACACTTGCACCTACATATAAATATACAAAAAGATGTCTATATAAACATTAAGAGGATCTGCATATGAGGGAGAATATGTAATATTTATCTTTCTGAGTCTGAGTTAACTCAATATCATATTTCCAGATTCAAATTCCACATTATTGTTTTTGTTTTTTTGAGGTAGAGTCTTGTTCTAGGCTAGGCTGACCTGAAATTCACTATGTAGTCTTAGGGTGGCCTTGAACTCACAACGATCCTCCTACCTCTGCCTTCCAAGTGCTGGGATTAAAGGATCAAATTTCACTTTCATAACTAAATAAAGTTCTATTGCATATATAGACTACAGTTTTATTATTTATTTATTTATTTATTTATTTGCAATCGGGGAGAGAGAGAGAGAGAGAGAGAGAGAGAGAGAAGGAGAGAGGGAGGGAGGGAGAGAGGGAGAGAGGGAGGGGATGTATGGGTGCACCAGAGCCTCTTTTCCCTGCAAACTCCAGATGCATGGGGCTATCTGACCATCTGGCTTTACCTGAGTTCTGGGGAATTGAACCCAGGGTGTTAGTCTGTATAAACCTTTAACTGCTAAGTGTATCTAGTTTTCTGGTTTTTGGTATCTATTTTTATTATCTGTGGATGGTCTGTTCAGGAAACCCTGTGTTTAAAACAATAGCAATGAACAGAAGGAAGGTAAGGAGAGAGGGAAGGAAAAAGGAAGGCAGGGAAGGAGTAAAAAAAGGGAGGGCTGGGCATGGTGGCACATGCCTCACCCAGCGGGAAGAATTTTCTAGAATGGGGGCACATGTCCCCATTATCTACTGTGGTATAATTATCCATGGTATAGTGGCATAAAGGAGAAACTTATCTTTGCTCTGGGCTATAACCTACCAGGAATGTTCAGGTTTCACAGGTGTCCCAGGACAGCCATGAATGTGTCAAAGCTTCTTTGTAGATGCCAGTGTCGTGTTGCAATGTCTAAAGTTTGCATGCCTCTGAAATATAAGCAAGGCGGTTCTGTGGAGCTTGCAGGCTCCCTCCTGTTGGTGGTAATGGTAAGGGGACTGGAGCTCCTGGCACTGGTCTGGGTGTGCAGAGCAGAGGTGGACTTTGTCCCTCCTGGAGCCACTCCAGCATGCAGATGACTTGAAAATCAGGGTCAACAAACTTGACTGAACAAAACATGGCAAATATGACCAGGGATGTGGCTCAGGGGAAGAGTGATTGTCTAGCATCGGCACAAACCTAGGTTCATCCCCCAGTACTGCATGAACTCTGTGTGGTGACGCAAGCCCTTAGTCCAGGCACTGTGCAGGTAGAGACAGTGCGGTCAGTGGTTCAAGGTCATCTTCTGCTACATCGTGGGTTCAAGGCTACCCTGGGTTACAGGATACTCTGTTGAATAGAATAAGTGGCAGTCAGGTTCACATTGCTGGCGGAAATCACCTGACCAAGAGCATCTTTTGGGAAAAAAATGATTTATTTTTGCTTAAAGACTTGAGGGGAAGCTCCATGATGGCAGGGGGGGAAAGATGGCATGAGCAGAGGGTGGACATCACTCCCTGGCCAACATAAGGAGGACAATAGCAACAGCAGAGTGTGCCCAACACTAGCAAGAGGGAGCTGGCTGTAACATCCATAAGCCCGCCCCAGTACACTGCCTCTTTTGGGTATTAATCCCCAAATCTCCATTATCTGGGGTCCTAAATTTCAGAATACCTAAGTTTATGGGGGGCACCTGAATCAAACCACCGCAGCATGAGTACCTGAGTTCGGATCCCCCATGTGATGCAGGGTGCAGTGGCAAGTTTCTATTATCCTCCTGCACCTATGATGAGAGGAAGGGCAGAGACAGTAGAATCTTCTGGAAGCTCATGGGCCACCTGGCCTGGTGAGCAAACCAGTGAACAATGACACCCTGCCTCAAATAAGTTGTCCTATGACCTCCACATGTGCTCTGTGTCACATGGACACTCTGTCACTCAGGCACTATGGCAGATACCTACCCTCATCCTCACATAAGAGCTCAGCGAAAATCAAGCACAGAAGGATACACAGCCATAAAATCTATGTATAAATAAATTTTAAAACATCTTTTATATATTTGCAAATAAGAATATATAGAGACCTGTATATGTGTATGTGTGTATATATATATATGTGTGTGTGTGTGTATAGATAGATGATAGGTAGATACATAGATACCAGATAGATAGATAGATAGATAGATGATTGATTGATAGATAGATAGATAGATAGATAGATAGATAGATAGATAGATAGATAGATAGATATTGTAAATATTTGTGTGGGCCTCTAGCCTCTAGCCCTGGAAACAAACTCCAGATGCATATGCCACTTTGTGTATCTGGCTTATGTGTGTACAGGGGAATCAAACCCAGGTCATTAGGCTTTTCAGGCAAGGGCCTTAACAGCTTTGTCATTGCTCCAGACCTAAATAAAACTTTTAAAGACAACAATTACAGGCTGACAGGCCAAGTCGTCTTGGTGGCAAGGTCGCAGCTCCATCCTGTGGCCCACAGGCCACCACCCCATTATGAACACAGACACAGGATTATGCTAGAGAAATTTGTATTTCACATTCTGCTTTTCATTATTTATTTGCAAGTACAGAGAGAGTTGGAGGGGCAAAAGGAGCGAGAAAGGGGAGAGGGAGGAGGAGGAGAGAAGGGGCACACCAGGGTCTCTAGTCCCTGCACAAGAGCTCTAGGTACAGTTTGTATGTCTGCATCCTGTGACACACCGGGCTCTGTGACAATAGAAACAGGAAGGAATGTGCTAGACGAGTTGCATTTTCACACTCTTCTTTTAATTTTTTAATTTATTTGCAAGCAGAGAGAGACAAAGGGATGCAGGGAGGAAGAGAGAGAGAGCCATATACAAAGAGAGAGATGGAGAATGTGCACACCAAGCCCTCTTGTCACTATTGCAAACGAGCTCCAGTTGCATGTGCCCCTTTGCACATCTGGCATTATGTAGGTACTGGGGAATTAAAGGCAGGTCATTAGGCTTTAAGGGCAAGTGCCTTAACCACTGAGCTCTTCCTCCAGCTTTAAGAAACTTGTATTTTCAAAAGAGCCACTGGGCTGGATCTTTCTTGAAATTGCATCCCCTATTATCCAGGCCGTCTCAGGACACCAAGGGCACAAATGTCATCACCTAAGACCAGGCAGACATGGAATCACTCGCCGCACTCTATTTGCTAAGGAGGCTCAGCATCCAGATGCAATGCCTAGGAAGCAGGAAAAGAAAATCATGTCTTCTACCCTGTCAGGTTCAGTGTGTGTGATCTTGCCAAGCAAACTTAGAAAGACAAGCCAGGAAAAAATGCAAGTTCTTCATGTATTAATATTTTGTGTTATGTGCAATATCACAATAAAAGAAGTTAAAACACCAAGCAGCAGTCAGGTGCAGACCTTCCATGGCATGTGAGCCGTGGGGAATGTGTGGGGAGGTGACTGGCAGAGGAGGAGGGATCGTTCTTCAAGGGGAGGTAACCTGCAGATGGGCCTTACATGGAAGGTGAGGTAACAGAGCAAGGCCTGTGTGTATATAGACTCAAGCCTTTTCTAGACCCTTTTCCTGGGGGACAGGGTCACCTTCAATAAAAGGACATTTATGACCTGCCTTTATGAAGATGGGGAGGGAGTCTTTCCTGCACTGCCTGCCTTTTCATGGGATCCAGAAAAAATGAACCCTCATGTCAACCTGGCGGACTTTAGAGTCCCAGAAAGGCTGCTAGGAGGATTACATGTGCAGGCTCGGGAAGCTGCCATCCCGCCCCCCGATGCCCTTGACTCCTATCTGCTGTGTGTGTTGCTCCTGGTTAACCATGAGGCAGTGAGGACTGGCTGGTGGGGCATCGTGTCCTCCGCTACCTGTCATTCATTGCCTCAGTCTGTGTACAAGAAACAGAAATTCGGGTTGGAGAGATGGCTTAGCGGTTAAGCACTAGCCTGTGAAGCCTAAGGACCCTGGTTCGAGGCTTGATTCCCCAGGACCCACTTTAGCCAGATGCACAAGGGGGCGCACGCGTCTGGAGTTCGTTTGCAGTGGCTGGAGGCCCTGGTGCACCCATTCTCTCCCTCTCTCTGTAGTGACAAATAAAAATAAATAAAGTAAAAGAAAAGAAACAGAAATGTGACTGAGGAGATGCTCAGGGATGAGCGCAAGCACTAGGATGTGATTTGATGCCAGTGCTCACACACAAAGCTCGGTATCTCCTGCCACCCAGAGTTCTGGGATTAAAGGCATCTGCCACCACATCTGGATAAAATAATACTTATTAAAATTGCTTAAGAGCCTTTTGCATTGTGCTCTGGGGGACAATTTGGTCATTTGAAGTTTTGACTATGTTCTATCATCACAACTATATCAACTATATTGATAATGTACATGCCAGTTGTCTATTATCCATAACTACCTAGATTCTATTCATTTGTCTATGCCTCTCTCAATATCTTATGTCATCCACATATATATATATATATATATATATATATATATATATATATATATATATATATATATATATATATATATATATACACACACATCCATCTATTATCTATTACCTCTCATCTACCATTTACCATCTATGTATATCCAACTCTAATGTACCTTTTATCTGCATACCATGTACCTGTCCATTATGTGTATATTTACCTTTCAATAATCTATTATGTTGAATTTCTACATCTACTCATCTGGCACCCATCTGTTTTTCTATTATATTTCTATCCATCTGAGCGTCGTCTGTAATTCATCTATAATCGAATTCATGTCATCATTCAGAAGCAATTCTGGTGGAACAGTTAGAAGATAACTTTGAGGCAATGATATGTTAAAAAGAAGTCTAGATCTGAGGTTTCTTTCTGAAATTTGTCTCCCAGGGAAAATGAACATGTCTTACTCTGTGGAGATTTTTATACTAATAAAACATTCTCCAGAGGTGAGAGCAAGAAATACTTAGGGATTAGATAAAGTCCCCACAGACTTGATGAGATGCACATGGACTATGTCGAATCGTGTGTGTGTGTGTGTGTGTGTGTATGAGTGAGAGAGAGAGAGAGAGAGAAAGAGAGAGAGAGAGAGAGGGAAAATATTAGGCCAGGCATGGTGCCACATGTCTTTAATCCCAGCACTTGGGAGGCAGAGGTAGGAGAATTGCCATGAGTTTGAGGCCGCTCAGAAACTTCATAGTGAATTCAAGGTCAGCCTGGACTATAGTGTAACTTTACCTCAATAAAATCAAAGAGAGTGAGAGAGAATGACTATATGAATGGATGAGAAAGATTTTATAATGGCAATCTACAGTGTGATGAAAAGATATGACTTGCTTTCAAATATATGAGAGTAGTTGGTAGAGATGGCTCAGTTGGTAAGTCCCTTGCCCTGCACACATGTGTCCTGAGGTCAGATCTCAGCATCCAGGAAAATGTTACATGGCTCAGGCATCCTGCCTGTTATCCCAGGACTTGAGAGCAGAAGGCAGCGTCCTTGCTGCACACTGGCTAGTTAGACTATGCGAACGTGAACTGAGGGTTCAAGCGAGAGGCCTGCTCAGAAAATAAGAAGGAGAGCAACGGAAGAAGACATCTGATGTCCATTTCTGATCTTCACCTGCATGTGCTCACACGCGCGTATACACTCCCACCCAGACTTTGCCTCCACATGTGAAATGTACAGACACTACACATATAAAAATTTAAATCATGAAAAATTGCTCATTTTATAGAAATTTTTTTTTTAATTTTTAAATTTATTTATTTCAGAGCTACAGACACAGAGAGAAAGACAGATAGAGGGAGAGAGAGAGAATGGGCGCGCCAGGGCTTCCAGCCTCTGCAAACGAACTCCAGACGCGTGCGCCCCCTTGTGCATCTGGCTAACATGGGACCTGGGGAACCGAGCCTCGAACCGGGGTCCTTAGGCTTCACAGGCAAGCGCTTAACCGCTAAGCCATCTCTCCAGCCCAAAATTGCTCATTTTAAAGTAGGAATTTTCTCACCTTCATTCACAGACTATTGGCTTGAGGGACATCTGTTGCCGGGTCACAGCAGAGGCCTGACTGGGCTTCATACCGAAGGGCAGGAGAAAGCTGCAGAAGGGACTGATGAGCTTTGAAGTCTCTTCCCGAGAAGGAGCCCGCATGGCCTTCCAGAGCTGCAGGACGCCCCTGATTCCAAGGTGAGTCTTGTGGGGGGAGATTGTTGCAGGTTTTCTTCCTGGACCCTGCCTTTCATATCTGTGGTCTGATGAGTGGGTGGGATGCACCCCATGTGCTCTGAGTAAACTGAGTAGGGTCCTCACAAGGCTGAGGGTGAAAGACTGTGGGTCATTCTGCTGAGGCACTGTCTCCACAAAGTCTGGTGTGTCCTATTTCTTTGTCTCTGTGCACCTCCACGTGGTTTGGAGTTACTGGCTTCAGTAGTAATCAGACATGATTTTCATTGATTCATTCTCTTTTTATTTCATTCATTCATTCTTTGGTTTTGATTTTTATTGAGGTAGGGTCTCACACTAACCCAGCCTGACTTGGAGCATACTCCTTGGTCCCAGCCTGGCTTCAGACACAACATCATTTCCCTAACTTTTCCTCCCAAGGGTGCAGAATAAAAGTGTGCACCACCAGGCCCAGCAGGAAGGATTTTCTTGGGGGGAGGGTGTGTGTCCCCATCATCTAGTGTGATCAGTCACTCAAGGTGTAGAGGCACAAAGGTGCATCTCGTGATCTCTGCTTTCGGATGACTGACCAGGAATGTCCAGGTGGCACAAGTGTCCCAGGGGAGCTATGAATGTGCCCAAACTTGTTTGTAGATGTCAATGTCATATTATAAAGTCCAGACTTTGTGTACCTCGGCACTCTTGGCAAGGTGCCTCTGTGGGTCTCAGGACCGCTGTTGGTGGTGGTTTAATGGTAAGGGAATGGAGCACCTGGGACTGGTCCTGGTGTGCAGAGCAGAGGAGGCCTGTCTCCCTCCTCGGAGCCTCCCCAGCCGGCAGATGGCCTTTAAAATCAGTCAGCAAACCTGTCTATACAGTGAAATATGGCAAACATGGCTAAGGATGTGGCTCAGGGGAAGAGTGCTTGTCTAGCATGTGCACAACACTGGGTTCAACCTCCAGTACTACAGCAACTCCGTATGGTGGCCCCCACCTTAGTCCAGGCACTGTGAAGATGGAGACAGGAGGATCAGCGGTTCAAGGTCATCCTCTGCTTCCTAGGGAGTTCAACACCAGCCTGGATTACATATGAGACTCTGTTTGCAATCGCATGAGCGCCTGGTTCCAGATCCAAGAACCCATGTAAAGCAGGGCACAGTGGCAAGTTTCTGCTTTCCTAGTGCAGGTATGATAAGAAGGGAGGCAGAGACAGTGGAACCTCCTGGAAGCTCAGGGCCAGCTACTCTGGTGAGCAAACCAGTGAACAATGAGACCCTGCCTCAAGCAAGGGAAGGGCTGACACCAGAGTTATTCTCTGACCTCCACATGTGCTTTGTGTCACACACACACTTTGTCACACGGGTACCATGGAACATATCTACCCTCACTCTTATGCACACACATACCATCATCATATATATAAGGACACACAGCCAGAAAGACTGTTTTGAAGGGGTCTGAAATACATAATTCAAACTTCTTTTTGAGGTAGGGGCTCACTCTAGCCCAGACTGACCTGCTTCAGTGCAGGCCAATCTCAAAGGTTGTAATCTCTCAATTGCAGCTGAATGGGCAGCAGTTCACCCAAAGATTTTTTTTTTTCCTCTGTGCCATATCCCTCTGCTCACACCAGTTCTTTTCTATACAAAGAAATCCTGATACGGGTGGGTCCCTGGGGCTCTCTGGTCACCCAGTCTAGCTTCTTAGTGAGCTTCAGTTCAAGGAGAGACCCTGTCTCCACAAAAGGAAGATAGGGCTTGGGAGGTGGCTCAGTGGTCAAAAGCACTGGCTGCACATGCCTGACTTGGATCCCAGGACCTACGTCGAACTGAACACAAATAGCCCATTTGTCTGCAGTCCTAGAGTGGCTACAGCCATGGGAGACAGAGACAGGAGCAGCCAGAAGCTCCTTGTTTAGCTCGTTTGTGTACAGTGACCAACAACAGATCCCTGGGTTAGAAGATAAGGAATGACACCCTCAGGTGATTCTCTGAACTCCATGTGTATGCTGTGGCATGCATTCACGTTTGTACAACACACACAAATACACATGCAGTGTAATGCCTAACAAACAACACACACGGTCCAGATGAACTCCATATGCAGGCACACCATACTGCATCTGGCTTTGTGAGGGTGCTATGGAATTGAACCTGAGCCAAAAGGTTTTGCAAACTAATGCCATTAAATCCTGATTAATCTCCCTAGCCCGAGGACTCAGGTTTCAGGAGCACATAAAATTTTCTTATATATGTATACTACCCATTAGTTACACATTTTCTGTGGGCATAAAGCTGACTAAAATACTTTATTTCACAACTTCATTTCAGCCTCCATGTGAGGAAAGTGGGGGTCTGAATATGAAGGCAATTTGGATAGAAGTGATTTGCCTAGAGTCTTGGTTAGGGTGAACTGAGCCTTCTATATGGATGGCCAATGTTTCACAGAGAAAAGCCACCTCTGCTGTATGGAGGGAGAAACCACTGACAGGTCCTTGGGTGATGCTATAGGGAGACATTGCAAGGGCTGTGTGTCAGTATGGCAGATCCCATCATGCCCTGGATGAGCATGGAGATGTACCCAAGGCAGCATGGTGGGACCTTTCTTGCACCCCTGATTCCAGCCCCCACCTTTAGAGATCAGCAGTTGGCTTCTGTGCACTCTGGCTGGCACATCACCTGAGAACACAGGGAATTAGAAACATTACTCAGTGTTTCCATGCCTCCAGGCCACTCAAGATAGAAAGCTCCTTGGGTCTGCCACACAGCCACCCCAGGGAGAAAGGTCCGTGGGTACACAGGAGACCCACACTGCACCCCATGTGCAGCTCCAGCTCCTGGACACAGTTGCAGAGAGTCAACCATGTCAACAAAATGTACTACGGAGGTCTCCCCATTTTGCTACAATCTGAATATCCCCCAAATTTACACAGTGGAGTGCACTGGCCAACTGATCTCATAAAAGGGAGGAGCCCTGGGGAGCTGATGAGGTCATAAAGGCAGAGCCCTGGGAGAGAGGTTAAAGCATTTGGAAAGGGACTTCACACAGTGTTATCTCTTTGCTCCCAGCCTTCTGTCCAGAGAGGAAGACAAAGGCTTCGAGGTGCCCCTTGAAAGCACAGAGAGCAGCTGATAACTAAACCTGCCCATGTCAGGATGTTGTACATCAGGAATCCAGGATTGTGAGATTTTTTTTTTCTCAATGATAAATTACTGTCTTCAGTATTTCATAATGGTGCACAAATAGACTAAGTCACTTCTCTCCCATCAGTTTGGGGACACATCCCTGACACATGTGAGGTCACAGCAGAAGGTTGATGTCCTGCTGAGCTTGAGTCAGAATTCAGCTCTGTGCTGTGCTTTCCCTTTTGTCTCTGTGTCCTGCTGGTTAGATTCTACAGCTGCTCAATTCTCAGTTGTCTCCACACAGAGCCCTTCAGTCACTTTCCCCATCTTTTGACAGATTACTGGTGATGTCAGACTCAGGCTGGGATGTTCAGGCACACTGGGCACATTACAGTCCCCTCCATTTCTTGGTAAGTCAGCTTTCAGGGTGCAGCTCCAAGGAAGGTCCCATTCAGAGCTTGGGTCCTCCAGATCATGAGTTCCCAGAAAGACAGCTTCTAGGTATTGACTGTTCAGGCCTGTCTACACCAGAGCCTGGATAATGGCCGCTCACAAGTCAGTGTGTTCCCGTATTTGCTTCTTTTCCATCCTCAGAGCTTGACGGTGTCTTTACAACTTAGTACAAAACCATGCACTGAAGTGTTTCCTTAAAATTTCATCTTTGAGCTGAATGAGAACTTCAGTTTGGCCCCAGAACCAACTTAAAATTCTGGGCATAGTGGCATGTGCTTGTAATCCTGTTGCTGGCTATGTGGATGCAGGTGGCTCCCTGGGAAGCCAGTCTAGCTTATTGAACTTCAGACCAAGGACAGATGGTGCCAAAAAAAAGCTAGGCAGGCTAGGAAGTCACTCCATGGTCAGAAGCACTTGCGGCACAAGTCTGATGACCAGATTTGGATTCCAGCACCCACATAGAGCTGAACACACACAGCACACGTGTCTGCTACCCCACGGAGGCTACAGCCATTGGAGACAGGGACAGGAGAATCCAGAAGGTCGCTGCCCAGCTAGTCTGTGTCTAATGAGTTGGAAGGTGACACCCCATGGTTGTCCTATGACCTCCATATGCATGCTGTAGCATTCATTCTTGTGTGTGCAACACACACACAAACACACACACACACACACCCATGATAGCACCATGGCATGGGCTTCTACCTGGCATCCACCACCATGTGTTGGAGGTGGGTGTTCCTATGCTCCTGTAAAGGCAATTGTGTTTACAAACTAAGAATAATTTTTAAAATTATGAACACTTTCTCATATTAACTATATATCTTCCCATCTTGATTTGCAGCCCATCTTCCAGAGGGACATCTGTTGCTGGTCGCAGGAGAGGCCTGACTGGACTCCACACTGAAGGACAGGAGAAAGCCGCAGACATGACTGGTGGACTTTGAAGTCTCTTCCTGAGAAGAAAGAATCTCGCATGGCCTTCCAGAGCTGTAGGGTGCCCCTGATTCCAAGGGTGAGTCCAGGGTGGGAAGTCTTCAAATGAACTCCAGAGGCATGTATCACATGGTACATCTAGCTTTATGAGGGTACTCGGATTTGAATCTGAGCCAGAAAGCTTTGCAAGCAAATGTCTTCAACAACTGAGCCATCTCCCCAGACCCTACACTCGGATTTTAAAAGAAACAACATTTTATTATATGTGTCTACCACATTTTAGTTAGCAATTTTCTGTGGACATTGAAGTCATTAAAATATCTTGTTTACCACTTTTGTTTCAACCTCCATATGAGGAAGGTGGGTATCTGAATAGGAAGGTAGGCTTGATAGAGGGTTTTTTCTTGCCTATGTTCTTTGGTTAGGTGAAACGAGCCTTCTGGATGGATAGGCAGTAGGTTGTATCACATAGCCAAGCCACCTGTCCTGCATGGAGAGGGAAACACTGACAGGTCCCTAGGTAACGCTATAGGGAGGCATTGCAAGGGCCGTGTGCCAGTAGGGCAGAGGCCACCATACCATTAACTGGCAGTGAGATGCTCCACATGCAGCATGTTGGGAGCTCTCCTGCATCTCTGATTCTAGCCCCCACATTTAGAGATCTGTATTTGGCTTCTGTGCACTCAGACATCACCTAGGAACACAGGTAAACTGCATACAGTATCTGCATATCTCCATGACACTCCAGATAGAATGTTGCTTGAATATGCCTCACAGATACCCCAGGTAGAAAGCTCTGTGCATACGCCAGAGAACCACCACTGGACCCCATGTGCAGTTGTGGCTCCTGGACTCAGTTGGAGAGTCAATCAAGTCAAGAAAATGTCCTGCGGGGGGGTCTCCCTCTATTGGTATAGGCTGAATATCCCCCAAATTCACACAGTGAAGTGGGGTGGCCCACCTTGATCTCATAAAGGGAGAAGCCTTCAGGAGGTGATGAGGTCATAAAGGCAGAGCCCTGGTGGTGGTGGGTTTGTGAAAGCCTTCAGGAAAGTGACTCATTCAGTGTCCATCTCTTTGCCCTCCATCCTTCTGTCTAGTGAGGAAGACTCAGTCATGCTGTTGTCTCTTGGAGGAACAGAGAGATACCTGTCACAACCCTAAACCTGCTGGTGTCAGGACGTGGGACATCAGGCCTCCAGAATTGTGAGACATTTGTTTTTTCTCAATGATAACTTACTGCCTTCAGTATCTTGTTGTAGCAGTGTAAGTGGACTAAGTTACTTCTGTCCCCTCATATATGGGGACACGTCCCTGACACATGAGGACACAATAGAAGGCTGGTGTCCAGCTGAGCTTGTATAGCAGTCACACTTCAGCTCTGTCCTGTGGTTTCCCTTTTGTCTCTGTGTCGTGGTGGTTGGAGTCGGTAGCTGCTCTCTATTCCCTGTTCCCTCCACACTGAACTCCTCAGTCACCTCCCCCATCTGTTCACAGATATCTGGTGACATGAGACTCAGGCTGGGCTCTTCAGACACAGTGGAGACACCAGAGTCCCCTTCATTCCTTGGTAAGTCTGCTTTCAGGCTGCTGCTCCAGGGAAGGTGCCATTGAGGGCTTGGATCCTCCAGAGCGTGAGGTCCCTGCAAAACTGTAAGTTCTATAAACCCTTTCCTTCCATAAAATGCTTCTTGAAACCTGCTATAATGATGCCGGTTCACCCTTTAGAGACCAGGTTTGGTGGCACTGGCCGTGCCCTGGGTCACTATGGGCTTGGTGAGGTGATCTAACAAGGCCAAACAGTGTAGTTTGCTTTCCTCCTTAACTCAGTAGCAACATGCTCACCTGCCTTGTGGTGTCTGCCTAAGGTATTGGGCCATGGAGATCTATCAGTTGCTGGGACAGTCTCTAGCTGCCTGGGTCATTGTGGTGAGAATCACTTGGGCTCCTCCACATAATGGTGACAGACACATGAACTTCTCTCCAAACATTGGCAGGGCCTAATGTGTACCAAAGCCTGACAGTGAGGGATGGGCAACCTGAGGAGTCAAGTAGCTCTGCTGACTCTCATAGTGGTCAAAGGAAAGATTGAGCCAAGTTCTGGCATGGCGGCTCATGCCTTTAATCCCAGCCCTCGGAGTCAGAGGTAGGAAAGTTGCTGTGGTTTCAAGACTAACTTTGAACTACAGATTGAGTTCTAGGTCAGCCTGGAAAAGTTACATTCCAAGTGCAAAAGGTGGTAAAGTCTACATATTTATTGGGTAGACAGCCTAAGTGACATTTTCCATTTTTTACCACTATTGATCAAAAAAGTGAGCTTCTTTCAGACATAAAAATAATGCTAACATGTTTAATACTAAATGCTCAGCTAATAAGAATGGAAAAGGAAGTTTAAATGCTAGATGCAAAGTTTGACGTGAAAAATCCATAAGATGTCTAAGAAAAGTTTTTTTAGATTGTCCTAATATAAGGTAAAAAATATCTGACAATAAGATAAAGTGATAATGAAAGTTTTGTGTGGATGTCTATGTAATTTTATGCAGAAATAGAATGCTTAAATGGTAAAAACATATGTAGACATTCTACGGCACTCTTAAACAGGGATTATTAAGTTTAAAAACTTAGTTGGGTCAGGCATGGTGGCACATTCACCTTTAATCCCAGCACTCTGGAGGCAGAGGTAGGAGGATTGCCGAGAGTTTGAGGCCAGCCTGAAACTAACAGGCTTCCAGGTCCATGGTCAGGCAGCTCAAAGACTGGCTTTAAAAGTTGAATCCAATTGACTATGTTTCTCTGTGAACAGCTAAAAATCTTAATCATAATAATAAAATTTATTAGTCACTGATTTCTCCTTTATTTCCTACAGTTAAGTATACCTAAAAATGATGTAATTTTTAAGATAATTATTATTCTAAGGCAAAAACAAAAACTAAGTGCTGCTAATTCTACCTAGTAATCATTTCTAGATTTATCATTTAAATTTTACATTAAAATAATGTTATTTCAATCATTATACCATTTGTTCTTAATAATATTAAAAATGTTGATTTATTCTAAGATCATTCTTACTGTAGTCCAGGCTTACCTGGAATTCACTATGCAGTCTCAGGGTGGCCTTGAATTCACGGCAGTCTTCCTACCTTTGTCTCCCAAGTGCTGGGATTAAAGTAAAGGCGTGCACCACCATGCCTGGCTAAGATCATTCATTTTGACCTATAAATTGATGTTAACTCCAAAGTATAACAAGAAATTGTATTATTTACAAGCAATATGAATAACATTCACCCATTGTTAGGACTGGCTGGGCTCCCAAGATGGAGTCACCAAGGTCAGCAGATTGACTGAGGCAAAAGAAAGTGCATTATCCACAGTCTTTGAGAAACCACTCAGTCATTATCCCCTCCTTGCCTAACAATGCTGCAGGTCATGGTTTCCTGACACTTATCTCATAAATTACCCTGGCACTGTTCCAGTGTCATGCCCTACCTAACATGGTTAATGTAATGATCTCCTGTAAAGGAACTTTCCTATTCAACTTAACAAAGGAGTTCTTTTTCTTGACAACTTTCATAATTGTAAACAATATATCACGGAGGAGTTATTTTTCCTTCTTCACCTTCCCCCAAGTGTAAAAGCGCTATAAATCCCATGACCCAAAACCCAGGTTGGATCTGCTCCTCTCTTTTGAGTCATCCCTGACACTTGTGCTTTTCTCAGTATAAAAGCTTTCATCTTTGTCTCAGAGGGGTTTGTGTGTTCTTGCTCACTCCCAAACCTTGCATCTGATGCCATGACTCGAATAGGAGGCTTCCAGTTGCCCTCTTGGGCAGCCAGACCTTCCTTCTCCTTACCTAAGTCCACTGAGCTTCCATTGACCCTCTGAAGGCCATCTCCACCTGATACCGGCTCTCACACCCACCACAGTTTGGCCTCGCTCTTCTTCCCTTCCTCATCTCCTCCCTCCTTCTCAGTAAGCGTCCCTCTTGGATTGGCCTGCTCTTGGGTTTAATCCCTCCTTGAGGAAGCTGAGCAGGCATGCCAGGCTACACCCCTCACCCGCTTTTTACAACCCTAGGTCTTGAGAAAGACGCACTCTCGACACCTCAGGTCTCTCGGTCTTGGTCCACCATGCCCTAAGAGGCACCTTTTGGTTCAGCTGCACCATCTCGGACACTCTCCCCCTTCCTCCTCTCCCTCTACCTCCTGGGCTCTCATCCTTCACTGCCAGCTGCTTACTCCATCGGGAGCACAGATGCCCGCCTTGCCCACTAACAGGCTAAACAGCCAACAGTTGCGACCTGTACGGCCTCTGCCCACGTGGGAGGTGCAGGCCCCGCTCACCCTAACAGGCCCGGGGTCATATTGGGGTTCTGTGTAAGCCCAGCTTAAGCCCTGGCTCCTTCCTCTCACCCTCGTTTTGCTCTTTCTCTGTCCCCTTAACTTAAAGCCTCTAAGACTCTTGGACAGTCAGACCTCACTGTATGATCTTTCTCTTCACCACTGCCTGACCACAGTATAAGCTGGACAATGGGTCCAAAATGGCCTGGAAGTGGTACTTTTGATTTCCAAATTCTCACTGATTTAGAAAAACTCTGCCAACATGCAGGCAGGTGGTCCGAAATACCCTGTATTCGGCGCTTTTCCCGCTGTGTGCACAGCTCCCTCCCTCTGCGCTACCTCCTCTTTTCACGTACTCGTTCTCACAGGGACAGAATTTACCCTTGACGTGAGGTCACAGGCGCTGAGGAAATTGTTCGCGTTCATGTTCCTTTTTCCATGTCTGATTTACCCCAGACTGAGAAACGCCTAGGGTCTTTCTCCACCAATCCAACACGCTATACCAAAAACATTTGCTGCTTCACCAAGGCCTATGACCCGACCTAATGTGATCTCTTTGTAGTTCGTTCCTCCACTGTCACTGATGAACAAAAATGCCTCTAACATACATCAGATTCATGAATCTAAATTTCTCACTTGTGATTCAATAGTTTTAAAGCCAATCTACAATAATTCTTAGAATACATATAGTCCATCAGTCTTAATATTTTATTTAAGTGACTTTCTCAATTCTAGAATCAGAAAAGATTCCTGTACTTAGAAAATAATTAACTCTCTGAAAATCAATAAAATATTTAATTAAATGATTTTTAGATGGTTCTTTGATATTATATTAAGGGAAAATAAGTACAAAGGAAACATTTAAAAACTTGAAACATATAAACATTTATATAATATATGACTAAAAATGTAAAAACATTATGGCAAAAATAATCTAGAGTCAAGCTCTTTCTCAAAAGGCATTTAGGGCTGGAGAAATGGCTTAGCAGTTAAGTACTTGCCTGTGAAGCCTGACAGTCTTGGTTCGAGGCTCAATTCCCCAGTAACCACTTAGGCCAGATACACAAGGTTGCACATGCATCTAGAGCTTGTTTGCACTGGCTGGAGGCCCTGGTGCACCCATTTTGTCTGTCTGTCTGTCTCTCTTTCTCTTTCTCTGCCTCATTCTCCATTGCTCTCCAATAATAAAATAAAATTTAAAAAAATTAAAAAATAAAAAGGCCTTTCCAATAATCAAATATGTCAAATAGCCTTAATTATGGTAATAACCCCTGTAATAAATAAAAATATATTCCTGTGTCACTCAACACATTGTCTGATATGCCACATGTCAGTTTAAAAAGGCTAGCTAGGACTGGTGAAATGGCTTAGGGGCAAAGCCTAAGGACCCTGGTTCAAGTCCCTAGGACCCATGTAAGCCAGATGCACAAGGGGGCACATGCATCTGGAGATTGTTTGCAGCAGCTAAAGGACCTGGCATGCCCATTCTCTCTGTCTCTCTATCTGCCTCTCTCTCTCTCAATCTCTCTCTCAAATAAATAAGTAAAAATTTAAAATAAAATAAAAAAGGCTAGCTGACATGATTAAAAAATACACATATAATTGGCTAATACTTCTCAAAAAACAAACTCAAAAGTGAAAACAGAAAATAGATCTACTGATAATTCAGTTTTTCAAAGCTTTATATAAACATTAGGGCATTCAACAGATATTTGAATTACCTATAACCCAACCAAACAAGACAGTATTTTAAAACAATCTAATGGTCTACTTAAAACACAACTTATAAAGCAAAACTGGGGAATCAGGAAGATCATATGATTCCCCAAGAACAAATATGCACTCTCAATTAAAAAAACAATTCTCCTCTACTTAAAACCTTTGGTTGTGAGTGTGTGTGTGTAGATATATATGCGTGTGAAATATATCTATATACACACACATATTTCAAAAACCATAATAGATGGACCTCAATGACAAGACCCACTCAATCTTTGCTCTGGGACAAGGGATGTGCTGCCGTTTTGCTTCTACCAGAACTTTAAGGAATCATGTTGTCCTGTGAAACCTTATTATGAACTGACACTGCAGTCACCACATCTCAGTGCCTGACATCAACTGGCTGAACATCAGACCCCTCCTGAGACCATCTCCAGGAAGAGACACTGTGAACACTTCAGTAGTTCCCCCTTTCAACAACCATCTGGCAAATATGAGAACAACCATCACTAACTGCTGGGGATTGAGATCCACAGTAACCTGAGGAGACACCACCATGACCATTGTGTCAGGGACTCCTGTCACCACCAGCAGTTGAGACCACTCTCACCTGGAGTCGCTGAGTCCACTGTTGTCAGAATGAGCCGAGAACCACCATTCACTGTGGGACGTGTGACGTCAGTTATCTTCCTGGTCTCAGAAGAACTGTCCCCTGTTGAATGAAGAACTTTGGTCAGCTGAGCCCATGGCTGCCTGCTTCACCTGTATCCTGTGTGGTCTGGAGTGGCTGACACACTTCCTGAGTGAATCACTTTACCTGCAAAACTGGAGAAGCAGTGAGTGTCCGCTTCCTCAGCTGAGGTACCTTTCATGTGGATTCCGCAAGAAGAATGTTCCCTTGTGGATAGAAGACTATTACGTGGTGGTGGTGACAGCAGTTCTACCTGGAATAGCGGGAGCATTGTGGTTGAGAAGCAGTGGTTCCTTCCCTGTTGGAGAAGCAGTGATAGGTGTGAGAGTAGACTAACTTGTTCTGGTGGATCTGAGAATGACGGTTGCTGGATGACCCTGAGGAAACAGCTCACGAGGACAGCCCACAAGTTGAATCCAGGCCTGCGGGCTTTGCAAGTCACGCAAGCACTCTTGCTTGAGTGTTGAAAGCGCACTGTTAGATGGAGGGGCTGGGACTGTGCTTTCTGCTGAGCAGACAGCCACCGTTAACTTTGCTCTGAGAGGACGTGATTGTGGGCCAACCCAGAGACAGGTTCTTGGGTGACTGAGGTCACTGTGACATGGATGTGCTGCGACCATTGTTATCATGGAGAGCTCACAGAAATCCATGCGATGGGAATTCTTGTACGTGGGTTATCTGACGTCATTGTTTCCTGGGAGAATTGAGACTGATGTTAATTGAGTTGACAGTCCCTGTCAGCGGGGAGTGGGCTGGGAGCTGGGGATGGGTGGCAGGTGTCACTGTAACTTGGTGAAGGTAACAAACCTTGGTCACTCAATGAGGGGGACACTGTTAGCTAGACTTGCAGAGAACACTGTTCACTGGCTGAGCTGAGATCACCTGGTGCCTGTGGGAGCTGGTAGGTCAGTGACCTGTATGACTTCAGCAGGCTTGTTCCCTGTGGTCTTGGGAACCATGGTTAACAAGGGTGAGGTGGGACCAAGGTCACTGTGTTGCTCTGTCCCCTGTGATCTGAGTAGTTGAGGCCACTGCCACCATGGCAGTGTTAACTGGGAGACTTCAGGTCACTGTTTCTTCCTGGAGCAGAAACCACTGTTCTGTGAGTGAGCTGAGGGGACAATGTCTGTGAGGTCTGAGACCGCTTACCAAGGTAACTTCAGAACCTGCTGTCACCTGGGGAAGGTGACCCAACCTTTTCCTGCTTCATCTGAGAACCACATTTACCAGGCACACAGTGGTTTGGATGGGATCCTCTGTTAACAGGAGGGTTGGAGCCTGTTAGCCTGTTACAGGAGCTGTCGGCCTCTATTACCATGGTAAGCTGAGATCACTGTAAACCTGGGCGAAGGGAATGGGGTCACTTACCTGAGTGGCCTGAGGTGACTCTCGCTTGTATTAGGTGAGTACCACTATTTATGGGGTGTTGGGGTGAGCTGAAAGCCACTATTACCTGGATGATCTTAAACATCGATTACCTGGAGCAGCTGAAAGTGTCTCACCTGGTGGTGTAGAGGCCACTGGTACAGGTGCAGGAGTTCGACCTCGTTCCTTCCGTGAGCTGAGGCCCCTGCTCCCTGCCTTGGCACCACTGTCACTGGTCACTGTGAGCTGATGTCACTGTTTTGGGGGAAATGAGAACTGTTCCCTTTTGGATGGGGTTCCCCTCTTCTTAAAAGATATTCAGATCTTCTTTTCAAAATATTTACCAGGGCCTCTGCAAACTAATGTCTGTCAGGCTTTATAGTGGTGGCTGAGGAGCTGAATGCAGGCCTGCAGGCTTTGCAAGCTATGCAAGACACACGCTTTTGACTCCTGAGCCATCTCCCCAGTCCTCTTTAGTCTAGTGTGAGAGGAGGTTCCGGGTGTCATTTCAGAAGGAGAGGCATGCAAGAGAGAGAAGCAGATTCCTCCATGAAGGGCTTGCAAGCCCCTGCTGGCTGCAGGCCTGCTTGCTGGGAGCTGATCCTGGCTCTCTACACTGACAAGTAGGTAGCGCGGTACTGACGGGGGCCGTATGCGAATGTGGTGGTTCTGGGTGGCGAGTCCCCATAGTTAGCCCACTTGTAGCACACCAGACCTCTGCTTCTGCGTGTGCTCATGTGTGCATGCAGCACTGGCAGCCTGCTGTGTGGTCGTCACTGCGGTCAGTGATGTGGCATCAGGAGAGGTACAATGAGGGTGACGGGGCGGGCGCCCATGGAGAGCTTCCCTGGGCAAGGGGTGGGCAAAGTTAGCTGAAAACCTCTGGTGGGTAAGGAAGACATAGAGATTCTGATGGCTGGGGGTGGCTTGGCCTCTGTCCTTACTCAGAGACCCATGGGAGCACCCTAGGGCAGGGTTTTTGCAGGAACACGGGGCGCTGTGGACAGGAATGGACTAGTGCTGGGAAGGAGGTAATGGTGGGTACTCCAGGCCCCTTTAGGATGTAGGCAGGAATTGGGGGGTGACGGACTTGGCAGACCAGGAATGAGGATAGCTACATTGGCCCTGTGGTGACTCCTCCTTGGTCTCCTGTGTTTACTTTGGTTTCTGTAGTTCTCCCTCAAACCTCTTCTTTTCTCTCTCTCTCTCTCTCTCACAGCCATCCCCCATGGACATGGCTGGTGTCTTCACAGCTCAGACCCCTCAGCAGGCCTCAGAACCCTTAGGAGGTCCCACATCTGTTATCCTCCTAACTTCTGCTGCCTCAGACCCTTCAGGAGACAGACTGTTCCCGAAGCTGCTAGTCCTTAGTGTGATCTGACCCCATGGCAGCCACTGAAGACCCCTGGAGACCTGCAGTCCCTATGGGACCCTCTGTTGTCCCAGGGGGTGTGAGCCCGGGCCCTGCAGTTGGCGAGGAGCCCACAGCCAACGTGAGGGAATGTCTGGTGGAGAGCCCCACCGCTCTTTTGTCATCCCCTTGGTCCGCCATGCCTTTAGCTCAGCGACACCTGGGTGTTGGGGAGGGTGGTCAGAGATGTCCAGGGCAGAGAGCATGATTGGTGTATCTGGGGTGGGTAGGAAATGAAGCTGTGGAGGGTCATCTATGACGAGGCCAGGTGTCTTGTCAGACAGAGTAGAGGGGAGCAGCCTACGGGACAAGAGGGCTTTTAGTGGGGCAGGTATGAGCGAGGCACAACCCAGCCTAGAGAACTGAACAGTGGGAAGGAAGACCTAGAAGTGATTTAGACACAGCAGCTTTCCCAGCAAGAGAAGTCATGAGGGCTGGAGAGATGGCTTAGCAGTTAAACACTTGCCTGTGAAGCCAAAGACCCTGGTTCGAGGCTCGGTTCCCCAGGTCCCACGTTAGCCAGATGCACAAGGGGGCGCACGCGTCTGGAGTTCATTTGCAGAGGCTGGAAGCCCTGGCGCGCCCATTCTCTCTCTCTCCCTCTATCTGTCTTTCTCTCTGTGTCTGTCGCTCTCAGATAAATAAATAAATAATTTAAAAAAAAAAAGAGAAGTCATGAACCCCTCATGTGACTCCTTCCTTATACAGGTGATCCCCCCACCAATGGATCCCAACCTCTGATGCCTGGGCACTGACCTCCTGCCGACTGGTGGGCTCCCTGCCAAGCCCAGCACTAATGACACTGCAGAGCCCTGAGCGTGAGTGTGGAGTGGGAACTTCACCTAAGAACCGAAGGTGGAGGAGGCTGAGGCACCGGCCCTGGCTGTGCTGAGCTGAGCACCTTGGTCCCCACAGCTGCCAGGGGCTTTGATGGAAGTGGATGAGCTGTCCAGTTCCAGTTACTCCGCATGGCTGTGTGACTCTGGGAGCAGCACAGGTGAGACGCCCTCCTCCTGGGTGTCCTTAAGTCCCCTCCCATCCTCCTCATCTCGGCCTTGCTCCAGGCAGGGTTAGCTGTACTTCATGGTGCAGTGCAGTGTGATGGGATGAGTCAGACCCAGACACCCCCTTCACCAGTTGTGTGCACCTGAATCCCACCCCCTGCCCCCTGCACCCCTCTCTGCTCTTGGGCCATTACTGAGTGGGGATGGGAAATGGAACCTGGTGTCCACATGCTATCCCTCTGCTTACTGTCATTCTGTGCTTCTCCCTGGCTGTCCTCTGCTTGGCTGGCTGCCTGAGGTCAGCCTGGCGCGGAGAGCATCTGCCTCCAGTGTCCTCTGTCTGTCCAGTGAGGTGTGTCCATATCTTGGCTGCAAACAGCACCGGTGGTCTGTGGTCTTCTAACCAGTCTTGGATGCGGACAGTGTCTCATAGACAGATTTGTCCCACTCAGTGGCTGGGCCTTCTCTCAGTGGTTCTTCCCTAAAATTTGCCACTCTGGTTGTCAGGAACACCCCAAGTCCATCAATCCTTTGGCACCTACCTGCTCACTGTTCGATGACCCATGCAGTTATAAGACTGGACTTTACCACTTAGTCTGGCAGCCTTGGGTGAGTGGTGCTTGTTCCTGACTCGGTTCTCTCTGAGGCCTTGGGTAGTGTGGTGGTTTGATTCAGGTGTCCCCCATAAACTTAAGTGTTGTGAATGCTAGCTCCCCAGCTGATGGATATTTGGGAATTAATGCCTCCTGGAGGGAGCGTATTGTTGGGGCGGGCTTATGGGCTTTATAGCCAATTTCCCCATGCCAGTGTTTGGCACACCCTCCTGTTGCTGTGTCCACCTTATGTTGGCCAGAGGGTGATGTCCACCCTCTGCTCATGCCATCGTTTCCCCCTGCCATTGTGGAGCTTCCCCTCGAGCCTGTAAGCCAAAATAAATCTCTTTTTCCCAGAAGCTGCTCTTGGTTGGGTGATTTCTACCAGCAATGCAAACCGGACTGCAACAGTAAAGTGGTACCAGGAGTGGGATTGCTGCTAGACACCTGACTGTGAGCCTTCAGCCTTTTGTAGCTGATTTTCAAGAGGAATGTGGAAGGAGTTGAAACCTTGGCCTAAGAGATGCCTTGCAGTGCTGTAAGTACAGCTTGATGGACTATTCTGGTCAGAGCTGAAAGACCTGAAGGCAGTAAGAACTATGGACTGTGAGGTTTTGCTTATGAGGGTGAGAAAGAGCTTTGCTTGGACTAGGCTAGCAGTTTGTGTGAGAAGCTTGCTCTTGTGCCCATGTCCTGAGAAGTTGTGCAGGGTTGCTTTGTGTAGAAATGAACTGGTGTGTGCAGAGGGATATGGCACAGAAAGAAAAATCTTTGGGTGAACTGCTGCCCGTTCAGCTGCAACTGAGAGATTACAACCTTTGAGACTGGGCTAGCTGACCTGTGCTGGGGCAACAGAAAGAATGTCAACTCTTTTGAAGGGGCCTGAGTGCTCAAGGAGTGTCCTGTTCTTCAAAGTCTGCTTTATTCCCCCTTGGATTAACAAATTGGCACCCTACCTGGTATCATGGAGTATAAGAAATGGTGGAAAGAGGGTCATTGAATTTGCAACACGGTCTTGTGTTTTGGAAATGGCCATCGGCAGTGTGAAGCAGGTTTGCTGGTTGCCTGCATAGAGACCCCATGGGGCCATGAGGATGAACCGTGGCTTGCAGTGGGGACCCCGTGGAGATGCCGGGACCATGAGATGGCTGCCGAGGAGCTGCCGGCCCCGATGAAGTTTCCCAGGACTGTGAGTAGCCTAGCTGGAGGGGCGGAATTGGAATGCCAGAGACTTGTTGCTGGTTAGAATTATCGGACTTGAAGATTTGTCACTGGCTAAAGGTGCTGGACTTGAAGCTACAGAGTTTGATATTTTCCCTGGTTGTTTTAAATCTTATATTGGTTGAATGTTTCTTTGCTATGCCCAATGCCATCTTTTGCAGTGTGAATATTTATTCTGTGCCATTATGGGTTTTTTGAGGTTATTTTTTGGTATTATGGCTCAGTTAAAAGATCTTGAACTATGGGGATGTATTATGAACATCATTGGAACTGATAAAAACTATGGGGACTTTTAAAGTCAGACTGAATGCATTGAATTTTATATCATGTATGGATATCAGTTTATGGGGGCCAGGGGCGGAATGTGGTGGTTTGATTCAGGTGTCCCCCATAAACTTAAGTGTTGTGAATGCTAGCTCCCCAGCTGATGGATATTTGGGAATTAATGCCTCCTGGAGGGAGCGTATTGTTGGGGGCGGGCTTATGGGCTTTATAGCCAGTTTCCCCATGCCAGTGTTTGGCACACCCTCCTGTTGCTGTGTCCACCTTATGTTGGCCAGAGGGTGATGTCCACCCTCTGCTCATGCCATCATTTCCCCCTGCCATCGTGGAGCTTCCCCTCGAGCCTGTGAGCCAAAATAAATCTCTTTTTCCCAGAAGCTGCTCTTGGTTGGGTGATTTCTACCAGCAATGCGAACCGGACTGCAACAGGTAGTCACCTCCCACTGTCAGCTTCTTCTCCTCCCTTCTGCTCCTGAGTGGTCCTGCTAGCTGACCTCTCCTGTCCTGGCTCCTTGCAGGGGAGCTTCAGCTTCGGAGGAGAGATGCTCTACCACAGCTCTGGGATGCTCACTAGGGTGGGGGTGGGGATCTTTGGGAGAGGCCATGGAGAATCCTCAGAGGTCATGATCCCAATTATCATACACCCTACATAGAAGACTCCAGAACCATGCCTGGGGTCCAGTATAGCTCTAGTCATCCAGGACCCACAGGTGATCCTGCAGGGCAGCACAACACAGGAGCCAAGGCATCTAGCACACTCCTGGCAGGGGTGAGCTTAGGGTATGGGCCTCCTGCACCCTGTGTCCTCCCTGTACTGTCCAGCATAGGGGCCTGAGCGGCTGGGATGTGCTCCCCACCTGGATACCTCCCAGACTGAAATCAGGAGGATCAGCATGTGCTGAAGGTACTCTGTGTCATCACAGCTTCTCCTTGCAGGATCTCTGGTCACTGGTCCATCTGTCACCAGTCCTTCCCTGCCAGAGCCCACTGTGATGCAGGCCTGAACCAGCTCACTCTGCCCTATGCCCCCAGCCCTTGGAGCACCCTCTCCTCCACCTCTCCTCTTGCTGGAGGCCCAGGACTGACTCCAGTGATTCCCCAAGTCCTCCAGCCCCCACCTCTAACCCCTTTCTCCTGTAATCCAGGGCTGCAGGGAGGCCTGGCCCAGCTGGCTTCCTCTGTCTTCTTCTCTCTGGGAGATGAGTGTTGGGAGGGCATGTGAAATGGAGGACGCACCCCATCTTGTGCTCTCTCCCCAAGTCCCCAACCCTCCTCCCCAGAGAGAGACTGGACACAGGAAAAGGGGAACAGACTGGCCAGAGGAAGATGGGTTTCTGTGGCCCTAGAAGAGGTCTGGACAGCTGGAGTTCCCACGCCCATTCATCTTCCCTCCAAACTCCTGACACCCCAGTCACTGGTTGAGCCTCTTAGTTACCCTTTTCACCCCTTGGTTAATCTTTGGCCGTGATTTTGGCATCTTTGGAAATAAATGGCAGTTCTCACAGGTGTGGCTCTGTGTCTTCCCCAAATTCCTGTCCATGTCTATGTGTCCCTGAGAAGCCTCTTCCCCAAAAGAGAAGCAGGGCCTGGACAGTCACGGCTTGGGATGAGCTGTGCACCTGCCTCTCCCAGAAGCCTTGATTTTCCTGACCCAGTTCCTGAGGATGTCCTGGTGAGGGTGGGAGGGATCTGAGGCCTTGGGGAGCTGCAGCTCTCACAGGTGCGAGCAGTCAGGGCTCAGGAGGCCTCACTTGGGAGCTGATGTGGCCTTGGGTGCCAGGCTTCAGTGAGGTGTGGTGGCAAAGAACAACAGGCTGAGGTCAGGGTGGAGATGATCACATCATTGAGGTGGTGGCACATACTGAACAAGTGTTGCCATCCCTGTCTCCACCCGGGCATGTCTCATCCATCCCAGCGCTCTGAAGCCTCGGCCCCCACCACTGAGCCTAGTGGACCAGCAGATGCTTTCTGTTGGCCATTTCATTGGCATCGTGTGCTGCACCATTTTATCAGAACAGAACCTGGTGATGTTCCAGGGCAGCATGACCAGGTGGGCATTGGTGTCATTGCATCCATGTGGACATATCAGTAGCCTGGAGATCTCCTTGATGGGGAGCGGCCCGAGCTTTCCTCTCAGGTGGGGTCTCCTGGTGCTCCATGTCTGGCTCTGACTGCTGGCTTCCCTCTCCATGTTTGTTGGCTGAAGTCTGGTTGGGAGCCAATCCTGCAGAGATCAAACTTGATTCTTGCCTCCTGCTGGGAAGTATCTAGGCCAGGAGACAGGTGGCCATGTCACTGGGGAGATTGCTACAGTGTTGGAGTCCAGGAGCAGCACACAGCCTGGCTAGAAGTCCAAGAGAGCTGCCCAGAGGTGTGACTGGAAGCCTCCAGAAGGGCTTGTAATCCTCTTGCTCCCTGGTGTCTCCGTTATGTGCCTCCACTACAGTGCAGTGACAGCATGTTGTGTGCCCCCTGAGTCTTGGCATGATCTAGGGAAGGAGCTCCGTGTGGGTTGTAGAGTAAACGTGTCAGTGAGGTGACATTCCCTTTGTTCAGGGATCCTTACGGGGACAATGGTGGATGGAGCTCCGGGCAGGCAGGCCCTCCATGTTGCCTGTGAGTGACTTTGTTCGTGTCCACTCGGGTTCTACTAGGCACCGTCATTACAGGGAGCATCCTGAGGTCCTGCATTTGGGTGTGGAGTGGCCTCCATGATGGGGTGTGGAATGAGTGGGCACATCACATCACCTCCGGTGAGCACTGTAGGTGCTCCTCATGCCCAGACAGGGCATCCCCTTTGTGGAAGGTCCTTTAGTGCCTCTTGTTAGAACACAATACTGACACCTCTCTTCCACGAGTCCACCATCTTAGGAATAGGGAGCCTGTCTTGCACTGGGGCAGAGAGACCTGACTGAGCTGTGAACAAGTCTGGTCAAGCGGGGGTGTAGATAGTAGGAGCTGAGGGCAGGTTGTGGATGCAAAATGACTAAGGAGGCATCAGAGAAGGAGGATGGCACCTAGGAGGGTTCTTGTGAAGGGGCTTCACCTCAGGTGTGCTGGATGAAGGAGGAGTGCTTGTTCCAGGCCCCATGCACCCCTGCATGTGCTTGTGTGTGTAGTGATTGCTTGTAATCCCTGCACTGGGGTGGAAGGGAAGGGATCTCTGGTGCAAGTCTGGTGCAACTTGACAGGCAGAAAGCAAAAATCCCTGGGTTTAAATGAGAGACCTTGCCTCAGGAAATAAGGTGTGGAGAGCCACTGATGGAGACACTGTCACCCTCTGTCTCTTCATGCACGTGCACACACATACTCTCACACAAGCACACGCAGCCATAAGATACACATGAGGGACTGGAGAGGTGGCTTCACAGTTAAGGGACTTGCCTGCAAAGCCAAAGGGCCCAGGTTCAGTTCCCCAGGACCTAAGTAAGCCAGATGCACAAGGTGGCACATGCATCTGTAGTTCATTTTCAGTGGTTGGAAGCCCAGGTGGGTCCATTCTCTCTCTCTCTCTCCCTTGCCCTTTCCCTCTCTCAAATAAATAAATAACAATTTTTAAAAGATAACATGAGTTCCTCCCTAAGGTATTTTTTTTTTTACATTTATGGATGTGTGTATGTGTACAATGTGCCCTGCAAACAAATGTCAGGTGCTTTTTTCACCTGGCTTTACATTGGTGCTGGGAAATTGAAGTTTGGGCCAGCAGGCTCTGTAAGCAATCACCTTTAACCAACTGAGCAATCCTCTAGGCAACTCCTAGGTTTTCAGCCCTGAGGGTCTGTAGGTCTGTTTGCAGTAGAAAGCACCAATGTTGGCCTGGCCTACTGTTTGGGCTTGGTTGAGACAGCTGTTCCCTCACTGCTAAGCTCTAGTTGGATACCTGTCACCTATTGGCATCTGATCCCCTCACAGTGCCAGCTCTCTGTGGACCACCATGTCCCTAAATGCACATACATGCGTGCAACACACACACACACACACACACACACACAACCTTCAAGACAATGCCTTGTAAATCAGATATTGGTTTGACATTATGAATGAATTCATTTAACTCTTCTCTTGTCCAGGTAATATATATACTATTTTTTTTTTAATTGAGAGTGAAAGAGAGGGAATGCCAGTGTGAACTCCAAACATATAACACTCTGGGCATCTAGCTTTATGTGGGTATTGGGGAATCAAACCTGTATGGTGGGCTTTGGAAGCAAGTGCCTTCAACCACTGAGCCACGTCTCCAGCCTGTTTTCTGTTTTTCATGATTATAGTAGCAATTATTATCTGTGACCCTACGTCTCCATATACTGAAATTGCCAGCTGCGGATGAGGCTCAGATGGAGGGAAGCCTCGTGTGTGCCAGCGTCTGGTTTTAGCCATGGACAGCATTGTGAAGTGGAAGTGCCCCTAACAAATGAAGTTCCAGCCCCAAACTGGTGGGAGTTTCGGGAAGTGTGTTTGGCTGGGGGCAGGGAGAGGTTAGTGAGTGGGTGGGGGAAATTGGGGCTTCCCGTGTTTTTCAGGTTTATGTGGAGACTTACTGGCTACAGGCAGCACATCACAGAGCTTTCTGGAGTGCTGGAAATAGTCTTTGTGCTTACGCGGGTCTACCACTATCTGTGTGACTTGTTGAGCAGTTGAGATGTAGCTCAGGTACATGTGATGACTTTGGATGTGTAAACGTGTGTGCAGGTGCATGGGCGTGCGTGCGGGTGTGGGTGGAGGTCAGAGGCTGATGTGAGCTTCCTTCCTCAATCCCTCTCCACCTTATTTTTTGAGACAGGGTCTCTCACTGAACCTGGCGCTCAACAATGTGTGTAGCCAGCCAGCCCGCCTGCGCCAGGCGTCGTCTTCTCTCTGCCTCCCTGCGCCGGGATTACGGGCGCCCCGCACTCTGCTGCTTGCTGAGCTCACGTCCTCGTGCTGGGGTGGCAGACACTTCACAGACTGAGCCATTCCCTGAATTTAAACAAAACTTATGAAAACCCCTTCCTCTATGTGGTTACCGAAGTCCCTTGAATTTTGGGACTCTTGTGCAGCAGAGGGCGCCAGAGATTGCGGACAGGGCAGGCTGGGCTGCTGGCAGGCCTCAGGGGTCCTTCATAAGCCTGCGCTCCTGCGGTGACACGGGCCCACGGGAGGGCAGGTCAGCCAGCAGCTGTCCAGTCCTCGCCCGCCCTGCCCGGGCGTCCTCCCAGTCCCGCGCTCACACACGCCTGACCCTGCTCTCAGCCTCTCCCCACGGTCCCTGCGCCGTCACAGGGTCTCCTTTCACAGGGTCTCGTCCTCATCACACACACACACACACACACACACACACACACACACACACGGGCTGTAGGTTTCTCCCAACACCCAGATGAATAGTCACTGTTAGGACTGGATTATGTCTTTCCTAAATCCACGTGTTGATGTCCCAACCCCATTTCTCTCTGAATCAGAATTGTAAATAAAAATCAGTTTATGCTATTTAAGCCACCCAGTCTGGGAACTGTGTTGCGGTGGCTCCAGCAAATGTGAGTACACCCTCTCCCAAGTCCTTTGGGAATCCACAACCTATATGCCTCTTCTTG
Organism: Jaculus jaculus; assembly: GCF_020740685.1. Taxonomy (NCBI): domain Eukaryota; kingdom Metazoa; phylum Chordata; class Mammalia; order Rodentia; family Dipodidae; genus Jaculus; species Jaculus jaculus. Next base: position 16,177,079 of record NC_059115.1, on the reverse strand, counting down.
GCCGGGCACCTGACAAGTCCAATGATGCAAGGATGCTTCCCCATCCCATAGCTAACTCCTTCCTCCTACAACGTGATAAGGAGAGGAGAGGTTCCAGGTGGAGCAGTTTTGTTTCCAGGCCCGGGTTGATAAGTGTCCTGAGTGATCCGTGGCACTAACACCACAGATTCCTAAGCATCTTTGCTGGCTACTGTACCACATACACATCCATGATGGACACCTCAGGGAGTCCAGGGGAGATGGAAAGTCTGGGCAGACCTTGTGTTCTTCACGTAACAGTTCAAGGAACAGCATGGAAGCTTTACAGGTCTTGGAGTTAACCTCTCTATCAGGGGCTGAATGGGGAACTTCTTAGTACTTGTAAACCCTAAAGAGCTAGTCTACAGAAGGAATCAGTCTGGATGTGGGGAGAGCTCAGCTGTTAAAGATGGTTCTAGCCATGCCTGCTGGCCGGGGTCTGCGCAGCACCCACCTAAAGCCACAAACAAAACGTGGACTGCAGATTGAGATGATGTAGTGTATTCCTCATTAGGAAAATCCTCATGCAGTTTAAGATGTTTGAGTTGGTGAATATTCACAGGGTGTGGGAAAGCATGATACATTCCGTAGATTCTCAGTTCCCTAAAAGGAATGTCATGTGTACAAGTGCTAGATGCAGGCGTGTGTGTTCAACGGAGCTGCCTGTGGCTGGATGACTGCTTTTTGCTTCCTGTAAGGTACATGTTAAGAAAAACCATGAAGGTATTTTAAAAGCTAAGGAAAATGGGATGTGTTTGCAACAGGAAGAGACCCTGGCATATCCCCACAGACACACTTACGCAAATACATCATGAAAGTGCAGTTGCCATAGACACAGTTCATCATTACTGGCAGATCTGTTTTGTCAGCGCACATACCTGTAGCCCCAGCACTTGGGAAGCTGAGGCAGGAGGCATGTGAGGTCAAGGCCAGCTGAGGCTACACTGCAGAAGACCTCAGAAGAAGAACCATTAACCTAAAGATTCAAGAGTAGGCTAGAAAAATGGCTTAGTGGTTAAGGGACTTGCATGCAAAACCAAAGGGCCCAAGTTTGATTCCCCAGGACCCATGTAAGCCAGATGCACAAGGTGGCATATGTGTCTGCAGCAGCTGGAGGCCCTGGCATTCCCATTCTATCTCCCTCTTAAATAAATAGATAAAAATAAACGTTTTTAAAAAATTCAAGAAGTATGTAAGAGCCAAAGGCAGAGTAGGACTCCTTACAGTGTGCTCCTCCAGACACAAGATGGCCTGGATACCCATGACCTCACAGTGCCTGACACTACCTACACAAGACCATCATAAGAGGAGGAAAAGATGATGACATCAGAATAAAAGAGAGACTGATTGAGGGGGTGGGGATATGATGGAGAGTGGAGTTTCAAAGGGGAAAGTGGGGGGAGGGCGGGAATTACCATGGGTTATTGTCTACAATTATGGAAATTGTCAATAAAAAAAAACTAAAAAAGATTCAAGAGCTAAACTCAGCAAAAAGAAAACAATGTGTGGATAAACTATAGTGAGAAGATGGATCAGCTGTTAAGAGTCACTTATGTCAAAGCCTGCTGAGAGATTCAAACACACACACACACACACACACACACACACACACAATCGCTGCACACAAAGGTGACACGTGGCAGAGCGCCCTGGGTTGCGCTGTGGTGCGCATGCTCGTGGGGCTTTTCACGTCTGCTCGGGTGCAGGGCTGCAGCTCGGGCCTTGAGCCTGACCCCAGACCATGGGTTCACTTTTGGAGGAGTTGCAGAAATATGTAAAGGTCTTGTCGGAAAATTCCACCAGAATAAAGAGCATGTGATGTCTTTACATGTGAAAAATCCAAGACCGAGACAGAAATCAAGAGCAAGTTGCAGCGGTCGTCACAGGAGGAACCGGAGCTTGCTGACAGTGCAGTGTCCACTGCTGCGGCTGCTCCTCTTACAACAGGACACGCAGTGCAGATCAGGCATTATGGACGGGACCGGACAGATGAGTTTGTGAAGATCTACATTACCTTCACCAGAGTTCATCAGGTTCACGTGTGTGTGCAAACACACACACACAGAGAAATAAAATATGTAAAAATCTATGAAGAGCAAATGCTAAAATGTTCAGACTAGTAACAAAAATGATATAATCAGCTGGGAGTGGTGGCGCATGCTTTTAATCACAACACTCAGGAGGCAGAGGTAGGAGGATCACCAAGAGTTCGAGTCCACCCTAAGACTACATATGAATTCCAGGTCAGCCTGAGCTAGAGTGAGAGCCTACCTCGAAAAAAAAAAAAACTGATATAACCATCAGATTGTGGTTACAACACATATTGACACTGTGGCCCAGAATATTTTGTTGTTGTTTTTGTTTGGGGAGGCTGCTTTTTTCTTTTTCTTTCTTTCTTTTTTCTTTTTTCTTTTTTTTTTTAGGTAGGGTCTCTCTCTGGTCCAGGCTGACCTGAACGTAACTATGTAGTCTCAGGGTGGCCTCCACTCATGGAGATCATCCTACCTCTGCTTCCCAAGTGCTGGGATTAAAGGTGTGCACCACCACACCCGATTGCCTCATGATTTTTTGCCATAGTTAGGAGTATTGTTGAACTCTACTTACTAAATTTATTGTGTGTGTATGTATGTGTGTATGTGTATTGCTCTTGTGAGCCCAGTGTGTGCACACTCGTGCATGTGGAGGTCAGAGTTGGTCTGGTGAGAGGAGTCCAGAGGCTTCCTTGATAACTCTCCACCTTGCTTATGGAAACAGACTCTCTTGCTTCAACCCACAGCTTGCTGTTTTTGCTAGCCAAACAAACACAAAGCAATAACTGAGAAATGATGCAAGAGGACTGGAGGGATGGCTGAGCAGTTAAGGTGTTTGCCTGCAAAACCAAAGGACCCAGGTTTGATTCTTCAGGACCCACGTTAGCCAGATGCACAAGGGGGCACAAGCATCTGGAGTTTGTTTGCAGTGGCTGGAGGCCCTGGCGCGCCCATTCTCTCTCTCTCCCCCTCTTTCTCTGTCAAATAAATAAGTAAATTTTAAAAACTTAAATAAAAATGAAAGAAATGATGCAAGAACCCTAGCTGGATGCAACCTGGACTACTACACACACACACCCCTAAAAATACATAAAGCTCTGCCCTCTGATGTAATGGCACTAGGCTTCAGGGCCTATGGAAGGCTATTTGTTTTAGATGATGCCATGAAGGTGACACCCCTCCCCATGATGAGATTAGTCTTGGAGGAAGAGAAGTTGCTGGGCATGTAGCTCAGTTTGTAGAGTGCTTGTCTGTCACACACTAGTCCATGAGCTCAGTCCCCAGCACTGCATAAGCCAAGCATGGTGCCGTGCACTGTAGTCCCAGTACTTAGCAGGAGGACCAGAAGTTGGTGGTCACTCTTGTCTACAGCATGAGAAGGCCAGGCTGAGATGAGTGTGACCCTGTCCAGGAAGGAAGGGAGGGAGGCAGGGAGGAAGGGTTCTCTCTCTCTCTATCTCTTTCTCTCTGAAAGAAGGCGTTCATCTGCAAGCAAAGACGAGCTCTCCAGAGCCTCCGCCATGCTGGCACCCTGATCCTGGACCACCTGTCCTCCAGAACTGTGAGAAATACATTTCTGCTGGTACCCCATCTCCCATGCACCCCCAGAGAAGTCTGAGACATGCACAAAACTATGACAGCGTTGGCTGACGGCTGGGAGGGGCGCTGGCAAGCAGAATCCCAGCACGGCAGGAGCCTGTGATGGACACAGTGGACGCTCTACTCCTCGCCCAGATGTGCAAATGAGAGGCCTGCCTGTATTTCCAACATTGCCTATCACTGCGCGAGGGAATGGGAATAGTTTTTGTTGGGGTGGGTAATGGGAGTCCTACAAGCATACCCCCATCCAGGGAGTGTCGCCCTCCCAGCCCATCACAACTGACTGTCCAGGGTAGATGACAGGGGCTAGCTAGCAAGTGTGGGCCTGATCGCCAGGGCTCTGCGCTCAGGATTTCAGTGCTGGTCCAGGATCAGCCACAGGGGGGCGGTAGATCCCCACGACTTTCACTAGGAGGACGCCCTGGAGGGTGCCTGGCAGAGGTTACTGGAGGCTGGTACAACTCAGGGGTCAGAGAGTGGCAGACCCCAGGGGCTTTCGTGTTTCCTCAGCATGGCAGAGAGTCCCTGGGACAGCGATCCAAGGGACATTCGAGATTGTCTTTATTTTATTTCATTTTTTAAAGATTTAATTTTTTTTGTTTTCGAGAGAAAGAGGAGAAAAAGAGAGAGAAAGAGATTGAGAATGGGCGCGCCAGGGCCTTCAGCCGCTGCACATGCACCACCTTGTGCATCAGGTTTAGGTGGGTCCTGGGGAATCAAACCCCGGTGCTTTGGCTTTATAGACAAGCTCCTTAACCCCTAAGCCTCCTCTACACCACCCCTTTTCTTTGTTTGAGGTAGGGTCTCGCTGTAACCCAAGCTGACCTGGAATTCACCATGTAGTCTCAAGCTGCCCTGGAGCTCACAGTGGTCCTCCTACCTCTGTCTCCCCAGTGCTGGGATTAAAGGCCTGTGCCACCAAGTCCGGCCCGGTCTTGTTTTGGGCTGAGTCTCTCCCGATTCAGCAGCATCCACCATCCCTATGGGACTAAGGTTCCAGGTGCACATATGGGAGCTGGAGACTCAAACTGGGGCCAGCTCGGGCTCTCATGCTCAAGCAGGAGACACAGGTCATCACTGAGCCATCTCTCCAACCACTATATGTATATTTATACATATAGAGAGGGAGAGGGAGAGAGAATGGGCACAACCAGGGCCTCTAGTCGCTGCAAAAAAAAAAACTCCAGATGCATGCACCATCATGTGCCTTATGTGGGTCCTGAGGGATCAAACCTAGGCCCTTAGGCTTCACAGGTAAGCGCCTTAACCGCTACACCATCTCATTTTGTTTTGAGGTAGGGTCTTATTGTAGCCCAAACTGACGTGGAACTCACTCTGTATTTCCAGGCTGGTCTTATACTCACAGCAGTCCTCTTACCTCTGCCTCCCAAGTGCCCTATGATAGATTTTAAACTCTAGGAAGGTTTCTTCTGGTCAGTTATTGTTTTAGAGAAGGAGGCAAGGGGGAATCCATGTTTTGTACTGACAACTCAGTCAAAATCCTAAGGCATGCAATATTATAGGCCCAGGAGTGGGGAGGGGGAAACCACAGTTCGTTGACTAATTGGGTCCACTGTGCCCATCCAATTGCCCTCTAAATGGTTATATTTATGCTCACAGGTTAGAGCTATTATCATTTTTCTATTTTTTAATTAATAGGTGGGGGGGGGAGGGAGAGAAAGAATGGACATACCAGGGCCTCCAGCCACTGCAAACGAACTCCAGATGTATGTGCAACTTTGTACACCTAGCTTCCGTGGGTCCTGAGAAGTTGAACTGTGATCCTTTGGCTTTGTAAGTAAATGCCTTAACTACTAAGCCATCTCTCCAGCTCCAGAGCTATTCTCATTTTTGGTTAGAGAAGTTCCTTCTGCAGATGGCAGTGGCTACCAGAGAACCCCACTACCCGTCAAGGTGCTGATAAGAAGTGACCCCTGAGTGAGTGCTCGTCACTGATGAGACAGCTCTGGCACAAGCCCAGGGCTCGGGGAACATTGCAGAAAAGAGAGAATATTGGCGCTGCTCTCACTGCTGGCCAGAGACACTCTCTTTGGGGATGGAGGGGATGCTGAGGAGATGCTGCGGCACTGATGCGATCTCTCTACAGTGTCTTCCACAGCTCAGGACCATCGTGGAGGGAGGAAGGTAAGACACACAGGGCAGGGAGGAGTACTTTGGGACACTGTCCTCCAGAGAGGGACTGACCTCCCTGCACATGCAGGACTGCAGTGGGTGGTGTCACCACCGCAAGACCTGCGCAGTATTGAGCCTGTCAACATCGTGACATAGATGGTGGAGGAGGACAAGAGGAATGAGACATCCAGGCCTGGAGAGATGGCTTAGTGGTTAAGGCACTTGCCTGCAAAGCCTAAGGACCCATGTTCAACTCCCCAGATCCCACGTAAGCCAGACACACAGGCGATGCATGTCCGAGGTCGCACATATGCACTGTAAGGAGAGCTGAAGAAAAAGGCAGCAGACTGGACCAGTGACAGAAGGAAACCATTTATTTATTTATTTATTTATTTTTATCTGAGAGTGACAGACACAGAGAGAAAGACAGACAGAGGGAGAGAGAGAGAATGGGCGCGCCAGGGCTTCCAGCCTCTGCAAACGAACTCCAGACGCGTGCGCCCCCTTGTGCATCTGGCTAATGTGGGACCTGGGGAACCGAGCCTCGAACCGGGGTCCTTAGGCTTCACAGGCAAGCGCTTAACTGCTAAGCCATCTCTCCAGCCCAGGAAACCATTTATTACAAGTGTGACAAGCAGCGAGGAGCAGAGAGCTCTGTCTGGGCTAGAGGCTCTCTGCGTCTCACCAGGCCGAGGTGAAGCGTATAAACACACAGGTCAAAGGAGCAGGTGTGGGTGGGAGTCTGGGACTTGCTGCAGTCAGGCTCGCATTGCTGGTAGAAATCACCCAACCAGGAGAAGCTCATGGGAAAAAGAGGTTTATTTTGGCTTACAGGCTCGAGGGGATGTTCCACGATGGCAGGGGAAATGATGGCATGAGCAGAGGCTGGACAGCATCCCCTGGACAACATAAGGGGGACAATGGCAACAGGAGAGTGTGCCACACACTGGCAAGGGGAACCTGGCTATCATACCCTTAAGCCCACCCCCAACAATACACCGCCTCCAGGAGACGTTAATTTCCAAATCCCCATCAGCTGGGAACCTAGCATTCAGAACACCTAAGTATGGGGGACACCTGGATCAAACCACCACAGGGCTGTTGAGGGTATTTTCCAAGAAGTGATTTGGGGAGTATGGGTTCAAAGTCTAAAGAAGGTGAGTCCAGATGCTGTGAGGTTGTGCTCGGACCGCCATGTATGCTCTGTGCTCTGGGGTACATGTACACACACACACACACACACACACACACACACACACACTAATTAAAAAAATAAAAGAGCCAGGTGTGGTACACATGCCTTTAATCCCAGCAGTCGGGGAGCAGAGGTAGGAGGCTAACCTGAGACTACATAGTGAATTTCAGGTTGGCATGGGCTAGAGTGAGATTCTACCTCAAAAACCAATAAATAAATATCTTTTTCCCACAAGCTGCTGTTGGTTGGATGATTTCTACCAGCAATGATAAACATGACTGCAACCATATATGTACTGGCTTTTCAAGTTAAAGTCTTGCTCTGTCCCAGGCTGACCTGCAATCAGACTTAGGATGGCCTTGAACTTACAGCGATCCTTCTACCTCAAGTGCTGGGATTAAAGGCTTGTACCACCACATCTGAATTAAAATATTTTTTATTTATTTGCAAGCAGAGAGAGACAGACCTAGACAGAGAGAATGGGTGCACCAGGGCCTCTAGCCACTGCAAACAAACTGCAGATGCATATGCCACATTGTGCACCTGGCTTTACGTGAGTACTGGGGCATCAAACCCAGGTCATTAGGCTTTGCAGGCAATTGCATTAACCACCTAGCAATCTCTCCAGCCCTAAATAAACATTTTTAAAAGACAGGATCCACATATTAGCAAGAACATGCTATTTTTGGTTTTGGAGCCTAGTTTACCTCTCTCAGTGTGATCATATTTTCCAATCCCATCTATTTTCCTGTAAATTTCATGACTTTATTTCCCTTTCAGTACAATTCCATTGTGTGTATGTATCACATCTTCATCGTCAAGTCAACTGGGATTGGAGAGCTAGCTTAGCAGTTAAGTTGCCTGTAAGGATTAGGGACCCAGGTTCAATTCCCCAGAACCCACATAAGCCAGATGCATAAGGTGGTGCATGCGTCTGGAGTCTGATTGCATTGGTTGGTGGTCCTGGCATACCCATTCTTTCTCTCTCTGCCTCTCTCTTTCATAAATAAATTAAATAAATAGACTTTAACTATTGGACACTGAGTACATATCCTAGCTATTGTGACTAGAATAGAAATGAACACAAGTGTGTAGGTATCTCTACAGTAAAATGTAGACTTCTTAGGGTAGATGCTCAGGTGTGGTCTAGCTGGCTCATAAGATAGTGCAATGTTTAGCTTTTTGAGAAATCTATGTGGGAGACATTTTATATAAAAAGCATAAACAAGCCCAGTGTGGTGGCCCCACACCTTAAATCCCAGCATTCAGGAAGCAAAGGTAGGAGGATTGCTTTGAGTTTGAAGCCACCCTGAGACTCCATAGGGAATTCCAGGTCATCCTGGGCTAGGGTGAGACCCTACCTCTCCTTCTAAAAAAAAAAAAAATTAAAAAAACCCAAAATTATAACAGTCTCCTTTCTGACTTTCACTGTTACATTAGGAAGAGAAAGGGAACAACATCCATGTAAGACCTGCAAAACAATGTGGTCTTGAGGCGGTTGTGTCTTGTATTTGTCACCAATATGTGCTCAGTGGATGCAAGATGTTCGCATCAAGACTATCTCCTGGGCTGGAGAGATGGCTTAGCGGTTAAGCGCTTGCCTGTGAAGCCTAAGCACCCTGGTTAGAGGCTCGATTCCCCAGGGCCCACGTTAGCCATTTGCACAAGGGGACGCATGCGTCTGGAGTTTGTTTGCAGTGCCTGGAGGCCCTGGCATGCCCATTCTCTCCCTCTCTCTCTCTCTCTCTCTCACCTTCTCACTCTCTCTCCCTCCTTCTCTCTCTCTGTCACTCTCAAATAAATAAAAAAAAATAAACAAACAACAACAACAAAAAAAAGCCAAGACTATCTCCTATCTCCCTTGCTGGGTTAACTCTAGTCACTTTCACTCTCTCTTTAATTGGCCTGTTGAGGATGGGTGGCCAAGCCTGGCTTGTTAGGCCTGTCAGCGTCCAGACAATCACACTAAAACCTTTTTTACCTATGGGAAGATTGATAAGATTATTTTTTTCTTTGTTTTTTTGTTTTTTCAAGGTAGGAAGTCACTCAAGCCCTTGCTGACCTGGAATTCACTCTATCCTCTCAGGGTGGCCTTGAACTCAAGGTTATCCTCCTACATCAGCCTCCTGAGTTCTGGGATTAGAGGCATGCACCACCACGCCCGTTTTTTTGTTGTTTTCTTGAAGTAAGGTCGTGCTTTAGCCCAGGTTCACCTGGGCTTCACTATGTAGTCTCAGAGTGGCCTCAAACTCACAGTGATCCTTCTACCTCTGCCTCCCAAGTGCTGAGATTAAAGGTGTATGACACCATCCCCAGTGCTAAAAATCTTAATAAGGTATAGTTGCTCACTCCTGTAACCCCAGTGCTCAAAAACTGAGGCAGGAGGATTGCTGCAGCTTTGAGCCAGCCTAGGTTACATAGCAAGGTCCTATCTCAAAAAGCCAAAAAAGACCTGGTGGAGGGGCAAGCCAGGGAGAAGCCATTCTGCATGCAGTTCAATGGGAGAGAGAGAGAAATCACCAGCGAAGATACTCACCAGTGGACACTGCAAGCCTTATATTTTGCCATCCAGGCCAAATGAGCCAGTGGGTGCAATAGTGGCACGTCTGTCAAGATGGAAACCAACTGCCTTCAAATTGGACTGGAGGCCTGCTCTGTGGGAGGGAATACATTCCTGATACTGAAAACCTACAACAGGGGTAGTAATGAGCCCTTGGGGTGGAACATCTGCTGCTGTCTGGTTAAATGTATATACTGTGCTCATCCAACTACCCAGAAAGCACTTCTCTTAATGTTCATATCATTATTTTAATACTACTTTCACTTTTGGTAGAGAACTTTCTCTTTTCATATTGCAGTGACCTTGGGATGACTCAGAAGGCATCATGGTGCTGGGAAGAAGTGACAGGAGCTCTTATCACTGCAATATCTCTATCACACCTTCAAAGGCTTAGGAAGAGGTGGCAGAAAGAATGTAAGAGCCAAAGGAAGGGTAGAACTCTTTACAGTGTGCTCCTCCAGACACAAAATGACCTGGGTATCCATGACCTCACAGTGCCTGACACTACCCACACAAGACCATTATAATAGGAGGAAAAGATAATGACATCAAAATAAAAGAGAGACTGAGAGGGGGAGGGGAGATGATGGAGAACTGAGTTTCAAAGGGGGAAAATGGGGGGCAGTGGGCATTACTATGGGATATTGTTTACAACCATGGAAGTTGTTAATTAAAAAAAAAAGAAATAAAATAAAAAGAATAAAAAGTACCCATAGTTTTTATCAATCCTAATAATTTTCAAACATTCCATAGTCTGAGATCTTTTAACTGAGCCATAATACCAAAAACTCCACAAGAAACCACAATGGCACAGAATAAACATTCACATTGCAGAAGGTGGCGCTGGGCATAGCAAAGAAACATTCAATCACTGTAAGATTTAAGTAGGGAAAACATCAAACTCTGTAGTTCCAACTCCAACAACTCTAGTCAGTGACAAGTCTCCAAAACTAATCATTCTAATCAACAACAAGTCTCTAGAGTTCCAATTCTGCTCCTCCAGCTAGGCTACTCACAACCCTGGAAAACTTCATCTGGGGCAAGCAGCTCTCCTTGGCAATCATCTCGTGGTCCCCGATCTCCAATGGGTCTCCCCTGCAACTCACAGTTCAACCTCATGGCCCCATGGGGTCTCTGTGCAGCCATCCAGCAAACCTGCTCACACTGCCCATGGCCATTTCCATCTTCTGACTTGGAAGTATTAACCACCCATAGCTCCATCTGCTCTGCTGGAGGTGGAGGCATGGGGGGAAGGATTCAGATGGAAGCTATGGACACAAAGAGGCAGGTGAAGGACAAGTTCAGCCAGCTGAGCCTGGAGGGATAGAGGGTTCCAGAAGGGCCAGTCAGCCCAGGAATTCCAGCAACTCTGCCTCTCTCCAGGCAGCGTCTTCACTGCCCCGGGTGTCTACAGGCAGCTCCCAGTGGCCAGTCAAAAGCAACCAATATGCCCAGGGAAATGAGGACCAGGCCAGCCAGCCCCAAACAAATGAGGTTTTCCTGGGTGTAGTCCAAAGAGCCCGAATCTGCAGACCAAGGAGAGAGACAGGCTATTAGTCCCTGGACCCTAAAAATCTTGATGCCTTTTGGAGATTCTAAACCCAGAGGGAAGTTAGAGACTCAACTCCCAAGTCTAAGGTCAACAGTCAGGGAGACAATGGACCTGGACCCCTAGGTCTGAGGAGGGGGCAATGCTGGGGTTCCTGGGTCTGAGGGAGGAGGGCTGGTGCCTGGATCCCCGTGATTTAAGGAGATCTGGAGCCCCTCACCTTCCAAGCTGATGACCAGCGGCTGGCTGTGCAGCGACAGCACGTAGCGGGCAGAGGGCATGTGGTGGAAGCAGCTGTAGGTGCCTGGGCAGCTGGCACCAAGCAGAGGGAAGTCGGCCCAGGGCTGCGCAGAGTCGCGGTACTGCAGTGGGGTCACCAGGCCTGTGCGGTACAGCGCAGAGCTCATGCCTGGCACGCGGCCCATGCAGCGCAGGCTCACGTTGATGCCAGGAGCTACCACCAGCCCAGACAGTGCCATCAGTGATGGCCTGTGCAGGTGGTCTGTGGGGACACAGGAAGGGTCCCCAGTGAGTTTCTGTGTCTTCCCCTTCACTCATTCTTGACTTCCAATCTACCCACCTACCTACGGAGCCATCTTCGTGTGTCCTTCCTGTCCCCTCCCTCACCCTGCCCCTGTGCCTCATGTCCTCCCGCACATCCAGGACCTCACCTGTCACCAACAGTTCTAGGGCGTCGCTGGGCTGGGACCAGACACCTGGTCTCCAGTCTGTCCTCCGGTAGCTGCAGTGGTAAGTGCCCCCCTGGGCCGGAGTCAACTCTTCCAGGAAGAACTCAGAACGCTCTGTGGACACTTCCCTGAGGAACAGGGGCCTGCTGTCTCCATATTTGATCAGTGCAAATCTCCAGGCAGGTTGGGGTGCAGGGCACCTCAAGGTCACATTGACCGCAGGGTTCACAATTGCAGCAGGTTGAACCTCCAGCCATGGCTGGGGGTATGAGGCTGGGGGGACTTAATAAAGGAGGGAGGTTGGGTGCTCGGGGACCCCACTGGGAGCCCCAGAAGACAAAGGGGAAATTGGAGGAGGACAAACAGAAGTCTTTCTAGACCTCCATTCTCTGTAAAGGATAGGAGTGCCAGGACTGCAAAGTTTCTCAAAACTGGCTGCAATCTCAGCTCTCAGGAGGCAGAGGTAGGAGAATCACCATGAGTTCAAGGCCAGACTGAGATAAATAGTGAATTTCAGGTCAGCCTAGGCTAGAGGGAGACCCTACCTCAAAAGGAGGTGGGGGGGGGAGCTAGAGAGATGGCTTAGTCTAAGGCACTTACCTGTAAAGCCAAAGGACCCAGGTTCCATTCCCCAGTATCCATGTAAAGCCAGATGCACAAGGTGGCACATGGTCTGGAGTCCATTTGCAGTAGCTAGAGGCCCTGATGTGCCCATTCTCTCCCTCCTCCACTCTCTCTCCCTCTGTGTGTGTATGTGTGTGTGTATGTGTGTGTGTGTGTGTGTGTGTGTGTATGTGTGTGTGTATTTGTCCCCCTCCTCAAATAAATAATTGGGTTTTTTTGGGTTTTTTTTTTTGGTTTTTTGAGTTAGGGTCTCACGCTAGTCCAGGCTGACTTGGAAATCACTGTGTAGTCTCAGGGTGGCCTCGAACTCGCAGCGATCCTCCTACCTCTGCCTCCCAAGTGCTGGGATTAAAGGCATGTGCCCCCAAACCCGGCTAAAATATGTTTGTTTTAAATAGATCTCAAGCATGGTGGTGCATGCCTTTAGTTAATTCCAGCACTTGGGAGGATCACTGTGAGTTTGAGGCCACCCTGAGACTACAGAGTGAATTCCAGGTCACCCTGGGCTACAGGCAAGACCCTAGATAAGGGAAAAGAAAAAAAAGGATAAAAAGAGCCCAGGATCGTGGTTCACACCTGTAATACCTGTAATCCCGGAAGTTAGGTGGCTGGAGCAGGAAGATTGCCATGAATTTAACCCCAACATAAACTTCCCACAAAACCCTAGCTACAGAGTGCCTGAGCTACAGAGTGAGATGTGGTTTCAACAAATGAAGCAAACAAAAATCAACCAATTTAGGTAAACTTTGGGCTAAATGTGAATTAGGCAATTTGTAAGTAAGGAAGTCCAAATGACTAAAGCATTGAGAGAGAAAATGTTGCTTAACCTTCATTATAGCCATCAAAAACAATGGAAATGGGCTGGAGAAATGGCTTAGCAGTTAAGCGCTTGCCTGTGAAGCTTAAGGACTCTGTTCAAGGCTCGATTCCCTAGGACCCATGTTAGCCAGATGCACAAGGGGGCACACATGTCTGGAGTTCATTTACAGTGGCTGGAAGCCCTGGCGTGCCCCATTTTCTCTCTCTCTCTCTCTCTCTCTCTCTCTCTCTCTCTCTCTCTTTCTCTCTCTCTCTCTCTCTCTCTCTCTGCCTCTTTCTCTCTCTGTTGCTGTCATATAAATAAATAAAAATCAACAATTTTTTAAAAAAACAAGGGAAATACCAAGATTATTTTGCCTGTTGGATTACAAAGAATTAAAATGGTTAATGCTGAGCTTGGGTGAATATGTGGTGGAACAGACTCTCAGAGGTACATGAGTGCTCTATTTCCAAATGAAAGATAGGAGTTTCTATGAAAACACCTGCAGGAGCCATCTGTAATACCTCCAACTTTTGGAGGCTGAGGCATTCAGCCTGGATAACTTAATGAGACTCTGTCTCAAAAAACGAAATAAATGGGAGGCCAGCCATGATGGTGCATGCCTTTAATCCCAATAATCAGGAGGCAGAGGTAGGAGGACCACTGTGAGTTCAAAGCCACCCTGAGACTACATAGTGAATTCCCAGGTCAACCTGGACTAGAGTCAAACCCTACCTCAAAAATAAATAAATAGGGATGGACAGATGGCTTAGTGGTTAAGCATTTGCCTCTGAAGCCTAAGAACCCCGGTCTGAGACTTGATTCCCCAGAACCCACATTACCCATATGCACAAGGGGACACATGCATCTGGAGTTCCTTTTCTGGGGCCCTGGAGGCCCTGGCGCATGCATTCTCTCTCTATATATATATGCCTCTTTCTCTCTCTGTCACTCTCAAATAAAAATATAAAAATATGAATAAATAAATAAGGGGAGGTTTAGAGAGTTGGCTCAGCAGATAAGGTGCTTGCCTGCTAATCCTATATAGCCTGCTTTGATTCCCCAGCACCCACATAAACCCAGTTGCACAAAGTGGCACATGTTATGGGTGTGGTGGTGCACGCCTTTTATCCCAGCACTCAGGAGGCAGAGGTAAGAAGATGAGTTCAAGGCCACCCTGAGACTCCATAGTAAAATCCAGGTCAGTCTGAGCAAGAGTGAGACCTCACTTCAAAACAAACAAACAAACAAACAAACAAACAAACAAACAAACGGAGCTGGAAGGATTGCTTAATGGTTAAGGTGTTTGCCTGCAAAGCCAAAGGACACAGGTTTGATTCCCCAGTACCCATGTTAACCAGATGCACAACGGGATGCATGCATCTGGAGTTTGTCCATATCCCAGCCAACAAAAGCTTTCCCCTCCCTCAGTGAATCAGCAAGCCCAGAGCCTCCCCTCTCTGATCAATGGAAGTGGGGCAAGGGTGGTGGTGGAAGGCAGGCATAAAGTTCCAGGTTAGTGGGAGTGCCAGAGGCAAGGGGATGGCCACTATGCCTGTCTCAGCAGGAGAGTGGGAGAGAGGGGAAGGCGCTGGGCTCCTTGTGGAGGGGAAGGCACCTGTGCCCTGGGGTCCATGAATGAGGGGAGGCACACAGCTAGCCAGGGTCCTTATGAGAAGGCAAGGCCCCCATCAGCGGGTGTCCACGAGAGAGGGGAAGGTGCACAGTCTGCCAGGGTCAGGAAGGGAGGGCAGGCACGCAGTTGGCAGATGTCAGTGAGCAGTCAGAGTCCCTGAGAAAAAGTACTGTACACCAGCCTCTCTTGCGGACCCCTGCTGATGAGGGCCTCGCCCTCTCTTAAGGACCCTCGCCAACTGCGTGCCTCCCCTCTCTGCCTGACCCAAGCTAGTACTTTGTGCCTCCTCCTCCCCGCTGACTTCCACTGCCCAGGTGCCTACCCCTCTCTTCTAGACCTCAGGGGAGCAGGAGCCACATTCCATTAGAAAACCCATTACCTTACAGCTGGTTACAGAGTTGTCCAGGGGAGAGGGGAAGGCGCATTGAGGGAATGGGAGTTGCAGGAGAAAGGGGAAGGCTGTGATGGGTGGGTCTCCTTGTTGGTGAGAAGCCAGTATTTGGCTAGGATCAAGAAGAGAAGGTGCCAAACAGGTCATGCAAACTATCCATTCTATCCCTGACCCTGGTATTCTGCTCTCTTTCACTTTCTCCAGCTCACTTTGACTGCTCACTAACAGCTGCCAACTGCGTGCCTGCCCTGTCTTCCTATCCCTGGCAGACTGGGCACCTTCCCATCTCTGGCAGACTCCAACTGACAGACAACTTACCCTCTTGAGGATCCTCACCAACTGCATGCTTCCCCTATCTCCTGGACGCTAGTGGACAGGTGCCTTCCCCTCTGCAAGGACCACCACGCCTTCCCCACTCCCCCAGTTTCCTGCCAACCTGGGTCCTGGGTCTTTACTTGGCCCTAGAGCTCCCACCAAGCTAGCACTTTGCCTTCCTCTTCCCCTGACTTCCACTGTCCCGGTGCCTCTCCTCTCGTCTGGACGCCAGGCGAGCAGGACCCACAGTCCATTAGAAAACCCTGTGTCTTTACTGCTGGTCTACAAAGTAGTCCAGGAGAGAGGGGAAGGCGCCTTGAAGGCAGGGTGTGTGCAGAGTAGGGAAGGAGCTCAGGGCTTGGTTTGGGGTGCGTCCAAGAGGGAAGGGAAGGCAGATGGACAGTGGTGGTCTGAAGGGAGAACTGGGTACAGAGTCCGCAGGGGTCCCAGATAGAGGGCAATGCTCATGGACACTGGGGTACTGGGAGAGAGGTGAAGTGGCATGAGACACCATAGTCTAGTGCCCAAGAGAGAGGGGAAGGCACTTGGTTTGAGGGGGTCAATCACAGGTTAAGGACTGAGAGACAAGTTAGTGGGGTTCCATGAGAGGGGAAGAAGTAAGAAACCAGTTCAGAGGGTGTCCAGCAGAAAGAGGAAAGGAAGCAGAATACCAGGGTCAGAGATAAAGGGGAAGGCTTGCATGACCTGGTTGCCCAATCACAGGGCCGCCCACACTCTCCCCTCTGGACCCCAGTTGACTTTGTGGCTTTCTCTCTCACACACAGGGATACCCGCTCATCACAGGGTTCCCCCTCACTCTGCCCCCACATCCCCTAGCCCTCCCCCAGTCCAGAGCTCTTTCCCCTCTCTGTATGCCTCAATCCAATCTATTCCCTTGCTCTTTAGCCTTCACCCCCAGACCCCTATCACCTTCTGCACACCTTCCAGTCTGTTCTATGCCTCTTTGGATCCTGTACTTTCCCCTCTGAGACCACCACCTACCAAGGCCCTGGTGCCTTCCCCTCTCACAGGTCCCTCACCCCTTTCACAGCCAACATAGTGCCTCCTTTCAGCTCTCCCAAAATGACAGATCTATAGCCCTTTCCCCCTCTCTCTGTCCTGGACAACGTACAGTGTGTCCCTCTCTGCAGACCCCACTCCACCCCCACAATCTGCACCTTCCCCTCTCTCCCTATCCCAGCCATCCGCCACCTTTCCCCTCTCTCAGTACATCAGGAATCCCAGGGCCTACCCCCTCTGATCAGTGGAGATGGGGGTAGGAGGAGGTAAAGGCAGAAGGTTTCAGGTAAGTGGGAGTCTTAGAAAAAAGGGAATGCCCAGGACCCAGGTTGGCAGGAGACTGGGAGAGAGGAGTAGGCAGGGGGTCCTTGTGGAGGGGAAGGCACCTGTCCACTGGGGTCCAGGAAGAGTGAGAGGCACGCAGTTGGCAAGGGTTCTTAAGAGAGGGCAAGGCCCCCAGCAGCATGCGTCCAGGAGAGATAGGAAGTTGTGCAGTCTTCCAGGGTCCAGGAGAGAGGGCAGGCACTCAGTAGGTGGTGGTCAGTGAGAGGGGAAGGCTCCTGATTGCTGATGTACACAGGGAGGGGAAGGCATGTGGATGGCTGGGGTATGGAAGTATGGGAAGATGAGGTTTGTGGGGGTGGAATGGGGTCTGGAGAGTGGGGAAGGCACACAGTAGGTGGTCCAGGAGAGAGGGAAGGCTATAGTTCTCCCTTGCTCTGAAAGAGATGGAAGGAGGCACTAAGCTGGCTAGGGAAGGGGCAGGGATCTGTAAGAGGAAAAGGCCCAGGGCCTTGGTAGGTTGTGTTCTGGGAGAGAGGGGAAGGTGCAGGAACCAAGGAGGCCTAGAACAGAGGGAAAGGTGTGCAGAAGGTGACAGGGGACTGGAAGCGAGGAGAAAGGTGCAAGGGTCGAGACTGGCTGAGTATCACAGGAAGAGTGAAGAGTGGGGACTGCTGGGCTGGGGGAAGTGGGGAGGGAACGGGGGTTGCAGGAGAGAGGGGAACATTGTGATGCTGGGCGTCTGGGTTCATGAGAAGAGAAGCCAGGATGTTGGCTGGGGTCCAGGAGAGGCGGCTTGAGGTCCCTGGCCAATGGCCAACCAGGTCATGCAAGCTTTCCCCTCTATCCCTGACCCTGGCATTCTGCTCCCTTTCATCTTTCTCCGGGACTTGACTGCTCACTTACAGCTGCCAACTGCGTGCCTGCCCTCTCTTCCTGACCCTGGCAGACTGGCACCTTCCCCTATCCCCCACTGACGAGGGACTTGCCCTCTCCTAAGGAGGCTTGCCAACGGTGTGCCTCCCCCTCTCCTGGACCAGAGTCTGCAGGTGCTTCCCCTCCACAAGGACCCCCAGCCCTTCCCCTCTCTCCCAAGTCTCCTGCCATCCTGGGTCATGGGCCTTTCCTTATCTCCAGGACTCCCTCCAAGCTGGCACCTTGTGCCTTCCCCTTGCCCCTGACTTCCACTGTCCAGGCACATTCCCCTCTCTCCCAGATCCCCCCCTGACTGGGACCCCAGCAAGAGTCCTGGAGAAAGAGCAAAGGGAGCAGAACACCAGGGTCTGGGATAGAGGGGAAGGCTTGCATGACCTGACTGGCCACTGCCCAGGGCCCTTGAGTCTTCCCCACTAGACCCCCTCAGATGTGATGGCTTCCCTCTCATTTACCTGATACCCACCCATCATAGCCTTCCCCTCTCTCTTGGACACCCCTCCGCCCCCACGCCGCTCAGTCTGAGCTCTTTACCCTCTCTGAGGGCCTCCAGCCAAACTAGGCCCTTGCTCCCTTCCCCTCACCCCCACACCCCTACCACCTTCTGCACACCTTCCCCTCTGTTCTAGGCCTCCCTGGTTCCTGAACCTTCCCCACTCTCCCAGAACACAACCAACCAAGGCCCTGGCTTCCTCCCTTCTCACAGATCCCCCCTCCCGTTCCCTGACAACTTAGTGCAGTGCCTCCTTCCACCTCTTCCAGACCAAGGGAGAACTATGGCATTCCCTCTCTCCTGGACCACCTACTGTGTGTCTTCCCCTCTCTCCAAACCCCACTCCATCCCGATGATCAGCGACTTCCCCTCTCTCCATATCCCAGCCACCACAAGCTTTCCCCTCCCTCAGTGAATCAGCAAGTCCAGAGCCTCCCCTCTCTGAACAATGGAAGTGGGGAGGGGCAAGGGAAGGCATAAGGTGCCAGGTTAGTGGGAGTCCTGGAGGCAAGGGAATGCCCACAACGCAGGAGACCTTGTGGAGGGGAAGGCACCTGTGCCCTGGGGTCCATGAATGAGGGGAGGCACTCAGCTAGCCAAGGTCCTTGTGAGGAGGAAAGGCCCCCGTTAGTGGGTATCCACAGTCTGCCAGGGTCAGGAAGAGAGGGCAGGCATGCAGTTGGCAGCTGTCAGTGAGCAGTCAAGAGTCCCTGAGAAACATGAAAGGGAGCGGAGTACTGTGCACCCTCCTCCTTCGCGGACCCCCGCTGACAGGGGCCTTGCCCTCCCTTAAGGACCCTCACCAACTGTGTGCCTCCCCTCGATCCTGACCCTAGAGGACAGGTGCCTTCACCCCCCAATGAACCCCGCGCCTTCCCCTCTGTCCCAGTCTCCTGCCAAGCCGGTTCATGGGCTTTTTATTGTCTCCAGGACGCCTGCTAAGCTGTTAGGTTCTGCCATCCTCTTGAACCTGACTTCCACTGTCCAGGCACCTTCTCCTCTCTTCTAGACCACAGGCGAGCAGGAGCCACATTCCATTGAAAAACCCCTTCTGCTGGTTACAAAGTTGTCCAGGGGAGAGGGGAAGGCGCATTGAGGGAATGGCAGTTGCAGGAGAGAGGGGAAGGCTGTCATGGGTGGGTATACACCTTAATGAGAACCTGGAATTTGACTGGGGTCAAGAAGAGAAGGCGCCAAACAGGTCATGCAAACTATCCATTCTATCCCTGACCCTGGTATTCTGCTCTCTTTCACTTTCTCCTGCTCACTTTGACTGCTCACTGCCAGCTGCCAACTGCGTGCCTGCCCTCTCTTCCTATCCCTGGCAGACTGGGCACCTTCCCATCTCTGGAGGACGCCAACTGACAGATGCCTTACCCTCTTAAGGACCCTCGCCAACTGCATGCTTCCCCTATCTCCTGGACACTAGTGGACAGGTGCCTTCCCCTCTGCAAGGACCACCACGCCTTCCCCACTCTCCCAGTTTCCTTTACTTGGCTCCAGGACTCCCACCAAGCTTGTACCTTGTGCCTTCCCCTCCCCCCTGACTTCCACTGGCCTGGTGCCTCTCCTCTCTTCTGGAACCCAGGCAGCAGAACCCACATTCCATTAGAAAACGCTGTACCCTCCTGCTGGTCTACAAAGTGGTGTAGGAGAGAGGGGAAGGCGCATTGAAGGCAGGGTCTCTGCAGAGTAGGGAAGGAGCACAGGGCTGGGTACAGGTGGGTCCAAGAGCGAAGGGAAGGCACATGGACAGTGGTGGTCTGTAGGGAGAACTGGGTACAGGGTCCGCAGGGGTCCCTGATAGACGGCAATGCTCATGGACACTGGAGTACTGGGAGAGAGGTGAAGTGGCATGAGACACCATAGTCTAGTGCCCAAGAGAGAGGGGAAGGCACTTGGTTTGAGGGGGTCAATCACAGGTTAAGGACTGAGAGACAAGTTAGTGGGGTTCCATGAGAGGGGAAGAAGGAAGGGACCAGTTCAGAGCGTTTCCAGGAGAAAGAGGATAGGAAACAGAATACCAGGGTCAGGGAGTGAGAGAAAGGCTTTCATGACCTTGTTGGCCAATCCCAGAGTCCCCACTCTCTCCTCTGGACCCCAGTTGACCCAGTTGTTCATGTCTTTCCCTCTCAGTCACAGGGATATCTGACATCAAGCCTTTCCCTCTCTCTGCCCCCACATCCCCCAGCCCTCACCCAGTCCAGAACTCTTTCCCCTCTCTGTATGCCTCAAGCCAATCTTTTCCCTAGCTCCTTGACCTTCACTACCAGACCCCTGTCACCTTCTGCACACCTTCCCCTGTGTTCTATGCCTCTTTAGATCCTGTACTTTCCCCTCTGAGAACACCACCTACCAAGGCGCTGGTGCCTTCCCCTCTCACAGATCCCCCTCCCCTTTTCATAGCCAACATAGGGCTTCCTTCCATCTCTCCCCAAAAAGATAGATCTATAGCTTTCCCCCTCTCTCCTGGACCACCTACAGTGCATCCCTCTTTGCAGACCCCACTCCACCCCCACAATCTGCACCTTCCCCTCTCTCTCTATCCCAGCCATCCACCACCTTTCCCCTCTCTCAGTACATCAGGAATCTCAGGGCCTACCCCTCAATGAACAGTGGAGATGGGGGTAGGAGGAGGTGAAGGCAGAAGGTGCCAGGTACGTAGTAGTCCTGGAAAAAAGGGCATTCCCAGGACCCAAGTTGGCAGGAGACTGGGAGAGAAGGGAAGGCATGGGGTCCTTGTGGAGGGGAAGGCACCTGTTCTATGGTCCAGGGAAGAAGTGTGGCACACAGATGGACAGAGTATTTATGAGAGAGCAAAGACCCATCATCCGGGGTCCGCAGAGATGGGAAGGTGCACAATCTGCCAGGATCAGGAAGATAGGGCAGGCACACAGTAGGCAGCTGTCAGTGAGCAGTCAGAGTCCAGGAGAAAGATGAAACGGAGCAGAATACTGTGTGTACCCTCTGCTGTCTCACGGACCCCTTCTAGGGGGGCCATGCCCTCTCTGAAGGACCCTCTCCAACTGCGTCCCTCCCCTGTTTCCTGGACCCTAGAGGACAGGTGCCTTTCCCTTCACAAGGGCTCCCGCCCCTTCTCCTCTCTCCCAGTCTCCTGCCAACCTGGGCAATGGGCCTTTCCTTGGACCCAGGACTCCCGCCAAGCTGGCACCATGTACCTTCCCCTTTCCCCTGACTTACACTGTCCAGGCGCCTTCCCCTCTCTTCTGGACCTCAGGGAAGCAGGACCCACATTCCATTTGAAAACCCAGTACCCTTTCTTCTGTTCTACAAATAGGAGCACAGGCCTTGGTTGGGGGAGGTCCACTAGAGAAGGCACATGGACAGTGGTGGTGGGACAGATAACGGGGCACACAGTCAGCGGGGGTCCCTGATAGAGGGGAATGTGCATGGACGCTGGAGTACTGGCAGAAAGGTGAAGTGGCATGAGACCCTGTAGTCTGGTGCCCAAGAGAGAGTGGAAGGCACATGGTTTGAAGGGTTCAATCAGAGGGGAAGGACTGAGAGGCCAGTTGGTGGGCTTCCATGAGAGGGGAAGAAGCAAGGGCCCAGTTCAGAGGGTGTCCTGGAGAACTAGGAAAGGGAGCAGAATCCCAGATTCAGAGATAGAGGGGAAGGCTTGCATGACCCGGTTGGCCACTCGCCAGGGCCCTAGTGCCTTCCTTCTGGAGCCCAGATGACTATGTGGGTTATCTCTTTCTAACCTGAGTACCGCCCGTTAACATCCTTCCCTTCTCTCCTGGGAATCCTCCCCCCAATGCAGTCAGCGCACTTTCCCCGGTCTGTTGCATCAGGCCAACCTAGTCCCTTGCTCCTTCCCCTTGCTCTCAACTCCTACAGCCATCTGCACACCTTCCCCTCTGTTCTCGGCCTCCTTGGTTCCTGTACCTTCCTTTCTCTCCCAGAACACTGCCTACCAAGGGCCTGGTGCCTTCCCCTCTCACAGACCCCAACCCCTTCCCCAGTCCACTTAGGTTCCTCCCCTCTTCCCAGACCCAAACTAGTGCTCTCCCTCTCTCCAGACTCCACCACACCTAACTCCCCCATCTGCCCCTTCTGCAAAGCCACAGGACCCAGGTTTGATTCCCCAGGACCCACATTAGCTGGATACACAAAGGACACAGGCCTCTGAAGTTTGTTTGCAGTGCCTGGAGGCCCTAGCAAGATCATGTGCGCTCTCTTCTCTCCCTCCCTCTCTCCCGCTCGCTCTCTCTCTCTCTCTCTCTCTCTCTCTCTCTCTCTCTCTACCTATCTATCTATCTCTACCTCTCAGTCTCTCTCTCCCTGGCTCGCTCCCTCTCTCCTGCTGAGCCATACCCCCACGCCCCCACTGCTAGATTCCAGCAAGCGCTCTGCTGATCACCCATGTCCCTAGACCCTCACTGGTGGCAAGTGGACTACTACAGAGCTATCCGCCCACAGTCCTATTTATTTATTTTAATATTTAAATATATTTTTGGGCTGGAGAGATGGCTTAGTGGTTAAGCGCTTGCCTGTGAAGCCTAAGGACCCCAGTTCGAGGCTCGATTCTCCAGGACCCACGTTAGCCAGATGCACAAGTGGGCGCATGCTTCTGGAGTTCATTTGTAGTGGGTGGAGGTCCTGGCGCACCCATTCTCTCTCCCTCTCTCTCTCTGCCTCTTTCTGTCCCTCTCAAATAAATAAACAGAAAATATTTTTAAAAACAAATTTAAAAAAATTATTTGTAAGCAAATAGACAAATACAGTGAAAGGAAAGAGAGAGAGAGGGAATGCATGGGCATGCCAGGGTCTCTAGCCACTGCAGATGGACTCCATATACACATACCACTTTGAATATCTGGGTTACATGGGTACTGGGGAATCAAATCTAGAGCAAAAGGCTTTACAGGCAGGAGACTTAACCACTGAACACTTTAAATATGTTTATTTATTTGCAGGTACAGAGGGAGATAGAGAGAAGAGCAGAGGGAGATAGAGAGAAGAGAGACAGAGAGAATGGGCATGCCAGAGCCACTAGCCAGTACAAATGAATTCTACATGCATGCACCAAAACAAGGGGACGAGGAAGGGGAGCATGACCAGGTTACCTGGGCCCTCATACCTTCCCAACTGTCGTATAAGTACCGCGCGCTAACCGATTGCGCCAATGGAACTCCTTCCCAACTGTCAAGAACCACCACCTACTTCCTGCCTTTCCCTCTCACTGCCAGATGCCCATCCATCAAAGCCTTCCCCTCTCTCCTCCCTCCCCTACCCCCACAGTCCACACACTTTCCCAGCTCTGCAGGACTCCTGACAAGCTGGTCCCTTGTTCCTTCCCTCTTTGCTGGACCATCTTGCCTTCCCTTTCCCTCTCTCCAGCGCCTCCTCTGTCCAGCACTTTACCCTCTCTCCCAGATCCCCACTGACTGAGACCCCATGTGGGAGTCCTGGAAAGAAGACTGTGAGCACAATACCAGGGTCAGGGGTAGAGGGGAAGGCTTGCTGACCTGGCTGGCCACTGGCCAGGGCCCTTGAGCCTCCTCCTCTGTACCCCCGTCATAGCACCCCCTCTCAGTCACCAGGATAACCATGCGCCTTCACCTCTGTCACGAACCCCTGCTGACTGAGTGTCCAGAAGAGAGGGGAAGGCGCCGGGGCAGTGGTAGTCAGGGGCAGGGAGAAGGCACAAGGTGCCAGCTTGGTGAAAGTCCTGGATCCAAAGAAAGGCCCAGGAGCCTGGTTGGGTCCAGGAGAGAGAGGAGGCAGGCAGTTAGGGAGGACCCCATCAGCGGGTTTCTGCCAGTCAGGGGAAGGTGCACAGTCTGCTAGGGTCAGGAAGAGAGGGCAGGCACGCAGTTGGCAGCTGTCAGTGAGCAGTCAGAGTCCCTGAAAAGATGAAAGGGAGCAGAGTACTGTGCACCCTCCTCTCTAACTGACCCACGCTGATGGGGGCCTCGCCCTCTCTTAAGGACCCTCACCAACTGCGTGCCTCCCCTCTCTTCCTGACCCAAGCTAGTACCTTGTGCCTCCTCCACCCCCTGACATCCACTGCCCAGGTGCCTACCCCTCTCTTCTAGACCTCAGGGGAGCAGGAGCCACATTCCATTAGAAAACCCATTACCTTACAGCTGGTTACAAAGTTGTCCAGGGAAGAGGGGAAGGTGCATTGAGGGAATGGGAGTTGCAGGAGAGAGGGGAAGGCTGTCATGGGTGGGTCTCCTTGTCAGTGAGAAGCCAGGAATTTGGCTGGGGTCAGAACAGAAGGTGCCAACCAGGTCATGCAAACTATCCACTCTCTCCCTGACCCTGGTATTCTGCTCTCTTTCACTTTCTCCTGCTCACTTTGACTGCTCACTGACAGCTGCCAACTGAGTGCCTGCCCTGTCTTCCTATCCCTGGCAGACTGTGCACCTTCACACGTCTGGCAGACCACAACTGACAGAGGCCTTATCCTCTTAAGGACCCTCAAAGACTGCATGCTTCCCCTATCTCCTAGACGCTAGTGGACATGTGCCTTCCCCTCTGCAAGGACCACCACGCCTTCCCCACTCTCCCAGTTTCCCGCCAACCTTGGTCGTGGGTCTTTATTTGGCCCTAGGGCTCCCACCAAGCTAGCACTTTGCCTTCCCCTTCCCCTGACTTCCACTGTCCAGATGCCTCTCCTCTCTTCTGGAACCCAGGCGAGCAGGACCCACATTCCATTAGAAAACCCTGTGTCTTTACTGCTGGTCTACAAAGTAGTCCAGGAGAGGGGGGAAGGCACATTGAAGGCAGGGTCTCTGCAGAGTAGGGAAGGAGCACAGGGCTTGGTTTGGGGTGCGTCCAAGAGTGAAGGAAAGGCAGATGGATAGTGGTGGTCTGAAGGGAGAACTGGGTACAGAGTCAGCCGGGGCCCTGATAGACGGCAATGCTCATGGACCCTGGAGTACTGGGAGAGAGGTGAAGTGGCATGAGACACCATAGTCGAGTGCCCAAGAGAGAGGGGAAGGCACTTGGTTTGAAGGGGTCAATCACAGGTGAAGGATTGAGAGACAAGTTAGTGGGGTTCCATGAGAGTGGATGAAGTAAGGGACCAGTTCAGAGGGTTTTGAGGAGAAAGAGGAAAGGAAGCAGAATGCCAGAGTCAGGGATTGTGAGGAAGGCTGGCATGACCTGGTTGACCAATCCCAGAGTCCCCACTCTCTCTCTGGACCCAGTTGACTTCAGGGCTTTCCCTCTCACTCACAGGGAGACCAGCATATCACAGCCTTTCCCTCTCTCTGCCCCCACATCCCCTAGCCCTCCCGCAGTCCAGAGCTCTTTCCCCTGTCTGTATGCCTCAAGCCAATCCATTCCCTTTCTCCTTGCCCTTCAACCAGACCCCTATCACCTTCTGCACACCTTCCCCTCTGTTCTATGCCTCTTTGGATCCTATACTTTCCCCTCTGAGAACACCACCTACCAAGGCCCTGGTGCCTTCCCTTCTCACATGTCCCTCACCCCTTTAACAGCCAACATAGCGCCTCCTTTCAGCTCTCCCCAAATTGACAGATCTATAGCTTTCCCTCTCTCTTTTGGACCACCTACAGGACGTCCTTCTCTGCAGACCCCACTCCACCCCCACAATCTGCACCTTCCCCTCTCTCCCTATCCCAGCCATCCACCATCTTTCCCCTCTCTCAGTACATCAGCAATCCCAGGGCCTTCCCCTCTCTGAACAGTGGAGATGGGGGTCTGAGGAGGTGAAGGCAGAAGGTGCCAGGTAAGTGGGAGTCTTGGAAAAAATGGAATGCCCAGGACCCAGGTTGGCAGGAGACTGGGAGAGAGTAGAAGGCATGGGGTCCTTGTGGAGGGGAAGGCATCTGTTCTAGGGTCCAGGAGAGAAGGGAGGCACAGTGCTGGTTAGGGTCCTTATGAGAGGGCAAAGCACCATCACCAGGGGTCCACAGAGATGGGAAGGTGCACAGTCTGCCAGGATCAGGAAGAGAGGGCAGGCACGCAGTTGGCCGCTGTCAGTGAGCAGTCAGAGGCCAGGAGAACGATAAAAGGGAGCAGAATACTGTGCACCCTCTGCTGTCTCGCGGACAACTTCTGACGGGGCCCATGCCCTCTCTTAAGGACCTTCTCCAACTGCATCCCTCCACTATCTCCTGGACCCTAGAGGTCAGGTGCCTTCCCCACCACAAGGTCCCCCACTTCCCCTCCCTCCATGTTTCCTGCCAACCTGGGTCAAGGGCTGTTCATTGGCTCCAGGAGTCCCGCCAAGCTGGCACCTTGTGCCTTCCCCTTGCCCCTGACTTCCACTGTCCAGGTGCCTTCCCTTCTTTTCTGGACCTCAGGGGAGCAAGACCCACATTCCATTAGAAAACCCAGTACTCTTTCTGCTGGTCTACAAATTGGTCCAGGAGAGAGGGGAAGGTGCATTGAAGGCAGGGGGCCTGGAATGTAAGGAAGGAGCTCAGGCCCTGGTAGGGTCGGTCCAAGAGAGAAGGGAAGGCGCATGGACAGTGGTGGTCCAGAGAGAGAACTGGGCACCCAGACAGCGTGGTACCTGATGGAGGGGAAGGCTCATGGACGCTGGAGTACTGGGAGAGAGGTGAAGGGGCATGAGACCCTGTAGTGTGATGTCCAAAAGAGAGGGGAAGGCACATGATTGAGGGGGTCAATCAGAGGTGAAGGATTGAGAGACCAGCTGATGGGGTTCCATGAAAGGAAAAGAAGCAAGGGGCCAGTTAAGAGGGTGTCCAGGAGAAAGAGGAAAGGGGAGCAGAATACCAGGGTCAGGAATAGAGGGGAAGGCTTGCATGACTTGGTAGGCCACTCATCAGGGCCCTGGCTTTCCCCTCTGATCTGAGGTGACTTCGTGGCTTCTCTCCCTCACAGGGACACCCACTCATCACTGCCTCCCCCTCTCTCTGCCCCCACTTCCCCAGGCCCTTCGCACTCCAGTGCTCTTTCCTCTCTCTGTGGGCTTCAGGCCATCCGAGTCCCAAGTCCCGTGCTCCTTCTCCTTTGCTCCCAGACACCTATCACCGTCTGCACACCTTCCTCTATATTCTATGCCTGTTTGGATCCTGCCCCTGCCCCTCTTAAAACACCAAATACCAAGGCCCTGGTTCACTCACTCATAGTTCACCCCTTCCCAGCCAACATAGTGACTCCTTCCATCTCTCCCAAAAAGATGTATAGCCTTCCCTCTCTCCTGGACCACCTACTTTGTAGCTTCCCCTCTCTCAACATCCCACTCCAGCAATCCACAATCCACAATCCACAATCAGCGCCTTCCCCTCTCTCCCTATCCCAACCATCTACCAGCTTTCCCCTCTCTCAGCACATCAGCAATCCCAGGGCCTTCCCCTCTCTGAACAGTGGAACTAAGGGGGCCAGGAGGAAGCCTAAGGTGCCAGGTTAGTGAGAGTCATGGTAAAAAGGGAATGCCAGGACCCACGTTGGTGAGAGATGGGAGAGAGGGGAAGGCACAGGGGTACCTTGTGGAGGGAAAGGCACCTGTCCACTGGGGTCCAGGAAGAGTGAGAGGCACACAGTTGGCCAGGGTCCTTAAGAGAGGGCAAGGCCCCCAACAACATGCGTCCAGGAGAGATAGCAAGTTGTGCAGTCTTCCAGGGTCCAGGAGAGAGGGCAGGCACTCAGTAGGTGGTGGTCAGTGAGAGGGGAAGGCTCCTGATTGCTGATGTACACAGGGAGGGGAAGTCATGTGGATGGCTGCGGTATGGAAGTATGATGAGGTTTGTGGGGGTGAAACGGGGTCTGGAGAGTGGGGAAGGCACACACTAGGTGGTCCAGGAGAGAGGGAAAGCTATAGTTCTTCCTTGCTCTGAAAGAGATGGAAGGAGGCACTCAGCTGGCTAGGGGAGGGGCAGGGATCTGTAAGAGGAAAAGGCCCAGGGCCTTGGTAGGTGGTGTTCTGGGAGAGAGGGGAAGGTGCAGGAACCAAGGAGACTTAGAACAGAGGGGAAGGTGTGCAGAAGGTGACAGGGGTCTGGGAGCGAGGAGAAAGGTGCAAGGGTCGAGACTGGCTGAGTGTCACAGAAAGAGTGAAGAGTGGGGACTGCTGGGCTGGGGGAAGTGGGGAGGGAACGGGGGTTGCAGGAGAGAGGGAACGCTGTGATGCTGGGTGTCTGGGTTCACGAGAAGAGGAACCAAGATGTTGGCTGGGGTCCAGGAGAGGCGGCTTGAGGTCCCTGGCCAATGGCCAACCAGGTCATGCAAGCTTTCCCCTCTATCCCTGAGCCTGGTATTCTGCTCCCTTTCATCTTTCTCCGGGACTTGACTGCTCACTTTCAGCTACCAACTGCGTGCCTGCCCTCTCTTCCTGACCCTGGCAGACTGGCACCTTCCCCTATCCCACAAGACGGGGGCCTTGCCCTCTCGTAAGGACCCTTGCGAACTGTGTGCCTCCCCCTCTCCTGGACCGGAGTGGGCAGGTGCTAACCCTCCACAAGGACCCCCAAGCCTTCCCCTCTCTCCCAAGTCACCTGCAAACCTGGGTCATGGGACTTTCCTTATCTAGAGGACTCCCTCAAGCTGGAACCCTGTGCCCTCCTCTTGCCCCTGACTTCCACAGTGCAGGCACATTCCCCTCTCTCCCAGATCCCTCCTGACTGGGACCCCATGGAGGAGTCCTGGAGAAATAGAAAAGGGAGAAAAATACAAGGGTCAGGAATAGAGGGGAAGGCTTGCATGACCTGATTGGCCACTCTCCAGGGCCCTTGAGCCTTCCCCACTGGACCCAGCAGACTTCATGGTTTCCCTCTCACTCACCTGATACCCTCCCATCATAGCATTCCCCTCTCTCCTGGACCTCCCTCCATACCACCGAACCCCTCAGTCTGAGCTCTTTACCTTCTCTGAGGGACTCCAGCCAAACTAGGCCCTTGCTCCCTTCCCCTCGCTCCCACACCCCTCTCACCTTCTGCACACCTTACCCTCTGTTCTAGGCCTCCCTGGTTCCTGAACCTTCCCCTCTCTCCCAGAACTCGACCAACCAAGGCCCTGGCTTCCTCCATTCTCACAGATCCCCCCTCCCGCCCCCAGACAACTTAGTGCAGTGCCTCCTTCCATCTCTTCCAGACCAAGGGAGAACTATGGCATTCCCTCTCTCCTGGACCACCTACTGTGTGTCTTCCCCTCTCTCCAAACCCCACTCCATCCCCATGATCAGCGACTTCCCCTCTCTCCATATCCCAGCCACCACAAGCTTTCCCCTCCCTCAGTGAATCAGCAAGCCCACAGCCTCCCCTCTGAACAATGGAAGTGGGGAGGGGCAAGGGAAGGCATAAAGTGCCTTGTTAGTGGGAGTCCTGGAGGCAAGGGAATGCCCACAACGCAGGGCTCCTTGTGGAGGGGAAGGCACCTGTGCACTGGGGTCCATGAATGAGGGGAGGCACTCAGCTAGCCAGGGTCCTTATGAGGAAGCAAGGCCCCCATCAGCGGGTGTCCACGAGAGAGGGGAAGGTGCACAGTCTGCCAGGGTCAGGAAGAGAGGGCAGGCACGCAGTTGGCAGCTGTCAGTGAGCAGTCAGAGTCCCTGAGAAAAAGTACTGTGCACCCTCCTCTCTCGCGGACCCCGCTAATGGGGAGCTTGCCCTCTCTTAAGAACCCTCACCAACTGCATGTCTCCCCTCTCTCCTGACCCTACAGGACAGGTGCCTTCCCCTCCCCAAGGAACCCAGCGACTTCCCCTCTCTCCCAGTCACCTGCCAACCAAGACCATGGGCCTTTCTTTGTCTCCAGGACTCCCAACAAGCTGTTAGCTTCTGCCGTCCTCATGAGCCTGACTTCCACTGTCCAGGCATCTTCTCCTCTCTTCTAGACCACAGGCGAGCAGGAGCCACATTCCATTGCAAAACCAAGTATGCTTACTACTGGTTACAAAGTTGTCCAGGAGAGAGGGGAAGGCGCATTGAGGGAATGGGAGTTGCAGGAGAGAGGGGAAGCCTGTGATTGGTGGGTATCTTTGTTAGTGAGAAGCCAGGAATTAGGCTGAGGTCAAAAAGAGAAGGTACCAACCATGTCATGCAAACTATCCCCTCTATCTCTGACCCTGGTATTCTGCTCTCTTTCACCTTTCTCCTGCTCACTTTGACTGCTCACTGACAGCTGCCAACTGCGTGCCTGCCCTCTCTTCCTATCCCTGGCAGACTGGGCACCTTCCCATCTCTGGCGGACTCCAACTAACAGAGGCCTTACCCTCTTAAGGACCCTCGAAGAATGCATGCTTACCCTATCTCCTGGACGCTAGTGGACAGGTGCCTTCCCCTCTGCAAGGACCACCATGCCTTCCCCACTCTCCCAGTTTCCCCAACAAACTGGGTCATGGGTCTTTACTTGGCTCCAGGACTCAAAACAAGCTAGCACTTTGCCTTCCCCTTCCCCTGACTTCCACTGTCCAGGTGCCTCGCCTCTCTTTGAAAACCCAGGCAAGCAGGACCCACATTCCATTAGAAAACCCTGTACCCTTCCTGCTGGTCTACAAAGTGGACCAGGAGAGAGGGGAAGGTGCATTGAAGGCAGGGTCTCTGCAGAGTAGGGAAGGAGCACAGGGCTTGGTTTGGATCCAAGAGCAAAGGGAAGGCGCATGGGCAGTGGTGGTCTGTAGGGAGAACTGGATACAGAGTCAGCAGGGGCCCTGATAGAGGGGAATGCTCATGGACACTGGAGTACTGGGAGAGAGGTGAACTGGCATGAGACACTATAGTCTGGTGCCCACATGATAGGGGAAGGCACTTGGTTTGAGGGGGGTCAATCATAGGGGAAGGATTGAGAGACAAGTTAGTGGGGTTCCATGAGAGGGGATGAAGTAAGGGACCAGTTCAGAGGGTTTTGAGGAGAAAGAGGAAAGGAAGCAGAATACCAGGGTCAGGGATTGTGAGGAAGGCTGGCATGACCTGGTTGGCCAATCCCAGAGTCCCCACTCTCTCTCTCTGGACCCAGTTGACTTCAGGGCTTTCCCTCTCACTCACAGGGAGACCAGCACATCACAGCCTTTCCCTCTCTCTGCCCCCACATCCCCTAGCCCTCCCGCAGTCCAGAGCTCTTTCCCCTCTCTGCATGCCTCAAGCCAATCTTTTCCCTTGCTCCTTGCCCTTCAACCAGACCCCTGTCACCTTCTGCACACCGTCCCCTCTGCTCCATGCCTCTTTGGATCCTGTACTTTCCCCTCTGAGAACACCACCTACCAAGGCCCTGGCGCCTTCCCCTTGCAAGATCCCCCCTTTCACAGCCAACATAGGGCTTCCTTCCATCTCTCCCCCAAAAAGACAAATCTACAGCTTTCCCTCTCTCTCTTGGACCTACAGTGTGTCCCTCTCTGCAGACCCCACTCCACCCCCACAATCTGCACCTTCCCTTCTCTCCCTATCCCAGCCATCCACCACCTTTCCCTTCTCTCACTACATCAGCTATCCCAGGGCCTACCCCTCTCTGAACAGTGGAGACGGGGTTAGGGGGAGGCGAAGGCAAAAGGTGCCATGTAAGTGGGAGTCCTGGAAAAAAAGGAATGCCCAGGACCCAGGTTGGAGGGAGACTGGGAGAGAGGGGAAGGCATGGGGTCCTTGTGGAGGGGAAGGCTCCTGTTCTAGGGTCCAGGAGAGAGGGGAGGCACAGTTGACTAGGGTCCTTATGAGAGGGCAAAGCCCCATCAGCTGGGGTCCGCGAGACATGGGAAGGTGCACAGTATGCCAGGATCAGGAAGAGAGGGCAGGCACGCAGTTGGCAGCTGTCAGTGAGCAGTCAGAGTCCAGGAGAAAGATGAAAGGGAGCAGAATACTGTGCACCCTCTGCTGTCTCGAGGACCCCTTCTGAGGGGGGCCATGCACTCTCTTAAGGACCCTCTCCAACTGCATGCCTTCCCTCACTCCTGGACCCTAAAGGACAGGTGCCTTTCCCTCCACAAGGCCCCCGGCCCTTCCCCTCCCTCCCAGTCTCCTGCCAACCTGGGTCATGGGCCTTTCCTTGGCTCTAGGACTCCCGCCAAGCTGGCACCTTGTGCCTTCCCCTTGCCCCTGACTTGCACTATCCAGGTGCCTTCCCCTTGTTCTGGACCTCAGGGGAGCAGGACCCACATTCCATTTGAAAACCCAGTACCCTTTCTGCTGGTCTACAGATTGGAGCACAGGCCTTGGTTGGGGGAGGTCCAAGAGAGAAGGCACATGGACAGTGGTGGTGCGGACAGATAACTGGGCACACAGCCAGCGGGGGTCTCCAATAGAGGAATGTGCATGGATGCTGGAGTACTGGCAGAGAGGTGAAGTGGCATGAGACCCTGTACTCTGGTGCCAGAGAGAGAGAGAGAGAGAGAAAGAGAGAGAGAGAGAGAGAGAGAGAGAGAGAGAGAGAGAGAGAGAGAGAGACATGGTTTGAAGGGTTCAATCAGAGGTGAAGGAATCAGACACCAGTTGGTGGGCTTCCATGAAAGGGAAAGAAGTAAGGGCCCAGTTCAGAGGGTGTCCTGGAGAACTAGGAAAAGGAGCAGAATACCAGGCAGGGTCAGGGATAGAGGGGAAGGCTTGCATGCCCTGGTTGGCCACTCACCAGGGCCCTTGTGCCTTCCTTCTTGACCCCAGATGACTAGTGGGTTATCTCTTTCTAACCTGAGTACCCGCCCTTAACATCCTTCCCCTCTCTCCTGGGAACCCACCCCCCATGCAGTCAGCGCACTTTCCCCTGTCTGTTGCACTCAGACCAACCTAGTCCTTTGTTCCTTCCCCTTGCTCTCAACTCCTACAACCATCTGCACACCTTCCAGACTGTTCTAAGCCTCCTTGCTTCCTGTACCTTCCTCTCTCTCCCAGAACACTGCCTACCAAGGGCCTGGTGCCTTCCCCTCTCACATATCCCAGCCCCTTCCCCAGTCAACTTAGGTTCCTTCCCTCTTCCCAGACCCAGCATGAACTAGTGCTCTCCCTCTCTCCTGGACCTCCACTGTGTGCCTTCCCTCTCTCCAGACCCCATGCACCCCCACAATCTGCACCTTCCCCTCTCAGTGTATCCCAGCCATTCCTGCCCTTCTCGCTCTGGACTCCAGCCATCTGCAAGCCTTCCCCCCTCTCAGTACCTGAGCCATCTGGATGTCTTCCACTCTGTCAGGGAACCACTTGCTTTCTTCATGCCTTCCCCTCTCTCCTGGGCCTCCACCCTCCCAGCACCTTACTCTCTCCCCCAGAACACCCCCTCCCTACCTAGGCCCTGGTGCCTTTCCCCTCTCACAACCCACTGCCCCCAGCCAACTGAGAGCCTCCTTCCCTCTCTCCCAGACCAAAGAAGACCTAGTGACTTCCCTCTCCCCTGGACCACTGACTGTGTGCCTTCCCCTCTCTCCAGACTCCACCACACCAGCCACACACACACACACACACACACACACACCCTGCGCCAATCTGCCCCTTCCCCTGCAAAGCCACAGGACCAGGTTTGATTCCCCAGGACCCACATTAGCCGGATATACAAAGGGACACAGGCCTCTGGAGTTTGTTTGCAGTGGCTGGAGGCCCTAGCAAGATCATGTGCGCTCTCTTCTCTCCCTCCCTCCCCCTCTCTATCTATCTATCTATCTCTATCTCTCAGTCTCTCTCTCCCTGGCTCCCTCCCTCTCTCCTGCTGAGCCATACTCCCACACCCTCACTGCTAGATTCTAGGCAAGTGCTCTACTGATCACACATGTCCCTAGACCCTCACTCGTGGCAAGTGGACTACTAGAGAGCTAGCCACCCACACTACTATGTATTTATTTTTTAATATTTAAGAATATTTATTGGGCTGGAGAGATGGCTTAGTGGTTAAGTGCTTGCCTGTGAAGCCTAAGGACCCTGGTTCGAGGCTCGATTCTCCAGGACCCACGTTAGCCAGATGCACAAGGTGGCGCACGTGTCTGGAGTTCGTTTGCAGAAGCTGGAGGCCCTGGTGCACCCATTCTCTCTACCTCTCTGCCTCTTTCTGTGACTCTCAGTCTCTCTCAAATAAATAAACAGAAAATAACAAAAATTGATTTAAAAAAATTATTTGTAAGCAAAGCGATAGAAAAACACAGTGAAAGGAAAGAGAGAGAACGAGAGACGGAACGCATGGGCGTGCCAGGGTCCCTAGCCACTGCAGAAGGACTCCCTATGCACGTACCACATTGAACATTGGGATTACATGGGTACTGGGGAATCAAACTTAGACCCAAAGGCTTTACGGGCAAGTGCCTTAACCACTGAACAATTTAAATATTTTTATTTATTTGCAGGTACACAGGGAGACAGAGAGAAGAGAGACAGAGAGAATTGGCATGCCAGAGCCACTAGCCAGTACAAATGAAATCTACATGCATGCACCACCACCAGGGGAGGGGGAAGGGGAGCATGACCAGGTTGACCTGGGCCCTCATGCCTTCCCCACTGTCAACAACCACCACCTACTTCCAGCCTTTCCCTCTCACTGCCAGATGCCCACCCATCAAAGCCTTCCCCTCTCTCCTCCCTCCCCTACCCCCACAGTCCACACACTTTCCCAGCTCTGCAGGACTCCCGCCAAGCTGGTCCCTTACTCCTTCCCTCTTTCTTGGACCATCTTGCCTTCCCTTTCCCTCTCTCCAGCGCCTCCTCTGTCCAGCACTTTCCCCTCTCTCCCAGATCCCCACTGATGGAACCCCATGTGGGAGTCCTGGAAAAGAAGGCAGGGAGCAGAATACCAGGGTCAGGGATAGAGGGGAAGGCTTGAAGACCTGGCTGGCCACTGGCCAGGGCCCTTGAGCCTCCTCCTCTGTACCCCAGCCAACTTCATAGCACCCCCCCTCAGTCACCACGACCTCTGTCATGGACCCCTGCTGACTGTGTGTACACAAGAGTGGGGAAAGCGCCTGGACAGTGGCAGTCAGGGGCAAGGGGATGACCTGGAACCAAAGAAAGGCCCATGACCCCAGTTGGGTCCAGGAGAGAGAAGAGGCACACATTGGGGAGGGTCCTTATGAGAGGGCAAGGACCCATCAGTGGGGGTCCCCGAGACAGGAGAAGGTACACATTCTGCCAGGGTCAGAAAGAGAAGGCAGGCATGCAGTTGGCAGCTGTCATTGGGCAGTCAAGTCCAGGAGAAAGATGAAAGGGAGCAGAATACTGTGCACCCTCTGCTCTCTAGTGGACCCCCGCTGACGGGGGCCTTGCCCTCTCTTAAGGACCCTGGCCAACTGCGTGCCTCCCCTCCATCCTGGACCCTAGAGAACAGGTGCCTTCCCCCCACAAGGACCCCTGTACCTTCCCCTCTCTCCCAGTCTCCTGCCAACCTGGGTCATGGGCCTTTCTTTAGCTCCAGGAATCCCACAAAGCTGGCACCGTGTGCCTTCCCCTTGTCCCTGACTTGCACTGTCCAGGCGCCTTCTCCTCTCTTCTGGACCTCAGGGGACCAGGACCCACATTACATTAGAAAACCCAGTACCCTTTCTGCTGGTCTACAAACTTGTCCAGGAAAGAGGGGAAGGCGCATTGAAGGCAGGGTCCTGGAGAGTAAGGAAGGAGCTCAGGCCATGGTTTGGGTTGGTCCAACAGATCAGGGAAGGTGCATGGACAGTGGTGGTCCAGAGAGAGGACTGGACACACAGAGAGCAGGGTCCCCGATAGAGGGAAGGCACATGGACGCGGGGGTACTGGGAAAGAGGTGAAGTGGCATGAGACCCTGTAGCGTGGTGCCCAAAAGAGAGGGGAAGGCACGTAGTTGAGGGGGTCAATCAGACGTGAAGGATTGAGAGAACAGTTGGTGGGCTTCCATGAGAGGGGAAGAAGCAAGGGGTCAGTTCAGAGGGTGTCCTGAGAAAGGGGAAAGGGAGCAGAATACCAGGGTCATTGATAGAGGGGAAGGTTTGGATGACCTGGTTGGCCACACATCAGGGCCTTGGTGCTCCCCTCTGGACCCCAGCTGACTTCCTGGCTTCCCTCTCACTCACAGGGACACCTGCTCATCACAGCCTTCCCCTGTCTCTGCCCCCACATCCCCTGGCCCTCCCACATCCAGCCCTCTTTCCCCTCTCTGTGGGCCTCAGGCCGTCCTAGTCACTTGCTCCTTCCCCTTTGCTCCCAGACCCTATCACCTTCTGCACACCTTCCCCTCTGTTCTACGCCTCTTTGAATCCTGCACCTTCGCCTGTGAGAACACCACCTACCAAGGCGATGGGGTCTTCCCCACTCACAGATCCCCCCTCTTCCACAGCCACCATAGTGCCTCCTTCCATCTCTCCCAGAAAAGGCAGATCTACAGCCGACCCTCTCTCTCTGGACCATCTACCGTGTGCCTTCCCCTCTCTGCAGACCCCACTCTGCCCCCAAAATCAGAGCCTTCCCCTCTCTCCTTATTCCAGCCATCAACCAGAGTTGCCTCTCTTAGTACATCAGCAATCCCTTCTCTGAACAGTGGAAATAAGGGGTGGGGAGGCGAAGGTAGGAGGTGCCAGGTAAGTGGCAGTGCTGGAATAAAGGGAATGCCCACGACCCAGGTTGGCGAGAGACTGGGAGAGAGGGGAAGGTGTGTAGCTCCTCCTGGAGGGGAAGGCACATGTCCCCTGGGGTCCAGAAAAGATGGGAAGGTGCAGAGTCTGCCTGGGTCAGGAAGAGGGGGCAGGCATGCAGTTGGCAGCTGTCAGTGAGCAGTCAGAGTCAAGGAGAAAGATGAAAAGGGGCAGAATTCTGTGCACCCTCCGCTTTTTCTGGGACCCCCACGGATGGGTGGCCTTGCCCTCTCTTAAGGACCCTGGCCAACTGCGTGCCTCCCCTCTCTCCTGGACCCTAGAGGACAGCTGCCTTCCCCTCCACAAGGACCCCTGCACCTTCCTCTCTATCCCAGTCTCCGGCCAACCTGGGTCATGGGCCTTTCCTTAGCTCCAGGACACCCTCCAAGCTGGCACCTTGTGCCTTCCCCTTGCCCCTGACTTGCGCTGTCCAGGCTCCTTCCCCTCTCTTCTGGACCTCAGGGGAGCAGGAGGTACATTCCATTAGAAAACCCAGTACCTTATGGCTGGTGTACAAAGTTGTCCAGGTGACAATGGAAGGCACATGGACAGTGGTGGTCAGGATAAAGAACTGGGCACACAGTCAGCAGGGGTCCCTGATAGAGTGGAATGCTCATGGACACTGTAGAACTGGGAGAGAGGTGAAGTGGCATGAGACCCTATAGTCTGGTTCCCAATGAAAGGGGAAGGCACGCGGTTTTAGGGGGTTGGTCAGAGGTGAAGGATTGAGAGACCAGTTGGTGGGCTTCCATGAGAGGGGAGGAAGCAAGGGAAGAGTTCAGAAGGTGTCCAGGACAAGGAGGAAAGGGAGCAGAATACCACGGTCAGGGATATAGAGGAAGGCTTGCATGACCTCCTTGGCCACTCATCAGAGCCCTGGCTCTCCCTTCTGGATTCTCCCCTGCTTCCACAGCCAACATATTCCCTCCTTCCATCTCTCCCAGAAAAGGAAGATGTATAGCCTTCCCTCTCTGCTGGATCACCTATTGTGTGTCCTTCTCTACAGACACCACTCCAAACCCACAATCTGGGCCTTCCTCTCTCTCCCTATCCCAGCCATCCGCCAGTTTTCCTCTCTCTTAGGAGATCAGCACTCCCAGGGCCTGCCCTATCTAAGCAGTGGAGATGGGGGCGGGGTTGTGGGGAGGAGGTGAAGGCAGAAGGTGCCAGGTAAGTGGGAGTCCTCAAAAAAAGGAAATGCCCATGACCCAGTTTGGAGGGAGACTGGGAGACAGGGAAAGGCACCTGTCCTAGGATCCAGGAGAAATGGGAGGCACGCAGTTGGCTAAGGTCCTTAAGAGAGGACAAGGACCCATCAGTGGGGATCCATGAGAGATGGGAAGGTACACAGTCTTCCAGGATCACGAAGACAAAACAGGCACGCATTTGGCAACTGTCAGTGGGCAGTCAGATTCCAGGAGAAAGATGAAAGGGAGCAGAATACTGTGACCCTCCCACTGCTCTGTCATGGACCCCACTGATGGAAACCTTCCCTCTCTTAAGGTGCCTCGCCAACTGCATGCCTCCCCTCTCCCCTGGACCCTAGAGGACAGGTGCTTCCCCTCCACAAGGACCCCTGCACCTTCCCTTCTATCCCAGTCTCCTGCCAACCTGGGTCATGGGTCTTTCCTTAGCTCCAGGACTCCCAACTAGCTGGCATCTTGTGCCTTCCCCTGCCCCAGATGTCCACTGTCTAGGCAATTCCCCTCTCTTCTGGACCTCAGGGGAGTAGGACCCACATTCCATTAGAAAACCCAGTACCCTTACTGCTGGTCTACAAACTTGTCCAGGAGAGAAGGGAAGGCGCATTGAAGGCAGGGTCCTGGAGAGTAAGGAAGGAGCACAGTCCCTGGATTGGGTTGGTCCAAGAGAGAAGGGAAGGCGCATGGACAGTGGTGGTCCAGAGAGAGGACTGGACACACAGACAGCAAGGTCCCCGATAGAGGGGAAGCCACATGGACACAGGAGTACTGGGAGAGAGGTGAAGCGGCATGAGACGCTGTAGTGTGGTGCCCAAAAGAGAGGGGAAGGTACATGATTGAGAGGGTCAATCAGAGGTGAAGGATTGAGAGAACAGTTGGTGGGCATCCATGAGAGGGAAAAATCCAAGGGGCCAGTTCAGAGGGTGTCCAGCAGAAAGAAGAAAGGGAGAAGAACCAGTGATAGAGGGGAAGGCTTCCATGACCTGGTTGGCCACTAATAAGGGCCTTGGAGCTCCCCTCTGAACCCCAGCTGACTTCATGGCTTCCCTCTCACTCACAGGGATACCCGCTCATAACAGCCTTCCCCATCTCTCTGCCCCCACATTCCCTGACCCTCCGACACTCCAGTTGCCTTTCCCTTCTCTATGGGCCTCTGGCCTACCTAGTCCCTTGTTTCTTCCCCTTTGCTCCCAGATACCTATCACCTTCTGCACACCTTCCTCTGTATTCTATGCCTCTTTGGATCCTGCACCTTCCCCTCTCAGAACACCAAATACCAAGGCCCGGGCACCTTCACCTCTCACAGTTCCCTCCACCACCACAGCCACCATAGTACCTCCTTCCATCTCTGCCAGAAAAGGAAGGTGTATATAGCCTTCCCTCTCTCCTGGACCACCTGCTGTGTGTCTCTCTCTGCAGATACCACTCCACCCCCACAATCTGCGCTTTCCCCTCTCTCCCTATCTGAGCCATCCACCAGCTTTCCTCTCTCTCAGTAGGTCCACATGCCAGGGACTTGCCCTCTCTGAGCAGTGGCTATCAGGTGTCGGGGAGGGAGTGGAGGAGGTGAAGCAGAGGTGACAGGTAAGTGGGAGTCCTGGAAAAAAGGGAATGCTCACGCCACAGGTTGGAGGAGACAGGGAGAGAGGGAAGGTGCAGGTTCCTTGTGAAGGGGAAGGCACCTGTCCTCTAGGGTCCAGGAGGGAGGGGCGGCACGCAGTTGGCTATGGTACTTAAGAGAGGGCAGAGCCCCATCAGAGGGGTCCATAAGAGATGGGAAGGTGCACAGTCTGCCAGGGGCAGGAAGAGAGGGCAGGCACGCAGTTGGCAGCTGTCAGTGAGCAGTCAGAGGACAGGAGAAAGATGAAAGGGAGCAGAATACTGTGCACCCTCCGCTCTCTAGCCGACACCCTCACCAACTGCGTGCCTCCCCTCTCCCCTGGACCCTAGAGGACAGGTGCCCATCACTCCACAAGGACCCCCAGGCCTTCCTCTCCCTCCCAGCCTCCAGCCAACCTGGCTCATGGCCCTTTCTTTGACTCTAGGACTCCTGCCAATCTGGCACCTTGTGCCATCCCTTTCCCCTGACTTCCCCTGTCCAGGCGCCTTCCCCTGTCTTCTGGACCTTGGGGGAGCAGGACCACATTCCATGAGAAAACCTAGTACCTTAGTGGTGGTGGTCAACGTTGTCCAGGAGAGAGGGACAGGCACACTGACAGAATGGGGATTGCAGGAGAGAGGGGAAAGCTGTGAT
Source organism: Jaculus jaculus (assembly GCF_020740685.1). Classification (NCBI taxonomy): domain Eukaryota; kingdom Metazoa; phylum Chordata; class Mammalia; order Rodentia; family Dipodidae; genus Jaculus; species Jaculus jaculus. Next base: position 16,136,900 of record NC_059115.1, on the reverse strand, counting down.
GGGCATGTATCCTTGTGAGTGAGAGGGGAAGCCAGGAAGTTGGCTGGGGTCAGGTAGAGAAGGCATGAGGGCCCTGGCCAATGGCCAACCAGGTCATGAAAACTATCCCTCTATCCTGACCCTGGTATTCTGCTCTCTTTCACTTTCTCCTGCTCACTTTGACTGCTCACTGACAGCTGCCAACTGCGTGCCTGCCCTCTCTTCCTGACCCTGGCAGACTATACACCTTTCCATCTCTCCCGGACCCCAACTGACAGGGCCTTACCCTCTCTTAAGGACCCTCGCTAAATAGATGCTTCCCCTATCTCCTGGACGGTAGTGGACAGGTGCCTTCCCCTTTTCAAGGACCTTCAACGCCTTCTCCTCTCTCCGAGTCTCCCGCCAACCTGGGTCCTGGGCCTTTACTTGGACCCAGGTCTCCTACCTAGCTGGCACCTCCCCTCCCCGCTGACTTCCACTGTCCAGGTGCCTATACCTCTCTTCTGGAACCCAAGTGAGCATGACCCACATTCCATTAGAAACCCCTGTACCCTTCCTGCTGGTCTACAGAGTGGTACAGGAGAGAGGGGAGGTGCATTGAGGGCAGGGGCCCTGAGAGTAGGGAAGGAGCACAGGCTTAGGTTGCGGTGGGTCCTAGAGAGAAGGGAAGGCACATGTACAGTGGAGGTCTGGAGGGAGAATTGGGTACAGAGTCAGCGGGGGTCCCTGATAGGGGGGAATGCTCATGGAAGCTGGAGTATGGGAGAGAGGGGAATTTGCATGAGACACTGTAGTCTAGTGCCCAAGAGAGAGGAGAAGGCACTTGACTTGAGGGGCTCAATCAGAGACAAAGGATTGAGAGACCAGTTGGTAGGGTTCCATGAGAGGGGAAGAAGCAAGGGTCCAGTTCAGAGGGTGTCCAGGAGAAAGAGGAAAGGGAGCAGAATACCAGATTCAGGGATTGAGGGGAAGGGTTGCATGACCTGGTTGGCCAATTGCCAGGACACCCAATCTCCCCTCTGGACCCCAGCTGATTTCATGGCTTTCCTTACTCACAGGGATACCCGTCCATCACAGCCTTCCTCTCTCTTTCCCCCCACATCCCTGGCCCTCCCGCAGTTCAGAAGTCTTTCCCCTCTCTGTGGGCCTCAGGCCAATCTTTTCCCTGGCTCATTCCCCTTTGCTCCCAGACACCTATCACCTTCTGCACAACGTTCCCTTTCTTCTATGCCTGTTTGGATCCTTCACCTTCCCCTGTGAGAACACCACCTACCAAGGCCCTGGCGCCTTCCCCATCACAGATTCCCCCCCCCCCCAGGCACAACAAACATAGCGCTTCCTTCCATCTCTCCCCCCAAAAGACAGATCTATAGCTTTCCCTCTCTCTCCTGGACAACCTACTGTGTGTCCCTCTCTGCAGACCCCACTCCACCACACAATCTGCGCCTTCCCCTCTCTCCCTATCCCAGCCATCCACCACCTTTCCTCTCTCTCAGTAGATCAGCAATCCCAGGGTCTTCCCCTCTGTGAACACTGGAAATGTGGGTGTGGGGAGTCAAATGGAGAAGGTGCCAGGTAAGTGGGAGTCCTGGAAAAAAAGGAATGCCCACAAGTCAGGTTGGAGGGAGACTGGGAGAGAGGGGAATGCGCGGGGTCCTTGTGGAGGGGAAGGCACTTGTTCTAGGGTTCAGGAGGGAGGGGAGGCACGCACTTGGCTAGGGTCCTTATGAGAGGGCACAGCCCTCTCAGAGGGGTCCATGAGAGATGGGAAAGTGCACAGTCTGCCAGGGGCAGGAAGAGAGGGCAGGCACGCAGTTGGCAACTGTCAGTGAGCAGATAGAGGCCAGGAGAAAAATGAAATGGAGCAGAATACTGTGCACCCTCTGCTCTCTCGCTGACCCCTGCTGATGGGGGCCTTGCCTTCTCTTGGGGACCCTCGCCAACTGCGTGCCTCCCCTCTCCCCTGGTCCCTAGAAGATAGGTGCCCACCACTCCACAAGAACCCCGGGGCCTTCCTCTCCCTCCCAGTCTCCAGCCAACCTGGCTCATGGTCCTTTCTTTACTCTAGGACTCCTGCCAACCTGGCACCTTGTGCCATCCCTTACCCCTGAGTTGGCACTGTCCAGGCTCCATCCCCTCTCTCCTGGACCTCAGGGGAGCATGAGAAAACCCAGTACTCTTGCTGCTGGCTTACAAAGTGATCCAGGAAAGAGGGGAAGTCGCATTGAAGGCAGGGGTCCTGGAGAGGAGGGAAGGAGCTCAGGCCTTGTTTGTGATGCATCCAAGGCAGAACGGAAGGCACAGGACACCTATCACCTTCTGCACACCTTCCTCTCTATTCTATACCTCTTTGGATCCTGCACCTTCCCCTCTCAGAACACCAAATACCAAGGCCAGGGCACCTTCACCTCTCACACTTCCCCCCCACACACACACACACACCTCCACAGCCACCATAGTACCTCCTTCCATCTCTGCCAGAAAAGGAAGGTGTATAGCCTTCCCCCTCTCCTGGACCACCTACTGTGTGTCCCTCTCTGCAGACACCAATCCACCCCCACAGTCTGCGCCATCCCCTCTCCCTATCTGAGCCATCCACCAGCTGTCCTCTCTCTCAGTAGGTCCACATGCCAGGGACTTGCCCTCTCTGAGCAGTGGCTATCAGGTGTCGGGGAGGGAGTGGAGGAGGTGAAGCAGAGGTGACAGGTAAGTGGGAGTCCTGGAAAAAAGGGAATGCTCACGCCACAGGTTGGAGGAGACAGGGAGAGAGGGAAGGTGCAGGTTCCTTGTGAAGGGGAAGGCACCTGTCCTCTAGGGTCCAGGAGGGAGGGGCGGCACGCAGTTGGCTATGGTACTTAAGAGAGGGCAGAGCCCCATCAGAGGGGTCCACAAGAGATGGGAAGGTGCACAGTCTGCCAGGGGCAGGAAGAGAGGGCAGGCACGCAGTTGGCAGCTGTCAGTGAGCAGTCAGAGGACAGGAGAAAGATGAAAGGGAGCAGAATACTGTGCACCCTCTGCTCTCTAGCCGACCCCCTTGCCAACTGTGTACCTCCCCTCTCCCCTGGACCCTAGAGGACAGGTGCCCATCACTCCACAGGACCCCCGGGCCTTCCTCTCCCTCCCAGCCTCCAGCCAACCTGGCTCATGGCCCTTTCTTTGACTCTAGGACTCCTGCCAATCTGGCACCTTGTGCCATCCCTTTCCCCTGACTTCCCCTGTCCAGGCGCCTTCCCCTGTCTGCTGGACCTTGGGGGAGCAGGACCACATTCCATGAGAAAACCTAGTACCTTAGTGGTGGTGGTCAACGTTGTCCAGGAGAGAGGGACAGGCACACTGACAGAATGGGGATTGCAGGAGAGAGGGGAAAGCTGTGATGGGCATGTATCCTTGTGAGTGAGAGGGGAAGCCAGGAAGTTGGCTGGGGTCAGGTAGAGAAGGCACGAGGGCCCTGGCCAATGGCCAACCAGGTCATGAAAACTATCCCTCTATCCTGACCCTGGTATTCTGCTCTCTTTCACTTTCTCCTGCTCACTTTGACTGCTCACTGACAGCTGCCAACTGCGTGCCTGCCCTCTCTTCCTGCCCCTGGCAAACTGTGCACCTTCCCATCTCTCCCAGACCCCAACTGACAGGGCCTTACCCTCTCTTAAGGACCCTCGCTAAATAGATGCTTCCCCTATCTCCTGGACGGTAGTGGACAGGTGCCTTCCCCTTTTCAAGGACCTCCAACGCCTTCTCCTCTCTCCCAGTCTCCCGCCAACCTGGGTCCTGGGCCTTTACTTGGACCCAGGTCTCCCACCTAGCTGGCACCTCCCCTCCCCGCTGACTTCCACTGTCCAGGTGCCTATACCTCTCTTCTGGAACCCAAGTGAGCATGACCCACATTCCATTAGAAACCCCTGTACCCTTCCTGCTGGTCTACAAAGTGGTCCAGGAGAGAGGGGAGGTGCATTGAGGGCAGGGGCCCTGAGAGTAGGGAAGGAGCACAGGCTTAGGTTGCGGTGGGTCCTAGAGAGAAGGGAAGGCACATGTACAGTGGAGGTCTGCAGGGAGAATTGGGTACAGAGTCAGCGGGGGTCCCTGTAGGGGGGAATGCTCATGGAAGCTGGAGTATGGGAGAGAGGGGAATTTGCATGAGACACTGTAGTCTAGTGCCCAAGAGAGAGGAGAAGGCACTTGACTTGAGGGGCTCAATCAGAGACAAAGGATTGAGAGACCAGTTGGTAGGGTTCCATGAGAGGGGAAGAAGCAAGGGTCCAGTTCAGAGGGTGTCCAGGAGAAAGAGGAAAGGGAGCAGAATACCAGGGTCAGGGATTGAGGGGAAGGGTTGCATGACCTGGTTGGCCAATTGCCAGGGCCCCCACTCTCCCCTCTGGACCCCAGCTGATTTCATGGCTTTCCTTACTCACAGGGATACCTGCTCATCACAGCCTTCTTCTCTCTCTGCCCCCACATCCCCTGCCCCTCCCACAGTCCAGAAGTCTTTCCCCTCTCTGTGGGCCTCAGGCCAATCTTTTCCCTTGCTCATTCCCCTTCGCTCCCAGACACCTATCACCTTCTGCGCAACTTTCCCTTTCTTCTATGCCTGTTTGGATCCTGCACCTTCCCCTATGAGAACACCACCTACCAAGGCCTTGAAGCCTTCCCCTCTCATAGTTAACCCCCACTTCCACAGGTAACATAGTGCCTCCTTCCATCTCTCCCCCCAAAAGATAGATCTATAGCTTTCCCTCTCTCTCCTGGACAACCTACTGTGTGTCCCTCTCTGCAGACCCCACTCCACCACACAATCTGCGCCTTCCCCTCTCTCCCTATCCCAGCCATACACCAGCTTTCCTCTCTCTCAGTAGATCAGCAATCCCTGGGTCTTCCTCTCTGTGAACACTGGAAATGTGGGTGTGGGGAGTCAAAGGGAGAAGGTGCCAGGTAAGTGGGAGTCCTGGAAAAAAAGGAATGCCCACAAGTCAGGTTGGAGGGAGACTGGGAGAGAGGGGAAGGTGTGGGGTCCTTGTGGAGGGGAAGGCACTTGTTCTAGGGTTCAGGAGGGAGGGGAGGCACGCACTTGGCTAGGGTCCTTATGAGAGGGCACAGCCCTCTCAGAGGGGTCCACGAGAGATGGGAAAGGGCACAGTCTGCCAGGGGCAGGAAGAGAGTGCAGGCACGCAGTTGGCAACTGTCATTGAGCAGATAGAGGCCAGGAGAAAAATGAAATGGAGCAGAATACTGTGCACCCTCTGCTCTCTTGCTGATGCCCGCTGATGGGGGCCTTGCCTTCTCTTAGGGACCCTCGCCAACTGCGTGCCTCCCCTCTATCCTGGACCCTAGAGGACAGGTGCATTCCCCTCCACAAGAGCCCCGGGGCCTTCCTCTCCCTCCCAGTCTCCAGCCGACCTGGCTCATGGCCCTTTCTTTAATCTAGGACTCCTGCCAACCTGGCACCTTGTGCCATCCCTTTCCCCTGACTTCCACTGTCCAGGCGCCTTCCCCTCTCTTCTGGACCTCAGGGGAGCAGGACCACATTCCATGAGAAAACCCAGTACTCTTGCTGCTGGCTTACAAAGTGATCCAGGAAAGAGGGGAAGTCGCATTGAAGGCAGGGGTCCTGGAGAGGAGGGAAGGAGCTCAGGCCTTGTTTGTGATGCATCCAAGGCAGAACGGAAGGCACAGGACACCTATCACCTGCACACCTTCCTCTCTATTCTATGCCTCTTTGGATCCTGCACCTTCCCCTATGAGAACACCAAATACCAAGGCCCGGGCACCTTCACCTCTCACAGTTCCCCCCACCTCCACAGCCACCATAGTACCTCCTTCCATCTCTGCCAGAAAAGGAAGGTGTATAGCCTTCCCTCTCTCCTGGACCACCTATTGTGTGTCCCTCTCTGCAGACACCACTCCACCCCCACAATCTGCGCTTTCCCCTCTCTCCCTATCTGAGCCATCTATCAGCTGTCCTGTCTCAGTAGGTCCACAATGCCAGGGCCTTGCCCTCTATGAGCAGTGGCTATCAGGTGTCGGGGAGGGGTTGGAGGAGGTAAAGCAGAGGTGACAGGTAAGTGGGAGTCCTGGAAAAAAGGGAATGCTCACGACACAGGTTGGAGGAGACAGGGAGAGAGGGAAGGTGTGGGGTCCTTGTGAAGGGGAAGGCAGCTGTTCTAGGGTCCACAAGAGAGGGGAGGCACGCAGTTGGCTAGAGTCCTTATGAAATGCCAAGGACCCATCAGCGGGGGTCCATGAGAGATGGAAAGGTGCCCAGTCTGCCAGGGTCAGGAAGAGAGGGCAGGCACGCAGTTGGCAGCTGTCAGTGGGCAGTCAGAGTCCAATAGAAAGATGAAAGGGAGCAGAATACTGTGCACCCTCTGCTCTCTGGTGCAAACCCGCTGATGGGAGCCTTCCCTCTTAAGGACCCTTGTCAAATGCATGCCTCCTCTCTGCTGGACTGTAGAGGACAGTTGCCTTCCCCTCTACAAGGACCCTCTGCTTTCTCCTCTCTCCAGGTCTCCTGCAAACCTGGGTTATGGGCCTTTCCTTGGCTCCAGGACTCTACCTAGCTGGCATCTTTTGCCTTCCCCTTGCACCGGACTTCCACTGTCCAGGCACCTTCCCCTCTATCCTGGACTCAGGTGAGCAGGACCACATTCCATGAGAAATCCCCAGCCCCTTAGTACTGGTCTACAAAGTTGTCCAGGAGGGAGGGAAAGTGCATTGAAGGAATGGGGATTGCAGGAGAGAGGGGAAGGCTGTGATGTGCAGGTATCCTGCTTAGTGAGAGGGGAAGCCAGGAAGTTGGCTGGGGTCAAGGAGAGAAGGCATGAGGGCCCTGGCCAAAGGCCAACCAGGTCATGCAAACTATCCCCACTATCCCTGACCCTGGTATTCTGCTCCCTTTCATCTTTCTCCTGGACTTTGTCTGCACACTGACAGCTGAGAATTGCGTGCCTGCCCGCTCTCCCTGTCCCTGGCAGACTGTACACCTTCCCATCTCTCCCGGACCCCGAATGACAAGGCCTTACCCTCTCTTAAGGACCCCTGCAAAGTAGATGCTCCCCCTATCTCCTGGACACTAGTGGACAGGTGCCTTCCCTGTTACAAGGACCTCCACGCCTTCCCCATGTTCCCAGTCTCCCGCCAACCTAGGTCCTGGGCCTTTAATTGGACCCAGGACTCCCACCTAGCTGGCACCTCCCCTCCCCGCTGACTTCCACTGTCCAGGTGCCTATACCTCTCTTCTGGAACCCAAGTGAGCAGGACCCACATTCCATTAGAAACCCCTGTACCCTTCCTGCTGGTCTACAAAGTGGTGCAGGAGAGAGTGGAAGGTGCATTGAAGGCAGGGGCCCTGCAGAGTAGGGAAGGAGCACAGGGCTTGGTGGAGGTGGGTCCAAGAGAGAAGGGAAGGCGCATGGATAGTGGTGGTCTGGAGAGATAACTGGGCACAGAGTCCGCGGGGTCCCTGATCAAGGGAAATGATCATGGATGCTGGAGTACTGGGAGAGAGGTGAAGTTGCATGAATCACTATAGTCTGGTACCCAAGAGAGAGGGGAAGGCACTTGGTTTGAGGGGGTCAATCAGGTGAAGGATTGAGAGGGCAGATGGTGGGGTTCCATGAGAGGAGAAGAAGGAAGGGCCCAGTTCAGAGGGTGTCCAGGAGAAAGAGGAAAGGGACCAGAATACCAGAGTCAGGGATAGATGGGGAAGGATTACATGACCAGGTTGGCCACCCAACAGGGCTCCAGCTCTCCCCTCTGGACCTCAGCTGACTTCATATCTTCCCTCTCACTCACAGGGATACCAGCTCATCACAGGTTCCCCCTCTTTGCCCCCAAATCCCCTGGCTCTTCCTCAGTCCAGAGTCTTTCCCCTCTCTGTGGGCTTCAGGCCAACCTATTCCCTTGCTCCTTCCCCTTCGTTCCTTGACACCTATCACCTTCTACACACCTTCTTCTCTATTCTATACCTCTTTGGATCCTGCACCTTCCTCTCTCAGAACAACGCCTACCAAGGTTCTGGTGCCTACACCTGTCACAGATCCCCCCCCCCTACATAGCCAACATAGTGCCTCTTTCCATCTCTCCCAGGAAAGGAAGAAGTATAGCCTTCCTTCTCTCCTGGGCCACCTACTGTGCCATCCCCTCTCTCCTGACCCCACTCCACCCCCAAGTCAGCAATGTCCCATCTCACCATATCCCAACCATCCACCAGGTTCCCCTCTCTCAGTACATCAGCAATCCCAGGGCCTTCCCCTCTCTGAACAGTGGAAGTCAGGGAGGAGAGGAGGCAAAGACAGAAGGTGCCAGGTTAGTGTGAGTCCTGAAATAAAGGGAATGCCCACAACCCAGGTTGGCAGGAGACTGGAAGAGGGGAAGGCATGGGGTCATTGTGGAAGGGAAGGCACCTGTCCATCAGGTTCCAGGAGAGAGGGGAGGCACGCAGTTGGCTAGGGTCCTTATGAGAGGGCAAGGCCCCCATCAGGAGGGTCCACGAGAGATTGGAAGGTGCACAGTCTGCCAGGGTCAAGAAGAGAGGGCAGGCATGGCATGCAGTTGGCAGCTGTCAGTGAGCAGTCACAGTCAAGGAAAAGATGAAAGGTGGCAAATACTGTGCACCCTCAGTTGTCTCCAGGACCCCCGCTGATGGGGGCCTTGCCCTCTGTTAAGCACCCTCGCCAACTGCGTGCCTCCCCTCTCTCCTGGACCCTAGAGGACAGGTGCCTTCCCCTCCACAAGGACCCCCATGCCTTCCCCTCTCTCCCAGTCTCCTGCCAACCTGGATCCTGGGCATTTCTTTGGCTCCAGGAATCCCGACATGCTGCCACCTTGTGCCTTCCCCTTGCCCATGACTTGCATGTCCTGGTGCCTTCCCCTCTGTTCTGCACCTCAGGGGAGCAGGACCCACATTCCATTTAAAACCCAGTACCTCTCTGCTGGTGTACAAAGTTGTCTAGAAGAGAGTGGAAGATGCATTGAAGGCAGGGTCCCTGCAGAGTAGGGAAGGAGCACATACCCTGGTTGGGGTGGGTCCCAAAATCAAGGGAAGGTACAAGGACAGTGTTGGTCAGGATAGAGAACTGGGCACACAGTCAGCAGGGGTCCCTGATAGAGTGGAATCCTCATGGACACTGGAAAACTGGGAGAGAGGTGAAGTGGCATGAGACCCTATAGTCTGGTGCCCAAGAGAGAGGTGAAGGCACGTGGTTTTAGGGGGTTGATCAGAGATGAAGGATTGAGAGACCACTTGCTGGGCTTCCATGAGAGGGGAAGAAGCAAGGGATCCGTTCAGTGGGTGTCCAGGAGAAAGAGGAAAGTGAGCAGAATACCAGATTCAGGGATATAGGAGAAGGCTTGCATAACCTACCTGTCCACTCATCAGGACCCTGGCTCTCCCTTTTGACCCCAGCTGACATTGTGGCTTCCCTCTCACTCATGTGGACAGCTGTTTATCACTGCCTTCCCCTCTCTCTGGCCCCATGTGCCCTGGCTCTCCGTCAGTCCAGAGTCTCCCCCTGTCTGTGGTTCTCAGGCCCACCTAGTCCCTTGCTCCCTCCTATAGCTCCCTGATACCTGTCACCTTCTGCACACCTTCCTCTCCATTCTATGCCTCTTTGGATCCTGCACCTTCCCCTCTCATAACACAACCTACCAAGGGCCTGGCACCTTCCCCACTCTCAGATCCTCGTGCTCCTTCCACAGCCAACATACTGCCTCCTTCCATCACTCCCAGAAAAAGAAGATATATAACCTTCCCTCTCTCCTAACCCCACTCCAACCCACAATCAGGGCTTTCCAGTCTCTCCCTATCCCAGCTTTCCTTCAGCTTTCCCCAAGTCTGTACATCAGCAATCCCAGGGCCTTCCCCTCTCTGGAAAGTCGGTGCCAGGGAGGATGGGGAATGAAGAAGGTGCCAGTTAAGTGAGAGTCTTGGATATAAGGGACTACCCACGATCAATGTTAGTGGGAGACTGGGAGAGGGGAAGAAGTGGGGTTCCTTGTGGAGGGGAAAGCACCTGTCCACTGGGGTCCAGGAAGAGTGGGAGGCACGCAGTTGGCAAGGGTCCTTAAGAGAGGGCAAGTCCACCAGCAGCAGGAGTCCAGGAGAGATGCAAAGGTGCACAGTCTGCCAGGGTCAGGGAGAGAGGGCAGGCACTCAGAGGGTGGTGGGCAGTTACTGGGTTAGGCCTTGGATTGCTGATGAACTGAGAGAAGCAAAGACATGTAGAATGGGGTCTGGAGAGTGGGGAAGGCACACAGTAGGTGGTCCAGGAGAGAGGGAAGGCTATACTCCTTCCTTGGTCTGGGAAAGATGGAAGGAGGCACTAAGTTGGCTGAGGAAGGGGGCGGTCTGTGAGAGAGGAAGGCCCAGGGCCTTGGTAAGTTTTGTTCTGGGAAAGAGGTGAAGCTGCAGGAACCAGGGAGGCATAGACCAGAGGGGAAGATTTGTAGAAGGTGATAGGCATCTTGGAGCGAGGTGGAACATGGAAGAGACTAGACTGCCTGGAAGATCACAGAGAAGGAAAAAAGCAGGGCCTGTGAGGTCGTTGGGAGGGGGTGAAGGAATGGATGATGATGCAGGAGAGAGGAGAAGTCTGTGATGAGCGGAAATCCTGGTTAGTGAGAGGGGAATTCAATAAGTTGGCTGGTGTCAAGAAGAGAAGGCTTGAGGGTCCTGGCCAATGGCCAACAGGTCATGCAAACTGTCCCCTCTATCCCTGACTGGGATTCTGCTCCCTTTCGTCTTTCTCTTGGACTTTGACTGCTCACTGACAGCTGCCAACTGCGTGCCTGCCCTCTCTTCCTGACCCTGGCAAACTGAGAACCTTCCCATCTCTCGTGAACCCCATCTGACAAGGGCCTTACCCTCTCTTAAGGACCCTCGCCAAATGCATGGCTCTCCTCTCTCCTGGACCCCAGAGGACAGGTGCCTTCCCCTCAACGTGGACACCAGCGCCTTCGCCTCACTTCCAGGCTCCCACCAACCTGGGTCACCGGCCTTTACTTGTATACAGGCCTCCCACCAAGCTGGCACCTTCTGCTTTCCCCTCGCCCTTGACTTCCACTGTCCCGGTGCCTCTCCTCTCTTCTGGAACCCAGGCGAGCAGGACCCACATTCCATTAGAAAACCCTGTGTCTTTGCTGCTGGTCTACAAAGTGGTCCAGGAGAGAGTGGAAGGTGCATTGAAGGCAGGGGCCCTGGAGAGTAGGGAAGGAGCACAGGACTTGGTAGAGGTGGGTCCAAGAACAAAGGGAAGGCGCGTGGATAGTGGTGGTCTGGAGAGAGAACTGGGCACAGAGTCTGCGGGGTCCCTGACCCAAGGAAATGATCATGGATGCTAGAGTACTGGGAGAGAGGTGAAGTTGCATGAATCGCTATAGTCTGGTACCCAAGAGAGAGGGGAAGGCACTTGGTTTGAGGGGGTCAATCAGAGGTGAAGGATTGAGAGGGCAGATGGTGGGATTCCATGACAGGGGAAGAAGGAAGGCCCAGTTCAAAGGGTGTCCAGGAGAAAGAGGAAAGGGAACAGAATACCAGGATCAGGGATAGATGGGGAAGGATTACATGCCCAGGTTGGACACCCACCAGGGCCCCAGCTCTCCCCTCTGGACCTCAGCTGAGTTCATGCCTTACCTCTCACTCACAGGGATACCTGCTCTTCACAGATTCCCTTCTCTTTGCCCCCAAACCCCCCGGCCGTCCCTCAGTCCAGAGTCTTTCCCCTCTCTGTGGGCCTCAAGCCAAGCTATTCCCTTGCTCCTTCCCCTTCGCTCCCTGACATCTATCATCTTCTGCACACCTTCCTCTCTATTCTATACCTCTTTGGATCCTACACCTTCCCTTCTCAGAACACCACCTACCAAAACTCTGGTGGCTACACCTGTCACAGATTTTCCCCCTTCCACAGCCAACATAGTAGTGCCTCTTTCCATCTCTACCATAAAAGGAAGATATATAGCCTTCCCTCTCTCCTGGACCACCTCCTGTGCGCCTTCCCTCTCTCCAGACCCCATTCCACCCCCACAGTCAGCACTTTCCCATCTCTCCATATCCCAACCATCCACCAGCTTCCCTCTCTCAGTAAATCAGCAATCCCAGGGCCTTCCCCTCTCTGAACAGTGGAAGACAGGGGGGAGAAGAGGCGAAGACAGAAGGTGCCAGGTTAGTGAGAGTCCTGGAATAAAGGGAATGCCCACAACCCAGGTTGCCAGGAGACTGGAAGAGAGGGGAAGGCACCTATCCATCAGGTTCCAGGAGAGAGGCGAGGCACGGTCCCTATGAGAGGGCAAGGCCCCCATCAGGAGGGTCCACGAGAGATTGGAAGGTGCACAGTCTGCCAGGGTCAGGAAGAGAGGGCAGGCATGCAGTTGGCAGCTGTCAGCACTCACAGTCAAGGAAAAGATGAAAGGGGGCAACTACTGTGCACCCTCAACTCTCTCTGGGACCCCCACTAATGGGGGCCTTGCCCTCTGTTAAGGACCCTCTCCAACTGCGTGCCTCCCCTCTCTCCTGGACCCTAGAGGACAGGTGCCTTACCCTCCACAAGGACCCCCATGCCTTCCCCTCTCTCCCAGTCTCCTGCCAACCTGGATCCTGGGCCTTTCTTTGGCTCCAGGACTCCCGCCAAGCTGCCACCTTGTGCCTTCCCCTTGCCCCTGACTTGCTCTGTCCTGGAACCTTCCCCTCTGTTCTGGACCTCAGGGGAGCAGGACCCACATTCCATTAGAAAACCCAGTACCTTACTGCTGGTGGACAAAGTTGTCTAGGAGAGAGTGGAAGACGTGTTGAAGGCAGGGGTCCTGGAGAGTAAGGAAGGAGCACAGGCCCTGGTTGGGGTGGGTCCAAGAAACAAGGGAAGGCACAAGAACAGTGGTGGTCAAGAGAGAGAACTGGGCATAGAGTCATCAGGGTTCTCTGATAGGAATCCTCATGGATGCTGGAGTACTGGGAGAGAGGTGAAGTGGCATGAGACTCTGTAGTTTGGTGCCCAAGAGAGAGGTGAAGGCACATGGTTTTAGGGTGTTGATCAGAGGGGAAGGATTGAGAGACCAGTTGGTAGGCTTCCATGAGAGGGAAAGAAGCAAGGGACCAGTTGAGGGCGTCCAGGAAAAAAGGAAAGGGAACAGAATACCAGGGTCGGAGATAGAGGGGAAGGCTTGCATGACCTCCTTGTCCACTCATCAGGGCCCTGGCTCTCCCTCTGGAGCCCAGCGGACTTCATGGTATCCCTCTCACTCATATGGACACCTGTTCATCACTGCCTTCCCTCTCTCTTTGGCCTGAAATGCCCTAACTCTCCCTCAGTCCAGAGTCTTTCCTCTCTCTGTGGGTCTCAGGTCCAACTGGTCCCTTGAACCTTCACCTTCGCTCTCAGACACCTATTACCTTCTGCACATCTTCCTCTCTATCCTATGCCTCTTTGGATCCTGCACCTTCCCCTCTCAGAACACCACCAACCAAGGGTCTGGCGCCTTCCCCACTCTCAGACAATCCTGCACCTTCCACAGCCAACATAGTTCCTCCTTCCATCTCTCCCAGAAAAAGCTGATGTATAACCTTCCCTCTCTCCTAGACCACCCGCTGTGTGCTTTGCCCTCTCTCCAGACCCCCCTCCAACCCACAATCAGGGCTTTCCAGTCTCTCCCTATCCCAGCCTTTCTTCAGCTTTTCCCTATGTCTGTACAACAGCAATCCCAGGGCCTTCCCCTCTCTGGACAGTGGATGCCAGGGAGGAAGGGGAACGGAGAAGGTGCCAGTTAAGTGGGAGTCTTGGATAAAAGGAACTGCCCATGACTCAGGTTAGCGGGAGACTGGGAGAGAGGGCAAGGTGCGGGGTTCCTTGTGGAGGGGAAGGCACCTGTCCACTGGGGTCCAGGAAGAGTGGGAGGCACGCAGTTGGCAAGGGTCCTTAAGAGAGGGCAAGTCCACCAGCAGCGGGAGTCCAGGAGAGATGCAAAAGTGCACAGTCTGCCAGGGTCAGGGAGAGAGGGCAGGCACTCAGTAGGTGGTGGGCAGTGACTGGGTTAGGCCCTGGATTGCTGATGTATGAGCGAAGCAAAGATATGTGGAATGGGGTCTGGAGAGTGGGGAAGGCACACAGTAGGTGGTCCAGGACAGAGGGAAGGCTATACTTCTTCCTTGGTCTGGGAGAGATGGAAAGAGGCACTAAGTTGCCTGAGGAAGGGGGCGGTCTGTGAGAGAGCAAGGCCCAGGGCCTTGTTAGATTGTGTTCTGGGAAAGAGTTGAAGGTGCAGGAACCAGGGAGGCACAGACCAGAGGGGAAGGTTTGCAGAAGGTGATAGGCATCTTGGAGCGAGGTGGAACATGGAAGAGACTAGATTTCTGGAGGATCACAGAGAGGGAAAAAGTGGGGACTGTGGGATGTTGGGGAGGGGGTGAGGGAATGGATGTTGCAGGAGAGGGGAAGTCTGTGATGAGCGGGAATCCTGGTTAGTGAGAGGGGAAGCCAACAAGTTGGCTGGAGTCAATAAGAGAAGGCAAGAGGGCCCTGGCCAATGGCCAACCAGGTCATTCAAACAATCCCCTCTATCCCTGACTGGTATTCTGCTCCCTTTCGTCTTTCTCCTGGACCTTGACTGCACACTGATAGCTGCCAACTGCGTACCTGCCCTCTCTTCCTGACCCTGGCAGACTGAGCACCTTTCCATCTCTCATTAACCCCAACTTCATTGGCCTTACCCTCTCTTAAGGACCCTCGCCAACTGCATGCCTCCCCTCTCTCCTGGACCCTAGAGGACAGGTAGCTTCCCATCTACATGGACACCAGTGCTTTCCCCTCACTTCCAGTCTCCCAACCTGGGTCATGGGCCTTTACTTGGATACAGGCCTCCCACCAAGCTGGCACCTTCTGTCTTCCCCTCTCCCCTAACTTCCACGGCCCAGGTGCCTCTCCTCTCTTCTGGAACCCAGGAGAGCAGAACCCACATTCCATTAGAAAACCTGTGTCTTTGCTGCTGGTCTACAAAGTAGTCCAGGAGAGAGTGGAAGATGCATTGAAGGCAGGAGCCCTGCAGAGTAGGGAAGGAGCACAGGGCTTGGTAGAGGTGGGTCCAAGATCGAAGGGAAGGCGCATGGATAGTGGTGGTCTGGAGAGATAACTGGGCACAGAATCAGCAGTGTCCCTGATCGACGGAAATGATCATGGACACTGGAGTACCGGGAGAGAGGTGAAGTTGCATGAGACACTGTACTCTGGTGCCCAAGGGAGAGGGGAAGGCACTTGGTTTGAGGGGGTCAATCAGAGGTAAAGGATTGAGAGGCCAGATGGTGGGGTTCCATGAGAGGGAAAGAAGGAAGGGCCTAGTTCAGAGGGTGTCCAGGAGAAAGAGGAAAGGGAACAGAATACCAGGATCAGGGATAGATGGGGAAAGATTACATGCCCAGGTTGGACACCCACCAGGGCCCCAGTTCTCCCTTCTGGACCTCAGCTGACTTCATGTCCTCCCTTTCACTCACAGGGATACCTGCTCATCACAGATTCCCCTCTCTCTGCCCCAAATCCCCTGGCCCTCCCTCAGTCCAGAGTCTTTCCCCTCTTTGTGGGCCTTAGGCCAACCTATTCCCTTGCTCCTTCCCCTTCACTCCCTGACATCTATCATCGTCTGCACACCTTCCTCTCTATTCTATACCTCTTTGGATCCTGTACCTTCCCTTCTCAGAACAACACCTACCAAAGCTCTGGTGCCTTCCCCTGTCACAGATTTCCCTCCCTTCCACAGCCAACATAGTGCCTCTTTCCATCTCTACCATAAAAGGAAGATATATAGCCTTCCCTCACTCCTTCACCACCTCCTGTGTGCCTTCCCTCTCTCCAGACCCCATCCCACCCCCACAGTCAGCACTTTCCCATCTCTCCATATCTGAGCCATCCACCTGCTTCCCCTCTCTCAGTACATCAACAATCCCAGGGCCTTCCCCTCTCTGAACAGTGGAAGTCAGGGAGGAGAGGAGGCAAAGACAGAAGGTGACAGGTAGTGGGAGTCCTGGAATAAAGGGAATGCCCACAACCCAGGTTGCCAGGAGACTGGAAGAGAGGGGAAGGCACGGGGTCCGTGTGGAGGGGAAGGCACCTGTCCATCAGGTTCCAGGAGAGAGGGGAGGCACGGTCCCTATGAGAGGGCAAGGCCCCCATCAGGAGGGTCCACGAGAGATTGGAAGGTTCACAGTCTGCCAGGGTCAGGAAGAGAGGGCAGGCATGCAGTTGGCAGCTGTCAGTGACCAGTCACAGTCAAGGAAGAGATGAAAGGGGGCGATTACTGTGCACCCTCAGCTCTCTCCATGACCCCCACTGATGGGGGCCTTGCCCTCTGTTAAGCACCCTCGCCAACTGCGTGCCTCCCCTCTCTCCTGGACCCTAGAGGACAGGTGCCTTCCCCTCCACAAGGACCCCCATGCCTTCCCCTCTCTCCTAGTCTCCTGCCAACCTGGATCCTGGGCCTTTCTTTGGCTCCAGGACTTCCACAAAGCTGCCACCTTGTGCCTTCCCCTGGACCCTGACTTCCATTGTCCAGGCGCCTTCCCCTCTCTTTTGGACCTCAGGGGAGCAGGACCCACATTCCATTAGAAAACCCAGTACCTTACTGCTGGTGTACAAAGTTGTCTAGGAGAGAGTGGAGGACGCGTGAAAGCAGGGGTCCTGGAGAGTAAGGAAGGAGCACAGGTGCTGGTTGTGGAGGGTCCAAGAAACAAGGGAAGGCACAAGGACAGTGGTGGTCAGGAGAGAGAACTGGGCGTAGAATCAGTGGGGGTCCATGATAGAGTGGAATGCGCATGGACCCTGGAGTACTGGGAGAGAGGTGAAGTGGCATGAGACCCTGTAGTCTGGTGCCCAAGGGAGAGGGAAAGGCCCATGGTTTGAGGGGTTCTATCAGAGGTGAAAGACTGAGAGACCAGTTGGTGGGCTTCCATGAGAGGGTAAAAAGCAAGGGACCAGATCAGAGGATGTCCAGGAAGTTGAGCAGAATACTAAGTTCGGGGAAAAGCCTAAGGCTTGCATGACCTGGTGAGTCACTCACCAGGGACCCCACTTTACCCTCTGAATCCAAGCCAACTTCATGTCGTACCCTCTCACTACCTGGGATACCTGCTCATCACAGCCTTCCTGTCTCTCTGCACCCACATCCACCCTGTGCCCTCCCACAGTCCAGCGCTCTTTAACCTCTCTGTGGGCCTCAGGCCAATCTAGTCCCTTGCTCCTTCCCCTTCCCTCCTAGACCCTATCACATTCTGCACACCTTCCCCTCTGTCCTATGCCTCTTTACATCCTACACTTCCCCTCACAGAACACCACCTACCAAGGGCCTGGTGCCTACCCCACTGACAGAACCCCCTTCCAAAACCAACTTAGCACCTCCTTCCTTGTCTCCCAGAAAAGACAGATCTATAGCTTTCCCTCTCTCCTAGACTACCTACTGTATGCCTTCCCCTCTCTGCAGACCCCACTCCACCCCCACAATCAGTGCCTTCCCCCTCTCCCTATCCTATCCTCCACCACCTTCCCCTCTCTCAGCACATCAGCAGTCCCCATGCCTTCCCCTCTCTGAACAGTGGAAGTCAGTGGGGGAGGGGAAGGCAGAAGGTGCCAGGGAAGTGGGAGTCCTGGAATAAAGGGAATGCCCAGGATGCAGGTTGGTGGGAGACTGGGAGAGAGGGGAAGCTATGGGGATCCTTTTGGAGGGGAAGGCACCTGTCCACTGGGGTCCAGGAAGGATGAGAGGCATGCAGTTGGTGAGGAACTTTAAGAGAGGGCAATCCCCCAGTAGCAGGGTTCCTGCAGAGATGGGAAGGTGCACAGTCTTCAGGGGTCAGGGAGAGAGGGCATGCACTCAGTAGGTGGTGGTAAGTGATGGGGGAAGGCCTGGATTGCTGATGTACTGAGAGATGGGAAGGCGTGTGAAGGCTGGGGCATGGAGGGGAAGGTACACAGTAGGTGGTCTAGAAGAGAGGGAAGGCTATAGATCTTCCTTGATCTTGATCTGGAAGAGGTGGAAGGAGGCACTAGGTTGGCTGGGGAAGGGGCAGGGATCAGTGAGAGGGAGAGGCCCAGGGCCTTAGTAGGTTGTGTTCTGGGAAAGAGGGGAAGGTGCAGGAATGAAGGAGGCCTAGAACAGAGGGGAAGATGGTCAGAGGGTGATGGTGGTCTGGGAGCGAGGTGGAAGGTGGAAGGGACTGGACTGGCTGCAGTATCACAGAAAGGGGAAAGAGCTGGAACTGCAAGGCAGGGTAGCTGGGGAGGGAATGGGGGATGCCGGAGAGAAGGGAAGACTGTGATGGGCAGGTATCCATGTTAGGAAGAGGGAAAGCCAGGATGTTGGCTGGGGTCCAGAAGAGAGAAGGCTTGAGGGCCCTGGCCAATGGCCAACCAGGTCATGCAAGCTTTTCCCTCTATCCCAGACCCTGGTATTCTGCTCCCTTTCATCTTTCTCCTGGACTTTGACTGTTCACTGACAGCTGCCAACTGTGTGCCTGCCCTCTCTTTCTGACCCTGGCAGACCGTGCACCTTTCCTTCTCCTGCGGACCTCTGCATATGGAGGCCTTGCCCTGTCTTAAGTTCCTGGCCAACTGGGTGCCTCCCCTCTCTCCTGGACCCTGGTGGACAAGTGCCTTTCCCTCCACAAAGACCCCCACCACCCGGTACCTTTCCGTCCCAGTCTCCCGCCAAACTGGGTCAAGGGCCTTTCCTTGGCTCCAGGACTCCCGCCAAGCTGGCACTTTGTGCCTACCCCTCTCTTCTGGAACCCAGATGAGCAGGACCCATATTTGTTAGAAAATCCCTTGCCCTTACTGCTGGTCTCCAAATTGGTCTAGGTGAGAGGAGGCACATTGAAAGCAGGGGTTCTGGAGGGTAGGGAAGGATCTGAGCCCTTGGTTGGGGTGGGTCCAAGAGAGAAGAAAATGCACAAGAGACAGATCTGGGCACACAGCCAGCAGGGGTCCCTGATAGAGAGGAATGCACATGGACACTGGAGTACTGGGAGAGAGGTGAAGTGGCATGAGACCCTGTAGTCTGGTGCCCAAGAGAGAGGGGAAGGCACCTGCTTTGAGGTGGTCAATCAGAGGTGAAGGATTGAAAGACCAGTTGGTAGGGTTCCATGAGAGGTGAAGAAATAAGAGACCAGATCAGAGGGAGTCCAGGAGAAAGAGGAAAGGGAGCAGAATACCAGGGTCAGGGAGAGAGGGGAAGGCTTGGATGACCTCCTTGTCCACTCATCAGGGTCCTGGCTCTCCCTTCTGGACCACAGCTGACTTCATGGCTTCTCTCTCACTCACAGGGATTCCTGCTCATCACAACCTTCCCCTCTCTCTGCCCCCAAATCCCCTGGCCCTGCCACACTCCAGTGCTCTTTCCCCTTTCTGTGGGCTTCAGGCCTACCTATTCCCTTGGTCCTTCCCCCTGGCTCCCAGACACCTATCACCTTCTGCACACCTTCCTCTCAATCTGTGCCTTTTTGGATCCTGCACCTTCCCCTCTCAGAACACCACCTACCAAGGGCCTTGCGCCTTCCTCATTCACAGATTTTCCCCCTCCACTTCCACAGCCAACATAGAACCTCCTCACATCTCTCCCAGAATAGGAAAATCTACAGCCTTCCCTCTCTCCTGGACCACCCACTGTGTGCCTTCCCCTATCTGCAGAACCCACTCCACCCCCACAATCAGGGCTTCGCAGTCTCTCCCTATCCCAGCCTTCCAACAGCTTTCTCATGTGTCTGTACATCAGCACTCCCAGACCTTCCCCTCCCTGAACAGTGGAAGCCAGGGAGGAAGGGAAATGCAGAAGGTTCCAGAGTACAGAGGGAACTCCTTGAAGACTCTTTCACCTGTGTATTGCCCTCAGGCTCCTTCCCCTTGCTCTCAGACCCCCATCACCTTCTGCACACCTTCCCCTCTGTTCTGGCCTCCTTGCTTCCTGTACCTTCCTCTCTCTCCCAGAACACTGCCTACCAAGGGCCTGGTGCCTTCCCCTCTGTACTCCTGGGAGTCCTTGAAGAAAGGGCATGCCCACAACCCAGGTTGGCAGGAGGATGGGAGAGAGGGGAAGGTGCAGGGGTACCTTTGGAGGGGAAGGCACCTATCCACTTGGGTAAAGGAAGAGTGAGAGGCACACAGTTGGCAAGGGTCTTTAAGAGAGGGTAAGGCCCCCAGAAGCAGGGGTCCAGGAGAGATGGGAAGGTGCACAGTCTGCCAGGGTCAAGGACAGGCACTCAGTAGGTGGTGGATAGTGACTGTGGAAGACCCTGCCTGGATTGCTGATGTACTGAGAGAACCAAAGGCATGTGGAAGGCTGTGGTATGGAAAATTGGGAAGATGAGGTTTGTGGGGGTGGAATGGGGTCTGGAGAGTGGGGAAGGCACACAGTAGGTGGTCCAGGAGAGAGGAAAGGCTATAGTTCTTCCTTGGTGCGGAAGAGATGGAAGGAGGAACTAAGTTGGCTGGGGAAGGACGGCAGTCTTTGAGAGAGTAAGACCCAGGGCCTTGGCAAGTGGTGTTCTGGGAGAGAGGGAAGGTGCAGGAACCAAGGAGGCCTAGAACAGAGGGGAAGGTGTGCAGAAGGTGATAGGGTATGGAAGCGAGGTGGAAGGTGGAAGGGACTAGATTGGCTGGTGTATCACAGAAAGGGGAGGGAGCAGGGATTGGGATGCAAGAGGAGGAATGGGGGTTGCAGGAGAGAGGGGAAGACTGTGATGGGCAGGTATCCTGGTTAGTGAGAGGTGAAGCCAGGAAGTAGACTGGGGTCCAGAGGAGAAGGCCTGAGGGCCCTGGACAATGGCCAGCCCGGTCATTCAAGCTTTCCCCTCTATCCCTGACCCTGGTATTCTGCTCCCTTTCGTCTTTCTCCTGGACTCTGCTCACTAACCACTGCCGTCTGTGTGCCAGCCCTCTCTTCCTGACCCAGCACACTGTGCACCTTCCCCTCTCTGAGGAACCCTGCTCCTGCTACCAGAGGCCTTGCCCTCTCTTAAGGACCAGTACCAACTGCGTGCCTCCCCTCTCTTGTGGACCCTAGAGGACAGGTGCCTTCCCCTCCACAAGGACCTCCTCGCCTTCCCCTCTCTCCCAGTCTCCCTCCAGCCTGGGTCATGGGCTTTTCCTTGGCTCCAGGATGCCCGCCAAGCTGGCACCTTGTGCCTTCCCCTGTTGTCCCTGACTTACACTGTCCAGGCGCCTGCCCCTATCTTCTGGAACCCAGGCGAGCAGGACCCACAGAAAACCCTGTGCCCTTACTGCTGGTCTACAAATGGTCCAGGAGAGAGGGGAAGGTGCATTGAAAGTAGGGGTCCTGGAGAGTAGGGAAGGAGCATGGTCCTTGGTTGCAGTGGGTCCGGGAGAAGACAGAAGGCACATGGACAGTAGTGGTGGGGAGAGAGAACTGGACACAGAGTCAGCTGTGGTCCCTGATAGAGGGGAATGTGCATGGACGCTGGAGTGCTGGGGGAGAGGTGAAGTGGCATGAGACCCTGTACTCTGGGGCCCAAGAGAGAGGGGAAGGCAGTGATTTGAAGGGTTCAATCAGAGGTGAAGGATTGAGAGACCAGTTGGTGGGATTCCATGAGAGGGAAAGCAGCTAGGGCCCAGTTCAGAGAGTAGGAAGAGTAAAGGGAACAGAATGCCAGGGTCAGGGATAGAGGGGAAGGCTTGCATGACATGGTTGGCCACTTGCCAGGGCCCTTGTAACTTCCTCTGTGGACCCCAGCTGGTTATGTCACCTCATCTGTCTCTAACCTGAGTACCTGCCCATCACATCCTTCCCCTCTCTCTTGGGAACACCCTCACCTCCCGCAGCCAGGCAGTCAGCACTCTTTCCCCTGTGTGTTGCCCTCAGGCTCCTTCCCCTTGCTCTCAGACCCCCATCACCTTCTGCACCCCTTCCCCTCTGTTCTCGGCCTCCTTGGTTCCTGTACCTTCCTCTCTCTCCCAGAACACTGCCTACCAAGGGCCTGGTGCCTTCCCCTCTCTCAGATCCCAGCCTCTTCCCCAGTCCACTTAGGTCTTCCTTGCCTCTCCCCCAGACCCAGGACAAACTAGCATCCTCCCTCTCTCCTGGACCCCCACTGTGTGCCTTCCCTCTCTCCAGACCCCATCCACCCCCACAATCAGCACCTTCCCCTCTCGGTGTATCCCACCCATTCCTGCCCTTCTCTCTCTGGACTCCAGCCATCTGCAAGCCTTCCCCCCTCTCAGTACCTGAGCCATCTGGGTGTCTTCCACTCTGTCGGGGAACCACTTGCCTTCTTCATGCCTTCCCCTCTCTCCTGGTCTCCACCCCCCCCCAGCCCCTTACCCTCTCTCCCAGAACACCCCCTACCTAGGCCCCTGTGCCTTTCCCCTCTCACAGCCCCCCCCCCAAGCCAACTGAGAGCCCCCTCCCCTCTCTCCCAGACCAAAGAAGAACTAGGGACTTCGCTCTCTCCTGGACCCCGACTGTGTGCCTTCCCCTCCCTCCAGACTTCAACCCACCCAGCCACCCCCCCCCAATCTGCCCACTTACCTCTCTCTGTGTTCCAGCCGCCAGCTTGGCTTCCACTCTGCCTGGGAACCATTCGCCTGCCTTCTGCATGCCTTCCCCTCCACCCTGGGCCTTCCTCCTCTCTTCCAGACCACCATAGCTACTTCCCCGCTCACATATACCCACCCCCACCCCCCATAGCCAGCTGCCCCCTTAGCTTCTCCCCAGACCCCAGCAGTCGGCCTGCTTCCCCTCTGCACATCCCTGCAGTCCCTGAGCCTCCCCCTGTCCCCAGAACCCCTCCCACTGAGCGCCCCCCCTCTCTCCTGGAACCCCTTGCCTTCCAGGTGCCTTCCCCTCTTCTAGACCTCAGCCATCCGAGCACCGCCCCCTCTCTCCATGACCGCCTCCCACCAGAGCCCTCAGGCCTTCCTCCCCACAGACCTAGGCTAAGGGCCTGCCTCCCGTCTCTTCTGGGACTGCAGCAGACCATGCGACTCCGCTCTCTCCCTGACCCACCGCTAATGTCAGCCCGCGCCTTGCCCTCTCTTACAGACCCCTGCCTACCAGGGCCGTGAGCCTTCCTCTCCCTCCCTGACCTCCCTGTCCTCCAGCATTTCCCTCTCTCCTGGCACCGCACCCCCACCCCACCCTGCGACCTGGACCTGCGTGCCTTCCCCTCTCTCCGGAACCCTGGTGACCAAGACACAGGTCTTTGTTGTAGGGGGTCTGGGGTGAGGGGTGAGGGAGGCGCTGGGAGAGAAAGGCCCAGGGATGGTGGAGTTTTGGGGAGAGGGGAAGGCATGCAAGGCCAGCAGGGGGTCCAAGGGAGCTGGCAAGGCACACACTCTGCGGGGGTCCCTGACAGAGGGGTATGCACTAGAGCCCCTTTGGACAGGGGTCCAGGATGGAGGTGGGGAGGGGAAGGCACGCAGTTGGCGGGGGTCTGTGAGAGAGGGAAGGGAAGGCATGAGGCTCCCGGGCCCACCTGGTCCCTCATGCATCCCCTCTCTCCCTGCTCCTATCCCACCTGGGCTAGTGCACCTTCCACTCTCTCCCTGAAACCCGCCTTCTGCCAGGCTTCCCCTCTCTGGACCCACACAGTCCTAGGCCTTCCCTTCTCTCCCTGACCTCCACCCCTGGACCCGCCCCGCCCCTGCGGACTGAGCCCAGGCGCCTTCCCCTCTCTCCTAGACTCTCACCCAGCGGAACCCACCCGTCTCCTCTCTCCTGGACCCCCGGCTACCAGGGCCCGCATTCTATTAGAAAACCTTGACATTCACTGCTGGTCGCTAGAGCTATCCTACCATTGCTTTTCATTACTCCCCAAAACTCATTTACGTTCCGATTGAACATAAATTCTACCATTGTTGGCAGTCACTCAGCCTCAGAGTGACAGCGCCTTATTCCTAAGTCACTGCTGGTCACCTCACACTACAATGCACTGTCAGGCTCCTTGGGGGGTGGGGGGTCCCATACCCTGTGCTACTTGCCCATGATGGCTCCTGCTGCCCTATTACACTGTCATTACAGCCACTGCCAGGGGTATCTGTGCTCTGCATGAGGACAGGTGCAGCATCCAGGGCAGAGGACATGTCAGTGCCCCATAAAGTCGGCCATCAGGGTTCAGTGTACGCGGGAATCAACCCTAGATGACGAGGGGCACTGTGGCCCCTCTGCAGTTC
The DNA here is from genome assembly GCF_020740685.1 of Jaculus jaculus. Taxonomy (NCBI): domain Eukaryota; kingdom Metazoa; phylum Chordata; class Mammalia; order Rodentia; family Dipodidae; genus Jaculus; species Jaculus jaculus. The sequence goes on along the minus strand of NC_059115.1, from coordinate 16,112,778 downwards.
AACTGTACGAGGCCAGTTAGCTGACAAGATGTCATCACACAGCACAGCTGTAGCTTCAGCAATGCCATAAGGCAGTCAGGTGCAAGTTCCAGACGTTAGAAGGACCAGAGGCTCCTCATCTTCACAGTCATTCAGGGTCTTCACCACCCTCATGACTTGATGTCAGCAGGTGCTGACCTGAAGGGTTTTGAAGACCCAGGGTCAGAGCACACTTTCCCATCAGACATGGTGCTTCTGAGGCTGCTCCTGGGCCTTGTGATGGCCATATGTCAGCTAGCGAGGTCCTAGTGCTTCTGATTGCTCCATACAGGTTCTCCTCCACACTCGATGTTATCTCCTGGTGCCCTGCCATGGCCTCCTGTCAGCAGGCTCATGCAACGTGGTCCAATTGTAGAGGGGCCACAGTGACCCTTATTTTCTCAGTCATGACTTCTGGAGCTGAAGCATTTGACCCTCCAGGTCTCCTTCAGGGCCAGAGGCCTAAGCTGTGCAAGGAACCAATGGCCATCAGCATGCAGACCACAGCGCTCCAGCATGGCATCACTGCACTTGCAGGATCCAGAAACTAGAGAGGTTAGAGACACTCACCCACTGCCCAGCTCTCTGAAGGTGAGGCCTGAAGGCTTCCAGGGAAACAAGGTCTGACCTCTTCTAATTCACTCATGGGGTCATTGTCCCAATGACGATCTGATGTCAACAGATAAGCTCCCAACGGTCCTCTTGCAGAAAGTCCTGAGTCTCTTGACATTCCCACTCAGGGCATTCCTGGGGCTCCCTCTGCCACATGTGATGGCCTGTTGTCAGCTATGAAGGACTGGTCCATGCTAGAGTCCATTCTAGATACCATAGTACACAGGATTCTGAGAGGTCCTGTTCATTCTGAGTGTCCCTCTTCACTAAGAGAGAATACAGGGCCCCTTGTAACCTGATGTCATCCTGCACCAGCCTGATGTGAGTAGACCTAAGATGCAGGGTCCAAACAAATGCCTGTATCCTTTGCCGATGAGTTCTGGGCTACAGTGACCTGTAATGGACATTGATGTGTGTCATCTGGCCCTGCGTGAGTCTCTGCAGCTGTGCCAAAAACGCCCCCCATAGTCGGGCCAGGTTCTCTCTTCTCATTCATAGGCCTCTTACTTCCCCTAGTCTGATGTGTGTGGAGGGTGGGGGACAGGCCTGAAGCGCTCCTAGGAAACAGGGCAGGAGATCCCCCTCTCCTTCAATACAAATGTAATGATCTGCTGTCAGCAGCAGAGTCCAAGGCAGTGGAACAGCAGAGGTTCAGGTCACCTGTTCTTTCAGTCATGACTTCTGGGGCTCACATCTTGAGCCCTCAATGTAACCATTAGAGGTGCAGCCTGCAAGGTGCTCATAACTCAGTGTCCTTCATAGTGCATGGGCTCCAATGGGGGCAAATGCCCACGTCATGCAGTATGGCCAGGATTCCCAGCTTACCACTCCCCATAGTGTTAAATTCCTTCCACATTCACTGCTTCTCATTCTTTGTCTTAGTCTACTGGGCCCTTTCCTGGAACACACTTCAAAATTCAATGCTGGCTAGCCCACATTCACTGCTCTTTCTTACTTCCCAGGGTCTACAGCACCTTCCTGTTACATTCACTACTGCTCACTTCTCAGCACTGGTTACAGCGCCCTCCTCCTACATGCATAGACATTACCCCACCAGTCTGCAAGTGCCCTCTTCCCATACTCACTGCCATCCACCCACCCCACAACCAAAGCGTTCGCCTTCAGCATTCACTACCACCAATCCACCCCCAAATCTACAATGGCCTCCTCTTCCATTTAATTCTAGGGACTTCATCTTTCTATTGTATTGCAATGTATTTTTCACACATTCTGCGTTTCATCACTCCTTACCTTTTAAAGAGCCTTCCTTACAATCCACTACTGCTCAACACATCCAACTCCCTACAGTGCTCACTCTTTCACCCCATGTTGTACCTTGCATTTCTCCTCAAAACCTACAGTTTTCACCTCCATGCATGATGTTCATTACCTCCTCAGTCTACAGCAATGCAATCTCCTAGGATATCTCTAATTTCACCATATATAGTTTGTGCATAACGCCTTCTTCCTACTTCCAGTGCTGGTTACACCACACCACAGGACAAAGCACACTCCTGTGCACAGTGGTTTCCATTAATCCAAACAGCTCGCCCCTCCTTCTGAATTCACTACCTTTCATTAATACCCACAGCATCAAGGCCCTCAAAATATGCTCAATGTTGCTCACCCCACCCTGAGGTCTAGAGCATTCTTCTGCTACCTTCTCCTCTAGTCACCCACCGCATCCCATAGTCATAGATCCTCCTCCTGCATTCACCGCTCATCACCCCACCCCACAGTCTAGAGAGTTCTTTTATTATGCCCCCCCCCCACGCCACAGAATGCTTCTTCTCCTTCACATCCAGTCACACAATCCTCACAGGCCTAAAGAGACCTAGACCTACATTTACTGCCAGTCAGCTAATCGGGCACTCCAGAGCACCCCCCCTCTAATACTGGTGCATTTTCATTACTCTCAGAACTGTCTTGGACAACCTTCAACATTCATGATGGTAACCCCACTGCAACATCGAGAGAGCCCTCCTCCAGTCACTGCTTGTCACTACTCCACACAGTCTGCAGGGTCATGCTCCTAAGTTCTCTTCCAGTCACCAAACTTCATAGTCTTCCGTATATCCCTTCCGTGCTCAGAGTTTTTCAAAATTCCACAACATTGACAGAGCCCTCTCCCAACATTCACTGCTGCTCACAGCACCCCACACAGGTTAGAGCATATGCCTTCCACATCCACTGCTTTTCATTTCTACGTAGCCACAAACCTACAGTTTTCACCACCCCCACTCACAAAGTCACTACTACCAAAATCTACGATCCTTGTTCCACATTCACTGCTGGTCACTCCTCTCAGTCGTCTACAGGGTCCACCTAACACACTCAACACTTTCCATTAACCACATTGGGAAGTAAAGAGCCTTGTGATGACACAGTCTGTTATCACACAATCCCACAAACAGTGCACCTTGCTCAAAAATTCATTTCAAGTCACTCCCCTCTACAGTCTGCTGATTTTCATTCCTCCTCAGAATGGACAGTGGACTTCTGGTGCCTACACTGCTAATCAAAGTAGACAGCACTTTCCTCTGATAGCCCTCAGGGCTTTCCTCCTACATTCCCTGCAGTTCAATCAACCCACAGTCTACAGCTGACTTCTCCCACACACTGGTTTTATTACTACCCTCAGTGGACAGAGCCCTCCTCACACACTCCATTGATTACTTCACACACACCACAGAATCTTCCTCCAACATTCACTGCTGTGCACTACACCCCCTAATTTTCAGCACCACACTCCTTCATTCACTCACTCCTGTGCTCCCAGCTTCACAGGATCCTGTAGCCTCCTCCTGAATTCAGTGCATCTCTGCGTCCCACAGTCTACAAAGCCCTCATCCTATATTAAGTCCTAGTAATCACACAATACAAAGGCTGGTGTCTTGCACTCACTCACTGCTTTTCATGTTTCCCACCATTCTAGTGGACAATTTTCTTACATGGCTGGGAACCTCATCTCACAGTCTAGAGGACCTCCCTTCCACACTGAGTCCCCACTACCTACAAGCCCTTCCACCCATACTCATTCAGGAACACTCCAACCCACACTCATAGCACCCTCCATACAAACCTGCTAATTGCTAATTGCAGCACCTCATAGTCTGGAATGACTTTTTCCCAAATCCACTGTATCCCTTTATGCCAGGAAGTCTACAGGACCCTACTCACACACTCACTGCTCTTCATTCCATCCCAGAGGGCCCAGCATCCTACAGCCACTTCCAGTCAGCTGAAGTTACAGTCTACTGTATCTTCCTCCAAAACTCGATGATTTTTTAATAGCACACAGTCTACAGGGCATTTCTTCCAAACTCATTGCTGGGTCCATCCATGCCTGGACAGATGGGGAAAGTTTCACGCCCCATTTGTGTGCAAGAGAAGATCTGAGATCCCCTTGGTAATGAGTGGAGTTTCTTAGGGCCCCTTGGACTGAAGAGAACCCGCTGCTGAGCCTCTGATGAGCAGTGGGACTTCTGCAGGTCTCTTGGACCAGAGGATACCGTCTGGGGCCTGATTTGCAAATGAGATTAAGCCTCAGTTTCCCTGAGATAGATGGCACACACTTGTGGCCCCCTAGGATAGAATGGAAAGGATTGACCCATTCTCGTTCAGATAAGGAAGAGCCAAATGACCCTTGGGCAGAACTGGATGGCTGGATCCATTCTTGTGTAGATACCTTAGGTCTGAGCCCCACTTGGTTAGAAAAAGGGGAGCTGAGGCCTCCTTCATAAGATGGGGTACATCTTAGACCCCGTTCTTCAACCTTTGAATTTCTGAAGTCCATTTCTTTAAAATTTGACAGTCTGAAGTACGTTTGGACAGAAGATAGGTTGAGGGCCTCATGGGCAGAGGTGGAAGGTCTGACATGGACTTTCTCAGAAGGGGATGATCTGAAGTCCCTTTTAGAAGAGGAAGACATTTTGTGATCTACATGGTCAAAGGTGGATGATGGGCATTCACTTTGTGCAGATGAGGAATGACGAAGCTTCTGTTGTTCAGGGGAGGATGACTGGAGTATCCGTTGCACTGAAGAAGAAAGTCCCAACCTTCCTTGCTCAGAGCATGTGGATTTGGGTCCCCGCCGAAGTGATGGAGAAAGTCCAATCTCCTCTTGGACAGATGAGAGCGATTGGGGCCTCCCTAGAACTGATGGAGAAGTTCCAGTATCCCTTTTATCAGAGGGAGAGGACTGGAGTTCCCCTGGTAATGTCAGAGAAGATCTGAGCTCTCCTCTGTTAGATGGGGGTGATGGACATGCATGTTGGGCAGAGGGGAGACTTTTAAGTGCACATTGGCCACAGGAAAGTCCAGGCACTGCCTCGTCAGCTCCCCACTCTTCATCTGAGTCTGGAAGGCCATATTTTGGAGGAACTCCACTGCAGGCTGGGCAACACTCTTTGCATTCCTTCAACAGGCTAGGGGTAGGTATCCTGAAGTCTGGCCTTCTATGTCCAGGTGGAAAGGGTCGAAACCCTGCATTTCTGATAACAGGTTTAAGGACAGCTGGCGAGGGTTCTCGGCTCTGCTCAGTACCCCTGTCCTCTGGAGCATCAAACCATACTATTTCATCAGTTTCATCGTCATCCTCAGAGCTTTGCTCTGTACTCAGATACTCTTGGGCGTCATACCATACAAGGCCAGAGAACTCATCTTCCCCATCCTGTTCGCTCTGCGTGGCCTTGTTGCAGACTTCTTTATCTGAAGTTAGTTCCAATTGCAGCTCGGTGTGTTCTTGGCTCTGCTCAGGCACGGGGCAGGGTTGTTTGTCACACTGTGCCAGTGCAGCACCCTCTTCTTTGCTCTCATCGGAGCTTGGCACACTCTTGGTGCACTCTTGCTTTGAAGTGGAAGGCAGGACATCCAGCTCAGGTTGTTTTTCCGGGCTCTGCTTGCTCATAAGGCTGAGGCGCTTCTCGTGCCAGCGCAGTGTATCACCCTCTTCTCCGCTATTACCTGAGCTCCTCTGCTTAGTCTTTTTGTACCTTTTCTGGGAACACGTTGGCATGGCATCCAGATTTCCATGCTCATATTTGCTCTGCTTGGACAGGCGGCAGAGCTGTATTTCATGAGGTGCCAGTATATCACCCTGTGCCTTTCTGTTGTCTGATCCCTGCTTAGTCTCCTTGCGCTGTTTTTTAGAAGATGGCATGAGATTCAGCTCTGTGCCCTTCTCTGGGCTCCGTTTGGGCCTGGAGCAGGGGCCTTGTTCACGTTGTGCCAGTGTATTGTTCTCTTCTTTGCTATCATGTGACCTCCCCAGCTTAGTCTTCTTGTTCTTTTTCTGAAAAGATCGTGTGATGTGCAGCTTTTTCCGTTCTTCTGGGCACTGCTTGCTTCTGCAGCGTGGGCGGGTTTCATGCTGTGCCAGTGATTTGCTCTCGTCTTCACTATCACCTGACCTCCTCTGATTCCTGTTTTTGTCCTTCTTCTTAGAAGACTGTGGCATTAAATCAAGCGGTCTGTCGTCCTCTTTGCTGTGCTGGGCTATGGAGTAGAGGTATTTTTCATTCTTTGTCAGTGCATTGCCTTCTTCGTTGCTACTTTCTGAGCTATGCTTAATCTTGTGGAACTCCTGGTTAGAACTGGATGGCATGACATCCAGACCTGTGTCATGATCTGGGCTCTTTGTGCTCATGGCTGAGGATTGTTTTTGAAGCCGTGCCAGTGTACTGGCCTCTTCTTCCTTATCATGTGTGCTGGGTTTGGTCTTGGTGCTCTCTAGGCTTGTGGCAGATGCATGTACATTGCTTTGTTCTTCCCTGTCACCTGTGCCTGACACGGCCATTTCCCTTTTTCCATCTTCATCTTCATGTTCATGTTTACGCCATGGGTGTCTCAGCTCTTCTAAGCTGAGGTCTTTGACATCTTCATAATTGAATAACTGACAATAAAACATGATTAATCTCTGCCTTTTTTCTTCAGCCTCTTCACTCTGCTCGATCTTGTTACCATCTTGGTTGTCAAACAACGCCTCTCTATAGAACTCTTTTTTGCTGTCCTCTGTGCTCTGCTCAGATTTTTTGCCATCCTGGTTGTCAAACCAGGCAAGTCCATAGTATTCTTCTTCACTGTCCTCTGTGCTCTGCTCAGATTTTTTACAATCCTGGTTATCAAACCAGGCAAGTCCATAGTACTGTTCTTCGCTGTCCTCTGTGCTCTGCTCAGAGTTTTTGCCATCCTGGTTGTCAAACCAGGCAAGTCCATAGTACTCTTCTTCACTGTCCTCTGTGCTCTGCTCAGACTTTTTACAATCCTGGTTATCAAACCAGGCAAGTCCATAGTACTCTTCTTCACTGTCCTCTGTGCTCTGCTCAGACTTCTTGCCCTGATGGTTCTCAAAGCAAACCAGTCCATACAGCTCATCTTCACTCTCCTCTGGGCTCTCTTCAGTCTTTTTGTAGCCTTCAGGGTCAACAGATTCCAGTCCACAGAATTCTTCATCTTGACATGGCTTCTTCCACACATTCTCATTTTTGACAGGATGTGGAGTCTCCTTAGAGCTAAGATGTGGACTGTCCCTGGTCTTGGGCTTTTTAGTATCTTTAGGCCTGAAATCTTGAGACTGCTTGGTCTTGTCATCTGGAGTCTTTTTGCTCCTAGAATCTTTAGTGGCTTTGGTATTGCAATTTGGAGTCTCATTGGTTCTGGAATGTGGAGTCCCCATCTTATTGGTCCCTCGGCCCCGAGTCTTCTTGGTTTTGACATCTGGATTCACATTGGTCTGGGAACCTACAGTCTCCATGGTCTTTGGTTGTGGAGTTTCTTTGTTCCTTGTATCTTGATTCTTATTTTTCCTGGGTTCTGGTTTCTCCTTATTTCTGGTTACAGGAATCGTCTTAGACCTGGGAACTGGAGTTTCCTTGTTTGTGGTGTCTGGAGTCCTAATCTTATGGCTTTTGGGACCTGCATCCTTTTTGCTCTTAGGATCCACACTCTCTTTGGTTGGAGGATCTGGAGTCATCTTGCTGTGACATTCCGGAGTCCTCTTGATCCTGGAATCTGGAGTCCCAATTTTCTTCCTCATGTGACATGTTGTCACTTTGGTCCTGGCATCCAGAGTTCCAATTTTATGGCTCTTGGAATCTGGACTACTCTCAGTACTGGTTTCTGAAGTTTTCTTGGTAATGGAACCTGGAGTCCCCGTTTTCTTAGTTTTAGGATCTGGGTTGTCTTTGGTACTGGTAGCTGGAGTATCCCTTATCTCGGACTTGGGATCTGGAATTTGCTTTGTCCTGGAATCTGGAGTCTTCCTGGTGCTTAGATCCGGATTCGTTTTGATCCCGGTACGTGGAGTCTCCCTTATCTTGCAATCTGTACTCTTCTTGGTCCTCGAAACTAGAGTGTCCTTTGTAATGGGACCTGGAGTCTCCTTGGTTTTGGGATCTGGTGTCCCTTTGGTCCTTGTCTCTGCAATCTTCTTGGTGGTGGGAAGACCTGGCATGTTCTTGATGCTCACATCTGGAATCTCCATTGCCCTTGCATCTGGATTCTCCTTAGTCTTGGAATCTGGAGTTTCCTTCTCCATAAAATTTGGGGACTTCTTGGACTTGGGATTGGAAATGGCCTTGTTGTTGAGATCTGGATTCCCTGTAATCCTGGCATCAAGAGTCTTCTTAGCCATGGCAACTGGAGCTTCTGGGCCCTGGGATTTTGAGACTCCATGGTATTGGGAAGTGGGCCTGTGCACTGGCACCTGGTGTTTTCTTGTTACTCTCAGAGTTTTCCTTGGTGTTTGAAACTGAGCACTGAGATCTGTGGTCTTTTTATAGCTGGGACCTGGAGTCTCCTTCTTTCTTGAACCTGGGATCTTCCTTTTTCTGTGTTCTAAAGTCTCCTGGATCTTGGGAATGAGAGTTTCTTCAGGCCTGAGATTTGAAAGCTTCTTTGCCTTGGATACAGGTACTTCCATGTCCTTGGTCTTGGGATCTACAGCTTTTTCAGTGTGAGGAACAGTACTTCCTATGCACTTCGGATGTGGAACCTTCCTATTGCTAAGAAATAACTTCTACGAGCACTGAGAATCCTGTTCCCGTTTGGACACTGCAGTCAGGAGTGTCCTGGTCAATGGTGTTTGAATTCTTCTTGGCACTGGGAACTCGTGCTCCCCTGTGCACTGTACTGGAGCTCTTTTGTTCTGATAACTGGCTCTACTTGGTTCTAGAAATTGGATCTCCTGGGCATTGGGATCTAGAGCCTCCTTGGTGCTTGAGATGGTATCACCTGGGCAATGGAATCTGAAGTCTCCTTGGAGGTGGGTAGTGGAATTTTTGACAGTTTGAACTTCGCTCCTTGGAGTGGGCAATTGGATCTGCACTGGGAACTGGAATGATTGAAACTGTGGTCTGGAATCTCCTTGATGCTAATAGCTGGATGTCTTGGGCACGGGGAACTGAAGTCTACTTTGTGCTGAGTGGATCTGATAGGGTTGGAAACTGTAGCCTTCTTGATTCTGGGAGTGGACTGGATCTCCTAGTCACTGGGAATTAGAATCAACTTTTACACAGAATTAAATAACCTCCCCAATGTGACTTGTAGTCTCCTTGGCACTGATAACTAGAATGTCTGGGCACTAAGAAAAGAAGGCACCTTGGTGTTGGTAACTGGATCTCCTGGGAACTGGGAACATGAGTCACCTGTGTTCTGGGTACTATATTACCTGGGCACTTTGACTTGGTGTCTCCCTAGCACAGATTACTGGAACGCATGAAGCCTGGGAACTGGAGTCACCTTGGTTTTGGAAATTGGATCACTTGGGCACTGAGAACTACTGTAGTCACCTTAGTGCTGAGAACTAGATATCCTAGCCACTGTGTTCTGTAGTCACCTTGGCACTAACAGTGGAATGCCAGGACCCTAGGAACTGGAGTCAAATTGGTCCTGGGAAGTGAATATCCTGGGTCCTGGAATGGGAGTCACCTTAGCACTGACAACTGGCTTGCTTGGACACAGGAAACTACCGAGTCTCCTTGGTGCTCCAAACTAGATATCCTGGGACTGGGAACTGGACCACCTGGACACTGTGACCTGGAGTTTTCTGGCACTGATAACTGGAATGCCTATGCCCTAGGAAGTGGAGTTACCTTAGTACTCGGAACTGGATTAGTTGGCGACTGAGGGTGTTAGAGTCTCCTTGGTGTTCAGAAATGGACCACCTGGACACTGTGAGCCAGGATCTCCTTGGAGCTGGGAACTGGATCACCTGGGAACTGTGATCTGCCGTCAACTCGGTGGTGGGAACTGGATTACCTGGGTCCTGGGAACAAGAGTCATCATAGCACTGAGAACTGAATTGTCTGGGCTCTGTGACCTAGAGTCACCTTGGAGCTGGAAATTGAATTACTTGGGCCTTGTGAAATGGAGTCAACTTGGCACTCATGACTGGAATGCCTGCACCTATGAACTTGAGTCACCTGTGTGCTCTGTACTGGATCACCTATGCCCTGGGAACTGGAGTTACTTTACCACTGAGCTTTACTGCCCAGGAGCTAGGAACTACCAGAATCACCTTGTTGCTCAGAATGGGACACATAGGCACTGTGAACACTGCCATGTCCTTGGTGTTCAGAAGTAGAACTTCTGGGCACTGTGACCTCGCTTCATCTTAGTGCTGGGAACTGTGTCCCCTGGACACTGTGACCTGGAGTCAGCTAGGCACTAATAACTGGAATGCTTGGGAGCTGTGACCTGGAAGTCACCTTATCACTGAGAGTTGGATTGCTTGGGCACTGGGAATACTGGAGTCTCCTTGGTGGTCAGAACTGGAACACCTGGGCACTGGCAACTACAGTACCCTTGGCACTGGAAGCTGATCACTTGGAACTCTGCCCTGGAAACACCTGCATGCTGTGAAGTGGATCACTTGGACCCTAGGATCTGGTCACTTTAGCATTGAGACCTGGATTGCCTTGGCTCTGGGATCCATAAACAGCTCCTTGATGCTTAGAATGGGACTACAGGTGTACTGTGAGTGGCGTCAACTTGGCCCTGATCACTGGAATGTCTGGGAACTGTGACCTGGAGTCACCTTAGCACTGATAATTAGAATGCCTCAGCACTGGGAACTAGAGTCACATTGGTGCTGGGAAGTGGATCACCTGGACCCTGGGATAGGAGTCACCTTAGCACTGAGAACTGGATTGCCTTGTCAATGGGAATACCAGAGTCTCCTTGGTGCTCAGAACTGATCTAACTGGGCATTAGAAACTGGATTCTTCTTGGTGCTTGGCACTGGAAAACCTGGTTCTAAGGAGCAGCAGTCACTTTAGCATTGAGAACATTATAATAGCATTTAGCATGAGAACTGGATTGACTGGGCACTGAGATCTATAGGAGTCTACTAGATGCTCAGAAATAGACCACAAGACACTGTGACGTGTAGTCAGTTGGCCCTGATAACTGGGCTTTGTGTCCTGCAGCCAACTTGGTACTGGTTACCTTAATGCCTGGGAACTGTGACCTGGAGTCACCATGGTGCTAGGAACTGGATCACTTGGGCCCTGGGAACAGGAGTCACCTAAGCCCTGAGAACTGGATTGCCTTGGCTCTGGGAACCAGAGTCTCCTTGGTACTCAGAACTAGACTACCTGGTTACTGTGACCTTGGCACTGACTGGCACTGAATCCTGTATTGCCTGGGCCCTGGGAACTGGAGACTCTGTGATGCTGGGAATATAGGATCAACTGGGCACTGGGAACTTGTGCAGTTTCCTTGGTGCTGAGAAGTAGATTGTCTTGCCCATGGGAATATCAGAGTCTCCTTGGTGCTCAGAAGTGGACTACCTCGACTCTGGGAAGTGGAATCTCCTTGGTGCTCAGAACTCAATTTTTTGTGCACTGTGACATAAAGTCACTTTGGTGCTAGGAACTGGAAAACCTGGGCAATGTGACCTGGAGTCACTTTGGCACTGATAACTGGACTTCCTGGGCCCTAGGAACTGGAGTCACCTTAGCTCTGAGAACTAGATTGCCTGGCCACTGGAATTATCAGAGACTAGTGGTGTTCAGAAATGGTCACCTGGGCACTGCGAAGTGGAGTCACCTGTGTGGTGGGAACTGGATCACCTGGTCACTGTGACTTGGAGTATCCCTGGTACTGATTACTATAATACCTGAACCCTGGGAACTGGAGTCACCTTGCTGATGGAAATTGGAACACTTGGGCACTGGGAACTACTGTAGTCTCCTTGGTGCTGAGAACTAGATATCCTGAGCACTGTGACCTGCAGTCACCTTGGCACTGATAATAGAATGCCTGGACCCTAGGAAGTGAACTCAGCTTGGTCCTGGGAAGTGAATATCCTGAGTCCTGGTAATGGGAGTCACCTTAGCATTAACAACTGGCTTGCCTGGGCAGTGGGAACTACTGGAGTCTCTTTGGTGCTCCGAACTGGATATCCTGGGACTGAGAACTGGAGTCTTCCTAGTGTTGGGAACTGGACCACCTGGACACTGTGATCTGGAGTTTTCTTGGAACTGATAACTGGAATGCCTAGGCCCTGGGAAGTGGGGTCACCTTGATGCTGGAAACTGGAGTTACCTTAGGACTCAGAACTGGGTTAGTTGGCCACTGAGATTACCACAGTGTCCTTGGTGTTTACAAGTGGACCATGTGGACACTGTGAGCTAGAATCTACTTGGAGTTGGAAACTCGATCACCTGGGAACTGTGATCTGGAGTCAGCTCGGTGGTGGGAACTGCATACCTTTTCCTGGGAACAAGAGTCATCTTAGCACTGAGAACTGGGTTGTCTGGGCACTGTGATTTGGAGTCACCTTGGAGCTGAAAATTGGATTACCTGGGCCCTGTGAACTTGGCACTGATTTCCTGAATGCCTGGGAACTGTGACCTTGAATCACTGTGGTGCTAGGAACTGGATCACTTGGGCCCTGGGAACAGGAGTCACCTAAGCCCTGAGAACTGGATTGCCTTGGCTCTGGGAACCAGAGTCTCCTTGGTGCTCAGAACTAGACTACCTGGTTACTGTGACCTGAAATCTCCTTGGAACTGATTCCTGGATTGCCAGGGCCCTGGGAACTGGAGACGCTGTGATGCTGGGAATAGGATCAACTGGGCACTTGGAACTTGTGCAGTCTCCTTGGTGCTGAGAAGTAGATTGTCTTGCCCATGGGAATACCAGCATCTCCTTGGTGCTCAGAAATGGACTCCCTTGACACTGGGAAGTGGAATCTCCTTGGTGCTCAGAACTCAATTGTCTGGGCACTGTGACCTAAAGTCACTTTGGTGCTGGGAACTGGAAAACCTGGGCAAAGTGACCTGGAGTCACTTTGGCACTGATAACTGGACTTCCTGGGCCCTAGGAACTGGAGTCACCTTAGCTCTGAGAACTAGATTGCCTGGCCACTGGGATTACCAGAGACTCCTTGGTGCTCAGGTATGGACATCAGGGCGCTGGGAAGGAAGAGTCACCTGTGTTGTGTGAACTGTATCACCTGGGCACTGTGACTTGGAGTATCCCTGGTACTGATTACTATCATATATGAACCCTGGGAACTGGAGTCACCTTGGTGATGAAAATTGGAACACTTGGACACTGGGAACTATTATAGTCTCCTTGGTGCTGAGAACTAGATGTCCTGCTCACTGTGACCTGCATCACATTGGCACTGATAATGGAATGTCTGGACCCTAGGAACTGGAGTCAACTTGGTCCTCAGAAGTGAATATTCTGGGTCCTAGGAATGGGAGTCACCTTAAGACTGACAACTGGCTTGCCTGGGCAGTGAGTACTGGAGTCTCTTTGGTGCTCCAAACTGGATATCCTGGGACTGGGAACTGGAGTGTCCCTTGTGCTGGGAACTAGACCACCTGGACACTGTGACCTGGAGTTTTCTTGGCACTGATAACTGGAGTTCCTAGGCCCTGGATATCCTAGGACTGGAAACTGGAGTCTTCCTGGTGCTGGAAACTGGATTACCTGGCAGCACTGTGGCCTGGAGTCACTTGTGTGCTGTGAACTAGGAACTAGTGCAGCATCTTTGGTGCTGAGAAGTAAAATGCCTTGCCCATGGGAATACCACAGTCTCCTTGGTGCTCAGAAGTGGACTATCTTGACACTGGGAACTGGAATATTCTTGGTGCTCTGAACTCAAATGCCTGGACACTGTGACCTGAAATCACTTTGGTGCTAAGAAATACAAAACCTGGACAGTGTGAACTGGAGTCACTTTTGCAATGATAACTGGACTTCCTGAGCTCTAGGAGCTGGAGTCTCCTTAGTTCTGAGAACTGGATTGCCTGGCCACTAGAAATACCAGTCTCCTTGGTGCTCAGAAATGAACCACCTGGGCACTGGAAAGTGGAGTCACCTGTGTTCTGGGAACTGGATCACTTGGGTGCTGTGACTTGGAATCTCCCCGGCACTGATGAGGGCAATGCCTGAATCCTGGGAACTAGAGTCACATTGGTGCTAAAAATTGGATCACTTGGGCCCTGGGAACTACTATAGTCTCCTTGGTGCTGACAACCAGATATCCTGGACACTTTGACCTGCAGTTTCCTTGGCACTGATAATGGAATGCCTGGACCCTAGGAACTGGAGTCAACTTGGTCCTAGCAAGTGATTCTCCTAGGTCTTGGCTTGCCTGGGCACTGGGAACTACTGGAGTCTCCATAGGTCTCTGAACTGCATATCCTGGGACTGGGAACTGGAGTCTCCCTGGTGCTGGACTCGATCACCTGGACCCTGTGACCTGGAGTTTTCTTGGCACTGACAACTGGAATGCCCAGGCCCTGAGATATGGAGTCATCTTGATGCTGTGAACCGAAGTTACCTTAGGAATTGGAACTGGATTTGTTGGCCAGTAGGAGTTCCAGAGTCTCCTTGGTGTTCAGAAATGGACCACCTAGACACTGGGAGCTGGTGTCTCCTTGTCGCTGGGAACTCAATCACCTGGGAACTGTGATTTAGAGTCAACTCGATGGTGGGAACTGGATCACCTGAGTCTTGGGAAGAAGAGTCATCTTAGCACTGGAACTGGATTGTCTGGGCACTGTGACCTGGAGTCATCTTGGCGCTAGAAATTGGATTACCTGGGCCCTGTGACCTGGAGTCAACTTGGCACTTATGATTAGAATGCCTGGGCCTGTGAACTGGTGTCACCTTCATACTGGGTAGTGGATCACCTATGCCCTGGGAATTGGAGTCATTATAGCACTGAGAGCTGTATTGCCTGGGCACTGGGAACTACCAGAATCTCCTGGTTGCTCAGAATGGGACCATGTAGGCACTGGGAATACTGTTGTGCCCTTGGTGTCCAGAAGTGGAATATCTGGACACTGTGACCTTGCTTCACCTTAGTGCTGGAACTGGATCACCTGGGCACTGTGACCTGGAGTCAGCTAGGCACTGATAACTCTAATGCCTGGGAGCCATGACCTGGAGTCATGTTGGCACTCATAATTGGAATACCTGCATCCTGGGAACTGGAGTCACCTTATCACTGAGAACTAGATTGCCTGGACACTAGGAATACTGGAGTCTACTTGGTGGTCAGAACTGGACCACCTGGGCATTGGAAACTATAGTACCCTTATTTCTGGAAACTCGATAATCTGGACACTGTGACCTGGAGTTTTCTTGGCACTGATAATTGGAATGCCTAGGCCCTGAAGTATGGAGTCATCTTGATGCTGGGAACTGAAGTTACCGTAAGATTCAGAACTGGATTAGTTGGCCAGTAAGAGTTCCAGAGTGTCCTTGGTGCTCAGAAATGGACCACCTAGACACTTGGAGCTGGTGTCTCCTTGTCGCTGGGAACTTGATCACCTGGGAACTGTGATCTGGAGTCAATTCGATGGTGGGAACTGGAACTCCTGGGTCCTGGCAACAAGAGTCATGTTAGCACTGAAACACGATTATCTGGGCACTGTGACCAGGAGTCACCTTGGAGCTAGAAATTGGATTACCTGGGCCCTGTGACCTGGAGTCAACTTGGCACTTATGATTGGAATGCCTGGGCCCTGTGCACTGGAGTCACCTTCATACTGTGTAGTGGATCACCTATGCCCTGGGAATTGGAGTCATTATAGCACTGAGAGCTGTATTGCCTGGGCACTGGGAACTACCAGAATCTCCTGGTTGCTCAGAGTGGGACCACGTAGGCACTGGGAATACTGCTGTGTCCTTGGTGTTCAGAAGTGGAATATCTGGGCACTGTGACCTCGCTTCATCTTAGTGCTGGGAACTGGATCACCTGGGCACTGTGACCTGGAGTCAGCTAGGCACTGATAACTGTAATACCTGGGAGCTGTGACCTAGAGTCACCTTGGCACTCATAATTGGAATTCCTGGGTCCTGGGAACTGGAGTCACCTTATCACTGAGAACTAGATTGCCTGGGCACTGGGAATAATGGAGTCTCCTTGGTGGTCAGAACTGAACCACCTGGGTGCTGGCAAATATAGTACTCTTGGTGCTGGAAACTCGATCACCTGGTCACTGTGACCTGGATTTTTCTTGCACTGATAACTGGAATGCCTAGGCCCTGAGATATGGAGTCACCTTGATGCTGGGAACTGAAGTTACCTTAGGACTCAGAACTGGATTAGTTGGCCAGTAGGAGTTCCAGAGTCTCCTTGGTGTTCAGAAATGTACCACCTGGACACTTGGAGCTGGAGTCTCCTTGGCGCTGGGAACTCGATCACCTGGGAACTGTGATCTGGTTTCAACTTGATGGTGGGAACTGGATCTCCTGGGTCCTGGCAACAAAAGCCATCATAGCACTGAGAACTGGATTGTCTGGGAACTGTGACCTGGAGTCACCTTGGAGGAAGAAATTGGATTACCTGGGCCCTGGCAACTGGAGTTACCTTCATACTGGGTCATGGATCATCTAAGCTCTGAGTATTGGAGTCATTGTAGCACTGAGAGCTGTATTGACTGAGTACTGGGAACTATCAGAATCTCCTTGTTGCTTATAACAGGACAACATAGACACTGGGAAGACTGTTGTGTCCTTGGTATTCAAAGTGGAATACCTGGGCACTGTGACCTAACTTCATCTTAGTGCTGGGAACTGGATCACCTGCATACTGTGACCTGGAGTCTGCTAGGCACTGATAACTCTAATACCTGGGAGCTGTGACCTGGAGTCTCCTTGCCATTATAATTGGAATACCTGGGCCCTGGGAACTAGAGTCACCTTATCACTGAGAACTGGGTTGCCTGGGCACTGGGAATACTGGAGTCTCCTTGGTGGTCAGAACTGGACCACCAGTGCACTGACAAGTAGTGTGTTCCTTGGTGCTGGAAACTCGATCACCTGGAACTGTGTCCTGGAGTCTCCTGCGTGCTGTGAACTGGATCGCTTGGACCCTGGGATCTGGAGTCACCTTAACATTGAGACCTGGATAGCCTGGGCACTGGGATCCATAGAAGTCTCCTTGATGCTCAGAACGGGACTACAAGGGTACTGTGAGTGGAGTCAACTTGGCCCTCATAACTGTAATGACTGGGATCGGTGACCTGGATTCACCTTAGCACTGACAATTGGAATGCCTGGGCACTGTAACTGGAGTCACTGTGGTGCTAGGATATGGATCCTTTGGGCCCTGGCAATGGGAGTCACCTTAACCCTGAGAACTGGTTCACCTGAGCTTTAGAACCAGAGCGCCCTTAGTGATCAGAAATAGACCAGCTGATCATAGAAAATGTTAATAAAAATTGTGAAAAGATAAAAAATAAAATTTAAAATAGTTATAAAAAAAACAAAAAGAAATAGGCCAGCTGGTTACTGTGACCTGGAGTCTCCTTGGCACTGACTACTGGAATGCCTGGGCCCTGGGAACTGGAGACACTGTCATGGTGGGAATTGGATCAACTGGGCACTAGGACCTAGTGCAGCCTCCACCTTGCTTAGAACTTGCTATCCTAGGCACTGTGACTTGCTGTCACCTTGCAACTGATAACTGAAATGCTGGACCCCACAGGATCTGGAACTGGGGTGAACTTGTTGTTGGGAACTGGATCACCTTGGTCCTGGGGAAGGAGTCACCATTGCACTGACAACTGGCTTGCTACCAAACTACCAGAACTACCAGAGTCCCCTTGGTGCTGAGATATGGACCACCTGGAGACTGGGGATAGGGTGTCTCCTTGGTGCTCAGAACTGGGATTTGTGGGCACTATGACTTGGAGTCACCTTGGCACTAGTAAGTGGAATGCCTGGCCCTGGGAACTGGAGTCACCTTGGTGATTGGCACTGGATCACCTGGACACCTGGAGTCTCCTTGGTGCCTATAACTGTATCTTCGGTGCCTTGGGAACTGGATCTCCTTGATGGTGAGAAGCGGATCACAGCGGCACTGGGAACTGGACACAACTGTAAGCTGAGATCTGGCGATCTCTTCCCGAGAACTGTGGACGCAGCCGGCGGCGAAGGGCACAGAACTCGAGTGACCGTTGGGCTTGGGGCGCGCGATTACCGAGGGCACGTCCGCATCCGGTCCTCTCGCGAACCGCCGCGCCCCTGATCGCGAGCCGGTTACCTTTGCCTTGGCCCCTTTGTGCTCCCAAGCGCTAAACGTTATGATCGCCACTGAGTCCCTGCACAGTGCAGGCTGCACTTCCCACGGTGTCCTTCAGGGGTCAGTGTGTAGCAGAATCGCGCCCTGTGGTACAGGTCATTGCAGGTCAGTTGGCTCCACGTGGCCCCCGAGCTCGCGCTGGGCAGGCTGAGGAACGTTCCTCTCCCGCACAATCTAAGCCTCCTGCTCTGTTGAAGTCTCTCTTAAAGGCCTGCAGGGTGCAAATGCGTCAGTCCCACTGGTCAGGAATGAATGACCAGGGTCGCTGTGGACCCTCTGCAATAGGATCACTTCGCTTGTGGGATGGGCAGGAGGACATCCCAGGGCACCGCGGAGGCCACAGGGGACCCATGACCGATGATCAAGGCTGCTTGTCCCTGTTTCCGTGGGACAGCACCCGCCTGCACCGGGCCAGGAGAAGGGGGTGCCAGGAGAAGGGGGTGGCTCTGAATAGGAGGGCGCGATCTGGATCCTCCCCGCATAGCGCAGTTGACAGACTCCTGTCTCCGCGCACAGGAGGAACATTATCTGCAGAGCGGCATCCGTGGTTCGTCTCTTGCTGTTCACGCTTGCGCTGGCTGCTTGTGGCCTTTAAGCTTCACTGTGTGTAGGTCCAATGAATGAATGACAAGGGTGCGCTTGATCAGGACCCTGTTTCCTCAGGATCCATAAAGATCAGGTTGGCGCCTGCTGACTGTAGGTGTCCGCGGACATCAAGCACCTACTTTCTGAATGAAGAGAGGTCTGGGCAACCTCCCTGTGGAGAGTAGAGCATCCAGATCGTCCCCTCCTATTCAGAGCCATGCCCCTTCTCATGGCCTTGTGCAGGCGGGTGCTTCTCACCGAATTAGAGATCAAGCAGCCTTGATCATAAAAACTTCAGACCCACTGCACAGATTCACAGTGCTTCTGTTTCTCTTAGCATTGGCAAAAGAATTATGTCAGTATTTCAAATACAATAGTCATTGCATTTTTTATGTCCTAAAGACACAAAAACTGCTTCCTGTAATAGAATTGGTAAAAATAAAATATGGTAAGAAAGAAAGAAACCTCATTTTCAGAACATTTCTGTACATTGGTATGCTTGTTCTATTGTACAATGTTATTGTTATTAATGTCTTCCAAAGTTTGTTGCAATTGGGACTGTGTAGGAAAAGAAGTGTTGATGTGGACCTTGGTAGAATCTACAGTCAGATACACGCCAGTGATCTTGGAATGCACCATGAATAAGGGGAAGCTATTGTATTTTTAACACCTTATGCCTCATGTTCCAGAAGTGTCTGTTCTTGTCTTTTATTATATCTCATCTTTAACCCACAAGAGTAATTACTTTTTTTTTTTTTTTTTGCACAGAGTAAGAAAACACAGGACAAGTATTTTTAAAGGCATATTATCTGCTTCTGTAAGTTCTTTTAATCTTATTTTCTCAATTGTAATATTCAATAAGCTATCTCTAGAGCTGGTTTTGCCTACAGTCTATGTGTATGTTGCAATGCATGCAGCATTTCACCAAAGCCTAGACTTCATTGTCCTTACTTGAATTTGAACCATTCTATGCCCTTCTTTCATGTGAATGTCTATACACAAAGGTCAATGAGGGTTTGAAAATAGCACTGACAGATAAATCAGAATGTCCTCTCACTAAATATTTTCCTTCCTAAACATTATGTCTTAAAATTGGCAAAAAAAAAAAAACATGTACCTGTAATTGTACACCTAAAATGAAAATTGTTCCTGATTTTAAAACAAATCAATTAAGCATGTAATGGTTTTTCAATGATGTGTAATAATAGTGTTGTTCAACTTGCTGTACACTTGCAAACAGTTGTCTTAAATGAACAATGGATTATGCATTAAGATGAACTTACCTAATAAAAATTACAATTAAAAAAAAAAGAAGTAGGAGGGGATGTGGATGATCTGAGAGACTTAAATCAACATGTAAATTGCAAAATAGTCAAATCTCGAGGAAGGGAAAAAGAAAAGGAAAACAGACAAAGGGATCCGTTCTGGACACTGGAATGCAAATTGTGGCAAGGTTCATAGCAAACTACAAGTTCCAAGGGGAAAAAAATAACAGAAAGCTAAATGCTGTGCTTGTGCGATTCTGGAAGGTTTTAAAGCTTGAGTGTTGATTCACCGAAGGCATAGATGATTTTGAAAAATCAGGTAAAAAAGATTAAGCTTGATGTAGTTTGGGCAGTTATCCTCCCATACTAAAAAATCTGGTAGGGTTTGAGATGGTTTGCCTAGGCCAGGGACCGTTCAGCAGCCCCATGTGGCTGCTGTCCCTGAGCCTGAGAACCAAGGAACTGGCACCAGGGGCATTCAGGACAAGCAGGATTGCAGTCCCTTGAGCTCAAACGGCCTGCATAATGCCCCTGCTCCACTGAGACTCTCAGGGGTGATGAGATGCACAGCAGTTCTATGGTGTTCCTGTGGTTGTGGCAGCACCCCAGATTGAACATAGCTCACAGAAAGTGCCTATAGGTTATAGGGGACCACTGTCCCTAATATTGGTCTTTGGAAGAAACAGTTGATATAAGTGCTGGAATCTTTTCGTGCTTTGTTTGACCATACTAATATTTTACTTTAATATTTATCCCTTTAGATACTGGCTCCTAAGACCACTGGTAATGGATTGCAATGAATGACGGTGAGCCCACAGAATTCTTTCCACGCTCTGTAAAAAGCCTTATAACATAAATGTTTTAATGTTAACAGAGTTCAAAAGGTATCTGGAAATGTTTTTCCAGCAGTTAAGAATTTGAATGAAGGCATCTTACATGGGGTGGAAGAAGGGCTCACTCAAGAGAGACTCAAAGTTCGGGAATGAAAATCCCAGTACCACAAGTAAATTACCACCCTAAGAATTGTTAGCCAGGGAGGCTCCTGACCCCCCCCCCAAAAAAAATAATAAAGGCTATTAAAATTACCATTGGTTGCATGGCAGAACTATATGCTCAGATCCTACTACTGATGATACCACACACTTTGATTGCAGAAAATAGACAAATCTGGATGGAAATTCCTTCGCTACCGTCTAGCTTTCATAGTGCTACGAAGTACTGTGTAAGCTACTGGAGAAGGATTGTCACCAACAGTCCTGCTATGCTATGGACCGTGCTTTCTCCAGTAACAACATACTGTGGGCCGTGTGTCCGTGTCCAACTAATTAAATAATGGCATGATAATATGGATGTGATCATTACACTTGAATTGGATTTATGTTCCACTCTACAAAATTATTATGAAATGTACATAGGTATTAAAGGTGTCAATGTACCTATAAATGTGAACAATTATTTTATAAATATTTTATTTATTTATTTATTTATTTATTTATTTATTTATTTATTTATGAGAGAGAGAGAATCAATGGGCACACCAGGGCCACCAGCCAGTGTAAACGAGCTCCAGACACATGCATCCCATTATGCATCTGGTTTACATGGATACTAAGGAATTGAACTGGGGTCCTTAGGCTTCAGAGGCAATTGTGTTAACCACTAAACCCTCTCTCTAGCCCAAATGTGAAAAATTCTTATATGAAAAGTGGATGATGAATTCTTACAAGATAAGTAATCATTTTTATTTCTAGAACTTTTTTTTTTCTTCATACTGTCTATATACCATACTGGTAAACTACACAATGGGAAAGAATATTAAAGTATGTATCATAAGTACAAAAAAGGTATTGGGAACTACCCAGGTTTTACAGGTTGTAGTAGTTTATTTCACACATATGCCTGAATTTTAGTCACAGGTTCTTTGGAGAATGAAAGACGTCTAGACCAACACCATTTGGTGTAGATTATATAGCTGGAGAGACATGAAGGACTTTCATACCAATCCTCTTGTATATCATCTAATCTGCCCAACATGAAGCTGATTTGTGCTCTGTGTAAAACAGCAAGACAGAGGAAAACAAAACATTAATCAATTTGCCATTTCTCTTTATGATGGGCTTACTATATGGGCAGAAGTCTGATTATGTCTAAAAGGCCAATAGGAACAGTTTCTGTGTACCCTGGGACAACTCACGAGCTGGCAGCTTACTCACTAAACTATGACTTTTTTTTTCTCTTTCAGTCAAATACAGTTGACCTTCCTGGAAATGAGTATCAGGGTGGATATGAACATAGAAAATGAAATTGCAAATTTATTCATTCCATGGGAAGTGTGAGTGCTTATGGTATAGTTTGAATGATCCATAGCTGTTTAGATACCTCTTTAGCTTCAAGACACTTCTAGTCCAGTAGTGAGTAGTGAAGAAAATGCAATCTTTAGCATTGCTGTAGAAATAAAAACTCATTTTTTGGTATTTATCAATTAGTAAGATTTACAAAAAGTATCATACAAGAAAAGTGACTGAAAACAATGAATTTTTCCCATTTGAAATGAAATTGCATTCCTTTTCGCTCTACCTCCTTTCCTCCCTCCCTATTATCGTTTATCTTACCAAAATAAATAAATAAATTAAAAGCTGAATTAACAGAGAAACAAGGGAAAATGGATTAACTCGTGTGGTGGCTTGAATGAAATACCCCCTATAGGTTTAAATGTCTTTGAATAGATGGTCTTAAGCTACTGGTAATATTGGAAAGTTGTGGGTCCATTGGGAGGCAGAAGGTTGCTGTAAGAAGTGTGCCACTGCCTCCCTGTGACTACATAGTGAATTCCAGGTCAGCCTGGGCTAGAGCAAAAGTCTACCTCACAAAACTATAAATAAATAAATAAAATAATAAAATAATTTTAGGGCTGGAGAGATTGCTTAGTGGTTAAGGACCCATGTTCAATCTCTCTACAGATCCCACATAAGCCAGATGTACAAAGGTGATGCAAGTGCAAGGTTGCATATGCCCACTAGGTGGTGCAAGAGTCTGGAGTTCAGCTACAGTGGCTGAGGCCCTGGCATGCCCTCTCTCCCTCCCCTCCCCCCTCAAAATTTTTTAATTAAATATGTATTTCTTTATTTCACAGAGAGAGAGAGAATGGGCCCACCAGGGCTCTAGCCACTGCAAAATAACTCCAGATGCATGTGACATCTTGTGCATCTGGCTTTACAAGGGTGCTGGGGAATTGAACCCAGGTCCTTAGGCTTTGCAGGCAAGCACCTTAACCACTGACAAATCTCTCCAGCCATTTATTTATTTATTTATTTATTTATTTATTTATTTATTTTAAAGCAAGGCCTCTAGCCAAGATGACCTGAAATTTACTGTATAGTTCAGGCTGGCCGCCAATTTTGGTGATCCATCTGCCACAACCTTCCAACTGCTGGGATTAAAGGTAATTAAAGGATTAAGGTGGTTCCACCTTAATTTTTGGGACAGAGCCTGTCACTGAACCTGGAGTTCATGCCCCAGCTCTGGGATTACAGGTGTGTATCACCACACCCAGCTTTTACATGGCTGTTGGGATCCAAACTAGGTCTTCATGTTTGCATAGCAAGCACTCTTACCCACTGAGCCATCTAGTCAGCTGCTGTACATTTTATTTGTGACTACAAGTACAAAAATGGATGTGCCATTGGATCGCACTAGGCATCTGTAATCTAGCACGTGGGAGGTGGAACTAGCAGGATCTGGAGTTCAATGTCATCCTCCACTGGGCTACTTGAGATCCTGTCTCAAAAAGAAAAAAAGAGGGCTGGAGAGATGGCTTAGCGGTTAAGCGCTTGCCTGTGTAGGCTAAGGACCCCGGTTCGAGGCTCGGTTCCCCAGGTCCCACGTTAGCCAGATGCACAAGGGGGTGCACGCATCTGGAGTTCATTTGCAGAGGCTGGAAGCCCTGGCGCGCCCATTCTCTCTCTCTCTCTCCCTCTATCTGTCTTTCTCTCTGTGTCTGTCGCTCTCAAATAAATAAATAAACAAATAAAATTAAAAGAAAAAAAGAGGGCTGGAGAGATGGCTTAGTGGTTAAGGCACTTGCATGCAAAGCCTAAGGACCCAGATTCGATTCCCCAGAATCCATGTAAGTCAGATGCACAAGGTGGCACATGCATCTAGAGTTCCTTTGCAGTGGCTGGAGGCCCTGGTGTGCCCATTCTCTCTCTCTCTCCTCTATTTGCCTCTTTATCTGTTTATCTCTCTCTCAAATAAATAAGCAAATAAAATATTTTTTAAAAAGAGAGGAAAAAAGAAGTGTGCCAGTGGACATAGGTCTTAAGGTTTTTAGTGCAACCCAGCATACCAGTCAGTGATAGGAGCTCATACTTGTTGCTTTCTCACAAGAGAGATGACAGATGTGATGCCTCAGCTGCCTGCTCTGCCATGCTTTCCCAGTCATGAAGATGCTCCCCAATATAATTGTAAACTTTCTTTCCCCAAGCTGCTTCTGGTCCCAGTGATGAGAAGGTAACTGCTACAACATGTATATCTTGTATAAGACTCAACTGTGATACATGAACCGTTTAGAACTGAACTCAAAACTATAAAATTCTGACCCAGCCCAAAGAGTAAAAGGAAATATCACATTTAAAAATATAGTGTCGGGCTGGAGAGATGGCTTAGCGGTTAAGCGCTTGCCTGTGAAGCCTAAGGACCCGAGTTCGAGGCTCATTTCCCCAGGACCCACGTTAGCCAGATGCACAAGGGGGCGCACGTGTCTGGAGTTTGTTTGCAGTGGCTAGAAGCCCTGGCACGCCCATTCCCTCTCTATCTGTCTCTTTCTCTCCCTCTCTCTCTGTCGCTTTCAAATAAATAAATAAATAAATGAACAAAAAAATTAAAATATATATATATATATATATATATATAGTGTCTATTCATCAATAATCAGATTTTATCTGCATAGAATAAAATACCAGAATCCTAAAACAAGAATAAAGCAATTTAAGTTTGAATTAAATTCCACTGATAAAATGAAGGAAATTAGAAAGTATGAGGTGGTTCACATTTCTTCTCCCTAATCCTTCTTGCCTATTTTGAATTGAATTTACAGTCATCTTGCAAAAATAGTGAATGTCTTTGAGAATTATTTTGAAATCAAGGAATAGGAAGATGAACCATGAAATGAGGCTTGAAAGAATCAGCTTCCTTTTCAGGATCACATCAGTTTTATTTCAAAATGAGTTTATCCCTCTTATGAAAGTCAAAATCAGGGAAAAGTTTGATTATACAGGTCATGTTTTCTTAGTGATATGTGCTTATTACATAAAGCATTTAATAAATAGAAATTTAGCACTAGATGATTAAGTGAGTTTTGAGGTTAAAACTGACAAATCTAGGCTGGAAAAATGGCTCAGCACTTAAGGTACTTGCCTGCAAAGGCTAATGAGCTGGGTTTAATTTCCTAGCACCCACTTAAAGCCAGATGCACAGTGGCTCATGCATCTGGAGTTCCTTTGCAGTGGCCAGAGGCCCTGGTTCACCCATTCTGTCTCTCTCTCCCTCCTCTCTCCCTCTCTCCCTCTCTCTCTCTCTCTCTCTCTCTCTCTCTCTCTCTCTCCTCCTCCTCCTCTGTCTGCAAATGAATAAAAAATATTAAAAAAACAAAACTAACAAACCCAACACCTTATTTAGTAACATTCTATTGAATGATTTTGCAATTTATTTTAAATATAAAGTACCAATTTAAAACAGACATAATGAGTTTTTTCCATATGGATATATGAAGAACTGATTTCAACCATAGATAGTAATTTGACAGTTTAAAAACTAGAACAAAATATTTAGGATGAACTCTTTATAAGCATTTGAAAATAAAAGAATCAGAAATTTGTAGACTAAGCCGGGCATGGTGGCGCACACCTTTAATCCCAGCACTCAGGAG
Source organism: Jaculus jaculus (assembly GCF_020740685.1). Lineage (NCBI taxonomy): Eukaryota > Metazoa > Chordata > Mammalia > Rodentia > Dipodidae > Jaculus > Jaculus jaculus. The sequence continues at coordinate 16,086,818 of NC_059115.1, read as the reverse complement.
GCAGAGGTAGAGGATCACCATGAGTTCAAGGCCACCCTGAGACTACATAGTGAATTCCAGGTCAGCCTGGGCTAGAGTGAGACCCTACCTCAAAAAAAAAAAAAACAGAAATTTGTAGACTGTTTATTTTTTCCTAAGAATTTCATACAAGAAATTTGATCATGATATCCTCCTGTTGCTATCTTTTGCCTGCCTTGGTCCACATTCCATTAAGTGCTTCTTCTATTTTGATGTTTCCGTCTTTCAGAATGCTTATCATTGAGTAACTTGCATCAGCTAAGAACTTCAAATTTGTGGAGTTTGTATGTGTTGATTCCCCTTCAACTGGATGTTTCCCAGTTACACCATGATAGTGCTTATAACCTACAAAACAGTGCACATGCATGGGACACCACAAGAATCAAGTAGAAAAGTGGGCAGAAGTGAGGGAGGGCCTGATTTTGAAAGACAGAAATGTTTCTACTGGTACTTGAGTATTTTCTGGACCTTTGGTTTGTTTTCGTGTTTATATACAGCTTGGAGGAGGTACAGGCTAAACCCGTGATGAGCTCTGAGCTAACACTGGAATAGGACATCAGCAGGTGCCACCGCGGAGGAGTTTCTCAGTCCATGTCTTCACAAGCTAAGTGTCTTCTACAGCAAGACATGATCAATAAACCTCATCAGAAAAAAAAAAAAAAAAATTCCAGCCGGGCATGGTGGCACACGCCTTTAATCCCAGCACTCAGGAGGCAGAGGTAGGAGGATCGCCATGAGTTCGAGGCCACCCTGAGACTACATAGTGAATTCCAGGAGAGCCTGAGCTAGAGTGAAACCCTACCTCAAAAAAAAAAAAAAAATCCAAATCTTTAAAAAAAATACTAAATTTCCAATAGAAGATGAATATATGAACCACAGCCAGCCAAGAAAGCAATCATTAGCTCCAAAGACACTTTAGTAAGATTTATCACATAAAAACATGAAAGCTACTATTTCAAGCTTATTCAAAGGATTAAAGTACATATGAAAAAGGCAAATTTAATATTGACGATAAAAGGATAGGAATTTCAAATGGGAACTAGAAATTCTAAAAATAAATTAATTTGCAATAATTCTTAAAGTGATGTACTTGAAATAAATAACAAATGGACTATTAAGCTTAAGAATTAAGATGACAAAAATATAATAGTAAATCAGAAATTAAATTAATAGATAATATCTGAATAAAAAGAGCTTTAACAGTGGTAACCACAAATAAATGAAAATGAACAGAAACATACCTGCTTTATAAAATACACAAAATCAAACTCGTTGCAGCAAAAGAATTAAAATCCTACAGACTGATAGAATCGCAAAAGCAGGCATCAACAAAAAGGATTTTATCAAACTAAGGAGAACAGGAAAACAGACTACAGGAAGAATAAACAATCTATAGAATGGGAAAATATATTTGCCACCTACTCATATGACAAGATTAATATCTAGGATATACAAGGAACTTAAAATTTCAGCACTAAGCCAGACATGGTGGTGCACACCTTTGAATTTCAGTACTTGGGAGGCAGGGGTGGGAGGATTGCCCTCAGTTCAAGTCCACTCTAAGACTACTTAGTGAATTTCAGGTCAGACACTACCTCAAAAAAACCAAACTATAAAAAAGAAAACAATAAAATAATTCAACACTAAAGTATCCCAACCCAAAGTGAGCAAATGATCTGAGTAGACAATTCTCAAAAGGAAAAACAACTATCACCAAAAATACAAAAAGTATGTTCACGAGCACTACTCACTATGAAAATGGAAAACAAACTAGAATACAATATTACCTTTTTATCTCACTGTTTAGGGTGACTATTCAGTAACAACAATGAATGCTAGTGAAGATGAAAAAAGGAAATTGTTGAAAATGCAAATTAGGGGCTGGAGAGATGACTTAGCAGTTAAGCGCTTGCCTGTGAAGCCTAAGGACCCCAGTTCAAGGCTCGATTCCCCAGGACCCACGCTAGTCAGATGCACAAAGGGGCACACGCGTCTGGAGTTCATTTGCAGTGGCTGGAAGCCCTGGCGCTCCGACTCTCTCCTCTCTCTCTCTGCCTTTCTCCCTCTGTCTGTCGCTCTCAAATAAATAAAAACAAACAAAAAATATTTAAAAAGAGAAAATGCAAATTAGTATAGCCATCTTGGAGAAGAGTTTGGCGTTCCTTAAAAAACTAAAAGTAGGGGCTGGAGAGATGGCTCAACAGTCAAGGCACTTGCCTGCAAACCCTAACAACCCAGGTTTGGTTCCTCAGTACCCACATAAAGGCAAATGCATGGAGTGCCACATGCATCCGGAGTTTGTGTCCAACAGCCAGAGACCCTGTTAACACCAATTCTCTCCTCTCCCCTCTCTCTCCCCCTCCCTCTCTCTCTCTCTCTCTCTCTCTCACTCTCCTTTAAATAATGAAACATTTTTTTAAAAAAACTGAAAGTAGATCTATCATATGAGCACACTATCCTACTTCTGAACATATAACACATGGGATATTTCTAGACCACTACATCTAATAATACCACCATTTTAATCTAATAAACCAACACATCATTTTCAATTATTTTCTGCCTTGAATTCTTTGTTTTCTGAGGCTCTCGGAAGCAAAGGTTTATGCCACACTCACAGGAGCCATGGCTGTAGCTCTTGACTCACTTTCCTTCCAGCTCCACCCGGATGCTGTGTGCTTTCCTTCTGGGAAGTATTTGTTGTGTCTGGTTCATCTATTTACATACCTTAATTCCCTATCAGCTACATATCTAAATCTCATATCTTGGTCTTTAGAAAAATCTTTCAAACTTTGGTATCAGTTTTATTTCTTACATCTCATTAAGGAAATTGTGTGATGTCACCAAGAACCATCATAGGTTGTTGATGTTTTCTTTTTATTTAAACTTATGCTGCTACTTTGGTGTACAAACTACTGTGTGTGGCTTTAAAGATTTTTAAAGAACTTTTTTATTCATTTATTTTCAAGGGCAGTGAGAAAGAAAAAAGAAAGGAAAAAAGAAGGAAAGGAAGGAAGAATGAAAGAAAAAAGGAAGGAAGGAAGAAGGAAAGAAAGAAGGAAGGAAAGAAAGAAAAAAGAAAAAAAGGAAGGGAAAGGAAAGAAGGAAGGAAGGAAGGAAGGAAGGAAGGAAGGAAAGAAAATAGGAAAATGGATGTGCCAGGGCTTCTAGCTGCTTCAAAAAAACTCCAGGCCTGGAGAGATGGCTTAGCAATTAAGCGCTTGCCAGTGATGCCTAAGGACCCCGGTTCGAGGCTCAATTCCCCAGGACCCACGTTAGCCAGATGCACAAGGGGGTGCACGTGTCTGGAGTTAGTTTGCAGTGGCTGGAAGCCTTGGCACGCCAATTCTCTCTCTATATATATATATGCCTCTTTCTCTCTCTCTGTCACTCTCAAATAAGTAAAAATTAAAAAAAAAAAAAAAACTCCAGATGAATGTGCCCTTTTGTGTATCTGGCATTATGTGGGTACTACTGAATGGAAACTGGGTTATTAGGCTTTACAGGCAAGTGCTTTAACTGCTGAGCCATCTCTCCAGCGCCTGCTTATGATTTCAATCATATATTTATGTATCAACACTGAGTTAAATCCCAACCACTTCAAAGAATCTCCTGTTTAATGGGCATCCCTATTGTTTCTCAAAACTCTTTATATTTTGTGTTGTGAATTTTTAGGAGGAGAAACATAAGGAACAAAAAACATGAGTTGGAGCCAGGAACTGCTTGCTGCATCTTTTAAGACCTAACAGTGAAGAAGTCATTTTGTATTTCTTTGAAGGTCAAATATAAGTGTGTTTGGTAATCCATACAAAAAATGTGGAAGTTTTAATTATAATAATACACTGAGTTTTTAAAAGTTACCATATTACAGAATTGCAGTTGTTTGATATTGAAAGTTTGATATTTAATTAGGATCCTTGTCATGCATTATTAAATTATACCTGGAGTACAGCCAACACATTCATGAAGTATACCTAAGTAAGATAGATATATATAGTGTCTGTGTATGTGTTGGAAATGTAAGAAACGGTAAAACTTCACTATAATATTCATGTGGCATTTATAATTACCTAATATTATATGCCATTATAATTTAATATGTGGATGAAAAATTTAAGATGTTTCCTTTCAGTAATTTAGACTAATAAATTCTGCAGATGTGAATTACATTTTCACAAATGTCATTTAATATTTTTGTTGCAACACCTAAATCCTTTTTATGAGCTCATGAGCAATACTTGGTATGATGGTTTCATTCAGGTGTTCCCCATAAACTTAGGTGTTCTGAATGCTAGATCCCTAGCTGATGGAGATTTGGGAATTAATGCCTCCTGGAGGGAGTGTATTGCTGGGGGTGGGCTTATGGGTGTTATAGCCAGTTTCCCCGTGCCAGTTTTTGGCACACTGTCCTGTTGCTATGGTCCCATCTTATGTTGGGGATGATGCCCACCCTCTGCTCATGTCATTGTTTTCCCTACCATCATGGAGCTTCTCCCTTGAGCTTGTAAGTCAGAATAAACTTTTTTCCCCACAAGCTGCTCTTGCTTGGGTGATTTCTACCAGCAATGTGGACCTGACTGCAACACTTGAACTGTATCTATCTAAACAAGAGAAGCAGATTCGCCAATGGACTGTGAAGTCAGCACAGATAAACAGGATAGCATTATTAGTTTAGAGAGAATTTAATAGGTGCAGGCCATCTTGTAGCCCAATATTGGTGGGAGGTTGATGTTGAAGACTGAACTCATTTTTGGATATGGTTCTGACTTGTTTCCCATTTTATCCCATACCTGTGGAGCCTGACTTTGGTCTGGAACTCTCGTTTCCCAGGTGAGTAAAAAAGGCTCACGTGGTGAGATGAGGAACTAAATTATAGATGTGAACATTATTTGTAAACTTTAAAAAATCTAATAATTACCGGGTGTGGTGGCACAGGCCTTTAATCCCAGCACTTGGGAGGCACAGGTAGGAGGAGCACCGTGAGTTCGAGGCCACCCTGAGAGTACAGAGTGGATTCCAGGTCAGCCTGGGCTAGAGTGAGACCCTGCCTCGAAAAACCAAAAAAGACGGGCTGGAGAGATGGCTTAGCGGTTAAGCGCTTGCCTGTGAAGCCTGAGGACCCCGGTTCGTTTGCAGTGGCTGGAGGCCCTGGCGCGCCCATTCTCTCTCTGTCGCTCTCAATAAACAACAACAACAAAATAATAAAATAAAATAAAATAAAATAAAATAATAAAAACCAAAAAAAAAAATCTAGACGCACCCGGAGGCTCGCGCACTGGGCGGGCTGGAGTCGAGCGCAGCGCGCGTCCAGTGTCGCGCGCGGGGTGCGGGGACCGGAGCGCGCTGCATCTCGTCGGCGGGCGGAGACTTGGGAATCCGCTGAGGAAATTCAAGCTGGTGTTCCTAGGGGAGCAGAGCGTCGGAAAGACATCTTTGATCCCCAGATTCACGTATGACTTAGTAGGTTCGTTAGGACTCATTTGCAGGATGCACCAGAAACCTTTCTTGAGTCAAGCACTGCCCACCATGATAGTTGAGTTTTGGCCTCAAAGAAAGTCTAAGCAATTTACATCAGTGCTCAAGGATAATTTTGGAATCCTGGCTCATGGCCTAGAGTAAATGGTAACTGTAAAATCTGAGGGTAACCTACTAAGTACTTATAAATAAAGGAACGTAAAATGTATTTCTAACCAAAACAGATGGCCCCTTCACATAAGCCTAATTTAAACTCCAGGAGACAAGAGTAACCAAGTGCTTAGAACAGATTTTTAGTAATTCATTTTGAAATCATTAAGTTCTAAGAATTATTACTCTCCAGATTTGTAAATTGTCGAAATACTCCGTTTAAAAAACAAACAATGACAATGTTTTAATCAATAGATTTTTCTTTTATAAAAATGCTATGCAGGCAAGGCATTATAAAAAGTGCTTTAAGAACCAACAGCATATTTAAATTTGGCACCATGGTCAAATCTGTATCTAGTAGAAATGATGCCTAAAGTTTACCAAGAAAAGAACCCTCACAGCGTAGAGACACTCTGACATTTGAGGTCAGAGTTGAAGATGGAAATAACTTCATTGTAAGGCACTAGAGGCAGATCAGAAAAAGCATACATTGTGAAGAGGGAAAGGAGAGAATAGAAATAAAGTCAATATTATGCAGACTTAAGCCTTATTTTTTAGCATTTTTTAAATGTCGGGTCTTTCAGTCTGATTTTACTTTTTGGTATAGATTGGTTAGATAACTAGTGATGTAATTTTATAAGTAAGCTACAATTAATCTTTTTTCTTTGGTGATATTTATTTCTTTGGTTGTTTTTTTTTTTTTCACTTTCAACTTTTAGGTGTTTTTGTTGCATCTACTTAGAGCTTCGTCACCATGGCAATATGTATTTCCCTTAACACATTATAAACAAATATACTAGGAGTGCACCCTTTAATCTTTACTAGTTATTGTGAGATTGCTGTGTAAGTTAATAAACACATTTGTAAATACATTATTTGCAGGGGAAACAAATTCTGAGTTGTGGCTCAGAAAAAAAGCCTGCTGAATTTATGTTGTAAGCATTACTTAACACAGTATAAAGCTGAAAGGCAACAAAAATAACTTCATGCTTCCTCATCTCCTTACTGCAACAAATCCTAACTGGGAAAACCTTACTCCCCTCTCCTCCTTCCTCCTCCACTGCTCACTTATTGTCACCTTGTAATATTCAGAGAGCACTTGGTTTTCTGGATCTGAATAGAGAAATGTTTTCAGATAATCATTAGCCCACATACCCTGTAACTTATACTCAAGGGATGAAGTTGTAAAGTGCTTTTATAACACAATATTATTGTTAAAAAAATCTAATAACTGTCTTTAAAGTACGTTTTGAACACTTACAGTATACCAAGTATTAAGTTATAGATTCAGTTGAAATAATCTATTCTGTGGTCATATTTAGCATCAGGAACAGATTAAAAGAAAACATACAGATTAAGTGGTAAAACTAGTCATTATTTACTACCATGAGATTTCATTGTAGGCAGTAATTCATTGCAGCCCAGATATCAAGGGATATATACAGAGACAAAACAAATAAATCTTAGTGAAATAGAGCCTTAACATATGTGAAGATTTTGGCAGAGACCCAGGTTTGACTCCCCGGGAGCCACGTTAGCCAGATGCACAAGGTGGCACATGAATCTGGAGTTTGTTTGCAGTGGCTGGAGGCCCTGGCCTGCCCACTCTCTCTCCTCTCTCGTCTCTCTCTTCTCTTTTTCTCTCTCAAATAAATAAGTAAAATTAAAATACTAGGAAAAAAAAAGAAATATTCGTGCTGGGAAAATATAGAGGACTGTACAACACACACTCAGCAGTTCCGTATGCCTGGCTATGTAACTCTGTCCAATGAGAGCAACAACTCATTCTTTGAACAAGCAGTGCAAGAATTTCCTGAGTAAGCAAGGAGATTTCTTGGGATAAAAGTCACTTGATTCCCAGCTTGCTGATTGGGAGCGTGCAATCCCAGCACCCACATAAAAACAGAATACAAAAGTGATGCATGTGTCTATAATTCCAACACACCCTATGGCAATGAGAGATGGAGCTGGAACAATGAGAATTCCAAAGCTCAAGGCCAGCTGGTCTGGCCATCCCAGCAGCAAAAACAATAATAAGCAAGACCTTGTTGAAACAAGACAGAAGGAAAGCACCAGATATGTTGAGATGGTCCTCTGTTCTTCACACACATGCTTTGGCACACACTCATGCAAAGAGAGAGAGAGAGAGAGAGAGAGAAAGAGAGAGAAAGACAGAGAGAGGGAGAAGAAGGGAGAGAGGGAGAGAGATTTAAAACAACAGAATAGCTTGGAAACAGAGGCCATTGTCATCCTTGCAATTATTATTGCAAATTATTATTGCAAATATTATTTCCCCATAGATTGGTCTTAACTGTCTGCATTATATTTGCTTTAATCATTAATATTTAATGGCATTTCCTCTTTATCAATTCTATTCAGGGTTACTGAAGTTTTTCAATTGAAATATGTCAACAAGTTTTAAGATTCTACACATTTGTAACGTTATCATTAAAATTATAATGCAGAATATCTCCACCATTCTCAGAATATTCAGTTTGTCCTCACCAGTCTTTCCTCTCCTTGATTCAATATAGAATATCTTCTGTGTTGTTATAAATCCATTATTTAAAAAATGAATCAAGTGTGGGGGTGGGGAGGGAGGGAATTACCATGGGATATATTTTATAATCATGGAAATTGTTAATAAAAATTTTTAAAAAATGAATCAAACAAAAAATGTTTTGCTTCTAAATTTGTGATTTCAAATTATATTTTAAGATGTGCCGATGCTACTGGATGACAATACTTCCTTTTTATTGCAGAATGTAATTTCATTGTATGGGTATACTATTTGTATTTGTAACTATATTAGTAGAGATTTGAGTGCTGAAGTTTAGCAACAAATAGCATAATAAATAGTTACGTGCATGCTTTTATGTAGCTGCACATTTGCATTCTCTTTGGATATTCTGTTGCTTAGTTATTACTTTTATTCTTTACACATTTAAAAAAATTCAAAGCTCAACCACCATCATAAAAGCATTTAATTACCCCAAAATCCCATCAACATGTGGGGTTTTTAAAAATATTTTATTTATGTATATTTTTATTTATTTAAGAGAAAGGTAAAGATAGAGGAAGAGGCAGAGAGAGAGAGAGAGAGAGAGAGAGAGGGAGAATGGATATTCTGGGGCCTCCAGCCACTGCAAGCAAACTCCAGATGCATGCAACACCTTGTGCATCTGGCTTATATGGCTACTTGAGAATCAAACCTGGGTTCTTAGCCTTTGTAGGCAAGTGCCTTAACCACTAAGCAATCTCTCCATTCCAATATGTGTTTTTTTTTTTTTTTTAAGCAGCCATTACACCTCCCTGAAGTTCTAGGATAACCTTTAATGCTTTAAAAATGTACTCATGGGCATTAACATATGTTTTATTTTGTCACTTATCTTAACATTGAACTATAACACTTGTGTATGAATTTGGATACAAATTCTTTGCCATGTATTTGTGTTTGAAGTTTTTTCTCATTTTGTTATGTGTCTTGTTTCTTTGCTAATTCCCTTTTTAAAAAGGTGAAATATTGTTATTCTTTTGTTACATAATTTTTAAGAAATCTTTTTATTTTTATTATTATTATTAATGACATATTTCATATGGATACAGCATGAGTCGGAACCCTCTTTTCCCTTGTCCCAGCCTCCATTCAATTGGGGACCATCCTCAGTGGGGTTGTAGGTATTCCCTATGGGGTTGTGGTTTATTTTGACCTCTTGAGGTTAAAAAAAAAAAGAGTCGGACATGGTGGCGCATGCCTTCAGTTCCAGCACTCAGGAGGCAGAGGTAGGAAGATCGCATGAGGCCACCCTGAGATTACAGAGTCAATTTCAGGTCAGCCTCGGCTAGAGTGAGACCCTACCTCAAAAAACAAAAAAACAAAAAAACAAAAAAAAAAGTGGCCTTTTTGTACTTTATCTTTCAAAATGTCCCATGAGGAATTGAGAAGAGTATATATTCTGTTCTTACTAGTAATGTTGTGCAGATATATGCATGATCCTTTTAGTTTATAAATCTGTAAAGGTCCTCTTTCCTTATGTTCCAGCTGGGTGTTCCCATCCAGTATTGAGGGTATAATACTGAGACCTCCTACAGTTACTATAGAGCTGTTTTTTCCTTCAATTCTGTCAGGTTTTGTCCCATACACTGTGATTGTCTATGGTTATAATAAGCCATATAAACATGGTTTCCAACGTGTCCTCTGGCTGAGTTGTATCTCTTGTAGGCAAAAGTGAGTAATCAGTCAAAGGCATGTGGAATAGTCATCATCTCAACTATCTAATCACATCTTGTTTTTAGAACATGCTTGTGGTGGTTTGATTCAGGTGTCCCCCATAAACTTAGGTGTTCCGAATGCTAGGTTCCCAGCTGATGGAGATTTGGGAATTAATGCCTCCTGGAGGGAGTGTATTGGTGGGGGCAGGCTTATGGGTATTATAGCCAGTGTCCCTTTGCCAGTGTTTGGCACACTCTCCTGTTGCTGTGGTCCACTTTATGTTGACCAGGGGGTGATGTCCACCCTCTGCTCATGCCATCATTTTCCCCAGCCATCGTGGAGCTTCCCCTCGAGCCTGTAAGCCAAAATAAATCTCTTTTTCCCAGAAGCTGCTCTTGGGTGGGTTATTTCTACCAGCAATTGCGAACTGGACTGCAACAGTAAAGTGGTACCGAGGAGTGGGATTGCTGCTAGACACCTGACTGTGTGGCTCTGGCCTTTTGGAACTGATTTTTCAAGAGGAATGTGGAAGAGTGCCTAAGAGATGCCTTGCAGTGCTGTAAGTACAGCTTGATGGACTGTTCTGGTCTGAGCTGCAAGACCTGAATGCAGTAAGAACTATGGACTGTGAGGTTTGGCTTATGAGGGTGTGAAAGAGCTTTGCCTGGACTGAGCTAGCAGTTTGTGTGAGAAGCTTGCTCTTATGCCCATGTCCTGAGAAGTTGTGCAGGGTTGCTTTGCGTAGAAATGAACTGGTGTGAGCAGAGGGATATGGCACAGAAAGAAAAATCTTTGGATGAATTCTTGCCGGTTCAGCTGCAACTCAGAGATTACAACCTTTGGGACTGGGCTAGCTGACCTGTGCTGGGGCAATAGGAAGATTGTTGATTGCTTTGAAGGGGCCTTAGTGCTCAAGGAGTGTCCTGTTCTTCAAAGTCTGCTTTATTCCCCTCTGGTTTAACAAATTGGCACCCTACTTTGTATTGTGGAGTATAAGAAATGCAGGAAAGAGAGTCTCATTGAGTTTGCAACATGGTCTTGTGTTTTGGAAATGGCCATGGGCAATGTGAAGCAGGTTTTGTTGGTTGCCTGCATGGAGACCCCATGGGGCCATGAGGATGAAGCATCGCTTGCAGCAGAGACCCAGTCGAGATGCTGGGACCACGAGATAGCTATCAAGGAGACCTGCCGGCTCCAATGAAGTTTTCCAGGACTGTGAGTATCCTAGCTGGAGGGGCGGAATTGGAATGCCAAAGACTTGTTGCTGGTTAGAATTATCAGACTTGGAGATTTATCACTGGCTAGAGTTGCTGGACTTGAAGCTACAGTTTGATATTTGCCCTGGTTGTTTTAAATCTTGTATTGGTTGAATGTTTCTTTGCTATGCCCAATGAATGCCATGTTTTGCAGTGTGAATATTTATTCTGTGCCATTATGGGTTTTTTGAGGTTATTTTTTTGGTATTATGGCTCAATTAAAAGATCTTGGACTATGGGGATGTATGGACATCATTGAGATTGATAAAAACTATGGAGACTTTTAAAGTCAGACTGAATGCATTGTATTTTACATGTATGGATATCAGTTTATGGGGGCCAGAGGTGGAATGTGGTGGTTTGATTCAGGTGTCCCCCATAAACTTAGGTGTTCTGAATGCTAGGTTCCCAGCTGATGGAGATTTGGGAATTAACACCTCCTGGAGGGAGTGTATTGGTGGGGGCGGGCTTATGGGTATTATAGCCAGTGTCCCCTTGCCAGTGTTCGGCACACCCTCCTGTTGCTGTGGTCCATCTTATATTGGCCAGGGGGTGATGTCCACCCCTCTGCTCATGCCATCATTTTCCCCTGCCATCGTGGAGCTTCCCCTCGAGCCTGTAAGCCAAAATAAATCTCTTTTTCCCAGAAGCTGCTCTTGGTTGGGTGATTTCTACCAGCAATTGCGAACCGGACTGCAACAATGCTCTATACTAGCTATGTTGAAATACATGATTATCAACGTAGTCTGCCTCCTGTGGTATAGGACATTAGATTTTACTGAGACTGTAGCTCAGGGGCATAGCATGTGCTCACATTTAATCCCAGACTTGGGAGGTAGAAATACAAGGATTGCTGTGAGTTTGAAGACAGCCTGAAACTAAAGAGCTTCAGGTCAGCCTGGCTAGCATAGAACCCTACCTCAAAAAAAAAAAAAAAAATGCTTAAATATTTTAATTTTATGATGATTAATAACACTGAACAAAATAATATGTATTAGTTGTTTTACTTTACTGTTGCAATCAGGTTCACATTGCTGGTAGAAATCACCTGACCAGAGCAGCTTGGCAGGGTTGGAGCGGGGAGAAGATTTATTTTGGCTTACAGGCTCGAGAGGAAGCTCCAAGATAGCAGGGGGAAACGATGGCATGAGCTGAGGGTGGACATCACCCCTTGGCCAACGTAAGTAACAACAGGAGAGTATGGCAAACATTGGCAAGGGGAAACTGGCTATAACAGCCATAAACCCGCCCCCAACAATACACTGCCTCCAGGAGGCATTAATTCCCAATTCCCCATCAGCTGGGAATCTAGCATTCAGAACAACTAAGTTTATGGGGGACACCTGAATCAAACCACCACATTCTGCCCCTGGCCCCCATTAACTGATATCCATACATGATATAAAATACAATGCATTCAGTCCAACTTTAAAAGTCCCCATAGTTTTCGTTAATTTCAATAATGTTCATACATCCCCACAGTCCAAGGTCTTTTAACTGAGCCATAATACAAAAAATAATAATGGCCCAAAATAAACATTCACACTGCAAAAGATGGCATTGGGCATAGCAAAGAAATACTCAACCAATACAAGGTTTAAAACCAGGTCAAACATCAACCTCTGGAGCTTCAAGTCCAAGAACTCTAGCCAGTAACAAATCTCCAACTCTGATAATTCTAACCACAAGTCTCTGGCATTCCAATTCCACCCCTCCAGCTAGGCTACTCACAGTCCTGGAAAACTTCATTGGGGACGGCAGCTTTCCTTAGCAGCCATCTCGTGGTCCCGGCATCTCCACTGGGTCTCCAGTATAATCCGCAGTTCATCTTCATGGTCCCATGGGGTCTCCATGCAGGCATCCAGCAAACCTGCTTCATACTGTCCATGGCCATTTCCAAAACACAAGACTGTGTTGAAAACTCAATGACCCTCTCTTTCCTGCATTTCTTTTTTTTTTTTTTTAATTATTTATTTATTTATTTATTTGAGAGTGACAGACACAGAGAGAAAGACGGAGAGAGAGAGAGAATGGGCGCGCCAGGGCTTCCAGCCTCTGTAAACGAGCTCCAGACGCGTGCGCCCCCTTGTGCATCTGGCTAACGTGGGACCTGGGGAACCGAGCCTCGAACCGGGGTCCTTAGGCTTCACAGGCAAGCGCTTAACCGCTAAGCCATCTCTCCAGCCCCTCTTTCCTGCATTTCTTATACTCTATAATACCAGGCAGGGTCCCAATTTGTTAATCTGGGGGTGGGGGTGTGGATAAAGCAGACTCTGAAGAACAGGACACTCCATGAGCACTCAGGCCCCGTTAAAAGAGTCTACATTCTTCCTGTTGCCCCAATGCAGGTCAGCTAGCCCAGTCTCAAAGGTTGTAATCTCTCAGTTGCAGCTGAAGGGCAGCAGTTCACCCAAAGATTTTTCTTTCTATGTCATATCCCTCTGCACACACCAGTTCATTTCTACACAAAGCAACCCTGCACAACTTCTCAGGCACGGACATAACAGCAAGCTTTTCACACAAACTGCTAGCCCAATCCAAGTAAAGCTTTCTCACCCTGATAAGCCAAACCTCACAGTCCATAGTTCTTACTGCATTCAGGTCTGTCAACTCTGACCAGAATAGTCCATGAAGTTGAGCTTACAGCACTGCAAGGCATCTCTTATGCCAAAGTTTCAAATCCTTTCACATTCTTCTTGAAAATCAGCTCCAAAAGGCCAAAGCCACACAGTCAGGTGTCTAGCAGCAATCTCACTCCTCGGTACCACTTTACTGCTGCAATTAGGTTTGCTCTGCTGGTAGAAATCACCTGACCGAGAGCAGCTGGTGGGGAAAAAGAGGTTTATTTTGGCTTACAGGCTCGAGGGGAAGCTCCACAATGTCAGGGCAAAACAACAGCATGAGCAGAGGCTGGACATCACCTCCTAGCCAACATAAGGTGGACAATAGCAACAGAACAACATGCCAAACACTGGCTTCGGGAAACTGGCTATAACACTCATAAGCCTGCCCCTAACAATATACTCGCTCCAGGAGGCATTAATTCCCAAATTTCCATCAGCTGGGAACCTAGCATTCAGAACACCTAAGTTTATGGGGGACACCTGAATCAAACCACCACACTAGTAAATGATAAAATAAATAACATGTGATGCTTATAATATAACTAATAAGGCTGGCGGGAAAGCTTCTTGTCAAAGGCGATTGCCTGAAAAGCCTAAGGACTCAGGTTTGATTCTCGAGAATTCATGTAAGCCAGATGCACATGGTGATTCATACTTCCAGAGTTCATTTACAGTGGCTGGAGGCACTGGCTTGCTGATCCTCTCTCTCATAAATAAATAAATAAATATAATATTTTTTTAAATATGGTGTTTTTCAGAAACTTGAATAAATACTAAACTGTGTGCCTCCCCTATCTCCTGGACCCCAGTGGCCAGGTGCCTTCCCCTCTCTCTTTCTTTCTCTCTCCCAGTCTCCCACCAACAGATGTCATGGGCCTTCTCTTGGCTCCAGGACTCCCGCCAAGCTGGCACGTTGTGCCTTCCCCTCCCCACTGGCTTCCACTGTCCAGGAGCCTTCCCCTCTCTTTGGACCCCAGGCGACCAGGACCACGTTCAGTTAGAAAACCCGTGTACCGGGCTGGAGAGATGGCTTAGCGGTTAAGTGCTTGCCTGTGAAGCCTAAGGACCCCGGTTCGAGGCTCGGTTCCCCAGGTCCCACGTTAGCCAGATGCACAAGGGGGCGCACGCGTCGAGTTCGTTTGCAGAGGCTGGAAGCCCTGGCGCGCCCATTCTCTCTCTCTCCCTCTATCTGTCTTTCTCTCTGTGCCTGTCGCTCTCAAATAAATAAATAAAAAATTTTTTAAAAAATCCCGTGTACCCACACATATGCGTCTAGGAGCATGTGCATATGAGATGATGTGTGTTCACTCGCCCACATCTCCATGACTGACAGGAGAACCACCCATCCTCAGCCACAGCACTCTTTAAAATAGTAAACAAGGGCTGGAGGGATGGTTTAGTGGCCAAGGCTTTTACCTGCAGCGCCAAAGAGCCTAGGATCGATTCCCCAGGACCCACGTAAGCCAGATGCACAAGATGGTGCATGTGTCTGGAATTAGTTTGCAGTGGCTGAAGGCCCTGGCGTGCCCATTCTCTCCCTCCCTCCCTCTCTCTCTTTCCTCTCTCCTTCTGTGTCACTCTGTCTCTCTCAAATAAATAAATAAAAATAAAATAATTTCTAAAAAAAAAAAAAAAACCGTGTACCCTTACTGCTGGTTTACAAAGTGGTCCAGGAGAGAAGTTTGTTTACAATCTTTTCAGCTTAGAATCTGAAGTGTTTGCAGAAACTGCTCAGCACAGAAAGAGGAGAACGGCTTCAGTTTGATTGAAATCTCCATCACAGTAATGGTTATGTTCATTAACTCAGCGCAAACGGAAAGGTGGGATGGGAATATAGCTCAGTAGTGGAAAGCATGCCTAAAAAAAAAAATCTGTCAGCTCAGATGGAAGGAGATATCCACAGTGAGGGGCTTGGGGCATGGATAGCGGTAGAGCTCTTGTCTAGAATCCACAGTGAGGGGATGGGGACCTGGCTCAGAGGTAGAGCACTTGTCTGGAATCCAGTGAGGGCCTGGGGGCGTGGCTCAGTGGTAGGGTGCAGTCCTAGCACACCTGTGACCCAGGTTTCAATCCTACAGCACTGCAAACACACGTAAACTTTTGAATGGTATGCAGTGAATGGCAGCAATGTAGCGTCCTGTGAGAACCCATTGAAAGCCCATAAATGCATCTGGGATCAAAACTACTACTTCCAACACGAGCTGATATCCCTGTCAGCAATTCGCTTTCTCCAGCCTTGTGAATTTCTTTTTATTATTAGTAATTTTTTTAGCCTTGTGAATTTCTACATCTGTAGAACATGTGTTCAGGAATAAACTAAAATGAAGACAAACTTATTCCGTTCTAGTTGAGTTGCTGCAGGAGTTACTAGAAGCACCTTTTTTAGTTTACGCACTAAACCTTCGCTCGTGGACTACAACTCCCCGAGTGCCCCATGCCTGCTTCCATCTAAGGCGCACGCGCAGCGCAGCTTTCATGCAAAAAGGACTCTCACGTAGGGACCACAACTCCCAGAGTGCCCCGCGCCGTCGCCGCTGCTGCTCTCGAGACCAACATGGCCGCTCGTAAGTACCGGCGCTGCGGGCGCCCGGTTGTGGGGTGCTTCCACGGCGGGCTAGGATGCCCCAAGGGGCTGTGGCGGGGCGGACACCCGGGGTGCGGTGAGGTCGGTGCCAGCGGTCACTACAGGTTCCCCTCCAGAATGGAAGTGGCACCAGAGGGTTAGAAGTCACCGTCGTAGCCCCCCCCCCCCTTAGGGGTGACCTTTCGTCCATCCCTCCAGGTCTCTCCACCTTCCTCAAGAATACGTGGGGCAAGGAGCCCGTGCTGGTGGCGTCCTTCACCATCGCGGGTCTTGGTGCGTGAGTGACCCCGGCGCGAACGTGCAGCATGCATCCCCGGGATGGGCCGTCTGTCCAGCGGCCCATGCCTTTTGCATGCCTGCAGTATCCCGACGCTATTGCAACCCTCCTCCCTCCACGCGCGCTCACACAAGAAGTGCATACCCCTTCCACAGAGATCCCCAGCCCTGGCGGTGCCTTGACACCCCAGGGGTGCTAAACAGCCCCAGAGTTTGAATTGCAATCGGCCAGAGGAGTGTGCCTCGTGCAGATCCCCTCTCTCGTGGACTACCGCTGCCCTGAGAAGAGCAGCTCACGCTTTAGGTGCATTAGACCTCTGAGGATTGGGGTAGGCGGCCCTTGTTGAAGTTTTGCCACTGTAAGGCGTCTCTCCTAGTTCTTGTCAGTGCTGTCTGTCCACAGGCCAAGCACTGTGTGGTAAGCTTTGGGACCCACCACATGTAACCACTGAGCTCTTGAGAGGTGGGGCTACTAAATAGGTGATACAAGACACATCAGTTTCAGATTTAGTATTCTCCAATGTGCATTACCAAGGTGTTTCGTGTTGACTGTATGATGAAATGATGGTTGGGATATGCTAGGTTAAACTTTTTTTTTTCCTTCGAGGTAGGGTCTCACTCTACCCCAGGCTGACCTGGAATTCACTATGTAGTCTCAGGATGGCCTTGAACTCATAGAGGTCCTCCTCCTTCTGCCTCCTGAATGCTGGGATTACTGAACCCGGTATAAACATGTTTTTGTTTGTTTTTGGTAGAGGGAGTTGCTTGAGATAGGATTTAATACTCTAGTCCCAGTTCACAGCAAGTTTTCTGCCTTGGCCTCCCAAGTGCTGGGATTACAGTTGTAAGCTATTATTCGTGGCTACCCTTTACTTTGAAACGAGGCCAGTTGTACTTGAAAAGGTAAAATTACCTTACTATGAGACCCTGGCCTAGGACATCCCTCTTGTGCACCCTACCCCACTCTCAGGACTCCTGGCTGTGGGCCAGATGGGTTGTAATTGAAGTGCTCTCATTCAGTGACCACTCCCCCTTTTCCTCCTCTCTCCCCTTTAGGCCTGTGTGTTCGTGGGTGCTGGACCCCTATCCTTACCCTACTCATCCCCGCCACAGGTTTCACTCTGACCTGTGATGAGGATGGCAGGGTCCTGAGGGACCCACAGAACAAAGGGCCCTCCCGGTGGCTGCTGGTCTTTCCTCTTTGCCTTTACCAAGGCTCGGTATTCATCCTTTCTTCACTTCCTTCTCTGAGAGCCACTGTTTCAATTACCTTTCTGATTGCTGTGATAAAATACCTTGACAAGTGATTTAACCCGGGTGTGGGGGCACACACCTTTAATCCCAGAGGCAAGAGGATTCCTGTGAGTTCCAGGCCCTCCTGGGGCTACAGAATGAGTGCCAGGTCAGCCTGGACTAGAGACCTTACCTCCAAAAAGGGGGAACAAAACAAAAAGGAAGTTGGAGTGATGGCTTAGCAGTTAAGGCATTGCCTGTGAAGCCTGAGGGCCCAAGTTGTAGTCCCCAGACCCACATAAACCAGATGTTGATGGTGGCACATGCATCTAGAGTTCATTTGCAGTGGCTGGAAGGCCCTGGCGCACCGATTTTCCCTATCATAAATTAAACTGAAAAAAGCAGTTGGAGAAAGGGTTTGTTTGGGCTCACCATTGGAGGGTATAGTCTGTTGTGGTAGAGGGCACATTGGCAGGCGCACAAGGCAACTGGTCACATTGCATCTGATCACAAAGCAAGATGAATGCTGCTGCTTGGCTAGCTTGCTTGCTGAGGGTGGGGTTCAAGGTAGGGTCTTGCTCTCCATCCCAGGCTGACCTGGAATTCACTATGCAGTCTCAGGGCCACCTCGATTGCTGTGCCAGGATGAAAGGCTTGAGCCACCATGCAGCTGTCTCCTGTTTATGCGGTCCAGGATGCCTGCTCATGGACTGGCATAGCCCAGTTTTAGAGTGGGTCTTCTTGCTTCAACATAATCTCGAGAATTCCTTGAACACATGCCCACAGATATTTCCATGGTGACTCTAAAAGCTATTAGGTTGACAACTGAGATGAATTATTACAGCCATGTTATCCCTGGACCTCACCCTGGTGTCTCTCCACAGCTATACTTCTGCCCATATTCAGCCCTTATAGCAAGTATGCCATCATGATCAACCAGGCCACACCCTACAACTACCCAGGTGAGTGGGGGACTGTGATGGATGGAGAGCAGGGTGGAAGTCCACCAAGCATCTGGACTCCCTGTCCGAATGTTGATTCACATAGAAACATGCTTTGAGTTCCTCTTTCCAGATTTGTTCCTCCTCAGGTTTCCCGATCCCAGACATGTCTCCCGCTCATGTGTCCTGTTTCTAACCCCTTGCTTCTCCTTCTCCTCTGGATCCCGTCTCCCTCTGGAACATACACTAACAAGCTAGCTGTTTTCTGCAGGGCCCTGGAGATCCTCTGGTCTCAGTGGCCCATTCTCATCTCACAGTGCCCCTCCGAGATAATGGGAACCTGCCTGACGTGCCCAGTCACCCCCAGGACCCCCAGGGCCCCAGCCTGGACTGGCTGAAGAATCTGTGAACACTTCAGATGGAGGAGGCCCTCCACCCTGTGTCCCAATAAAACTGTGAATACAAACCCCAAAATCTTTGGTTTGGGTGGACCTTTTTGTGTGTGTGTGTGTGTGTGTGTGTGTGTGTGTGTGTGTGTGTGTGTGTGATCAGGGGTGGAAGCAGTAGACATTGCCCAGGCAAGTGGGATGGAGGTCATTTTATTAGGTGGGGGAATCAGTCAAAGGGTGGGCTAGCTAGGGTGGGGTAGGGTAGCAATTTGTCTGGTCCTCGAGAAACCCAACTTGAATCCAAGGCTTCATCTGGTTCAAAGCCAAAGTCTTCCTCGACCTTAATCTGGAGAGGTAAGGATTAAGGTATGAGTTGGTTTGGAGATTTAGACCCCCCACCCTCCGTCAGCCTCCAGTAGATAGATTCGCAGGCCACACAACTTAACTGCACTCACAGGCAACCCCCGTGTTTGTGACTGAAGCCCCCCCAGCCTTCCATCTCTTCCACTCCTGCCTACAGCCACTTCCCTGTGCAGGTCTCCAAGCCCTGGCTTGACTTTCCTAGCTCCTTCCCTGTCTTACCCTGACCGCCTCAGCCTTTCCTGTTTCACATCTTTCCCTAGTCCTCCACAGCTGAGGACCCCTCAAAGCCAAGTCCAGGAGTCTCACCACATTTTGGCCCCAAACCTGGGCTCCCACCTGCACTGGGGCCAGCTCTGGAGTCAGCACAGCTCCTGTCCGGCATCCGTCTCGTGGTGCCCGCCGCCTCTTCCTCCCACTGGGTCCCTCACCAGGAGCTGGGCTGCTGGGTTCTGGGGGTACAGGTGTTCTTTGGGGTGGAGACAGCCCGTCTTTCTCTGGAGGTTCATTCTCAACATTACCTGGTGTGGGGGCATCTGTGCCCTGGCTGCCATCGTCCTGGTATGATAGGAGTTGAGGGGAGGATAGTGAAGGCTGTGTCCCAGGCTCCCGCTTCCCCCACCCCGCCTGGGGACCAGCACTCACCTCCAACACAATGGTAAGCTGGCTGGCCCGGTAGTCATCACCATAGGAGTCCAGCACCCGCATGAGAAACCTGTGTGCACAGAAATGCTGCTGCTGAGCGAGTTTACCCTCCAGAGGAGGATCAGTGAGTGAGCAAAGGCTTTGTTGTTGTTGTTTTTTTAATATTTTTATTTGAAAAGGGTGCACCAGAGCATCCAGCCACTGCAAATGAACTCCAGTTGCATGCATCACCTTGTACGTCACGCTTACATGGGTCCTGAGGAATTGAACCTGGGTCCTTTGGCTTTGCAGGCAAGCCATTTCTCCAGTGCTCCCCCCCCCCCTTTTTAAGCTAGGGTCTCACTCTAGCACAGGCTAACCTGGAATTCACTATGTAGTCTCAGTGTGGCCTCAAACTCACAGCCATCCTGCCCACCTCTGCCTCCCAAGTACTGGGATTAAAGGTGTGCCTGGTTCAAAGTTGTTCTTGACCAAGAGGGTTTGGACCTGTAACCTAGAGGCTCAATCTGGGAGCTAGGCACTTGACAAGCTATGTTGCCGGTGTGACCCATTCTCCTCTGTGAATGGAGGAGACATCCTTGATGCTGTGAAAGGACATTCCAGGACAGTCCTCCAAAAATACTTAGTGTGACTGCCAGCATTCGCATTCAACTGTGCATTCTAATGTTAATGGTATTGAGGATTGAACTCAAGG